>NW_020172369.1:2857003-2875417 GCF_003031525.2 Neophocaena asiaeorientalis asiaeorientalis | reverse complement strand
TATATATATATATTTCATTTTTGCAATCTATTTGTCAATCAATGGACACTTAGGTTATCCATGTCTTCACTATTGTTAATAATGCTGCAATGAATATGTGAATAGGTATGAAATGATATCTCATTGTGATTTTTATTTGCATTTCCTTGATGTTTAGTGATGTTGAGCACATTTACATACATCTGTTGGCAATTCGTATGTCTTCTTTAGAAATATGTCTATTCAGATCCCTTCCTTTTTTTTTTTTTTTTTAATTATTTATTTAGTTTTGGCTGTGTTGGGTCTTTGTTTCTGTGCGAGGGCTTTCTCTAGTTGCGGCGAGCGGGGGCCACTCTTCATCATGGTGCGCGGGCCTCTCACTGTCATGGCCTCTCTTGTTGCGGAGCACAAGCTCCAGATGCGCAGGCTCAGTAGTTGTGGCTCACGGGCCTAGTTGCTCCACGGCATGTGGGATCTTCCCAGACCAGGGCTCAAACCGGTGTCCCCTGCATTGGCAGGCAGATTCTCAACCACTGCACCACCAGGGAAGCCCCCCTTCCTTATTTTTAATTGAACTATTTGAGGGTTTATTTTGCTATTGAGTTACATGAGTTCCTTATATATTTTGGATATTTATCCCTGATTAGATATATGGTTTGTAAATACTTTTACCATTCTGTTGGTTGGGGTCTCCTTATATTGATTGTTTCTTTTGCTGTGCAGAAGCTTTTCAGTTTGGTGTATTTCCACCAAATGTTTATTTTTGCTTTTGTTGTTTGTGATTTTGGTGTCATATCCAAATAAAAAATTGCCAAGATTGATGTCAAGGAACTTTTCCGTATGTTTCCTTCTAGGGGTTTTATGGTTTCAGGTCTTATGTTTAAGTATTTAATCCAGTTTGAGTTAATTTTTGAGAGTGGTGTAAGACAGGGTTCTAGTTTCCATTTTTGCCTTTGGCAATCCAGTTTTGCCCACATCATTCATTGATGAGACTATTCTTACTCTTTGAGTATTCTTGGCTCCCTCTTCAAATATTATTTGACTGTACATGCAAGGGTTTATTTTTGATTCATTTGCATTGATAAATGTGTCTATTTTTATGCCAGAACTGTATTGTTTTGATTATTATAGCTTTGTAGTATATTTTAAAAAAATCTTTATTGGAGTATAATTGCTTTACACTGTTATGTTAGTTTCTGCTGTATAACAAAGTGAATCAGCTATACATATACATATATCCCCACATTCCCTCCCTTTTGTGCCTACAGTAGTATATTTTTAAATCAAGAAGCATGTTGCCTCCAGCTCTGTTCTTCTTTTTCAGGATTGCTGTGTCTATTTTTGTGGTTCCATAAAAATATTAGGATTATATTTTTCCACTTCTGTGAAAAATGCCATTAGAATAGTGATAGACATTGCATTGAATCTATAATTGGCTTTGGGTAATATGGACATGTAACAATATCAATTCTTCTGATCCATTAATATAGGTTTTCTTTCCATTTATTTATGTATTTAACATCTTTCATCATTGTCATAGTTTTCAGTGTTTAGATATTTTACTTAATATTAAATTTATTCCTAGATATTTATTGTTTTGATGGTACTGTGAATGAGATTGATTTCTTTCTTTTTCAGAGAGTTAATGTACAGAAATCCTACTGATTTTTGGAGGTTGATTTTGTATTCTGCAAATTTTCTTAATTCCTTTACTAGTTCTAACAATTTTTTGTGGAGTCTTTATGATTTTCTATGTATAATATTGCATTTTCTGCAAACAGAGACAATTTTACATCTTTCTTTCCCATTTAGATGCCATTATTGCTTTTTCTTACCTAATTGTTCTCACTAGGATTTCTAATACTGTGTTAAATAGGAGTGGTGAGAATGGGCATCTTTATCTTGTTCCTGATCTTGGAGGAAAAGCTTTGTGCCTTTCACCATATGATGTTAGATATGGGCCTCTCATATAGTCCCTTTATTATGTCAAAGTATGTTCCTTCTATACACAATTTGTTGAGAATTTTTAATCATGAAAGGAGGTTGAATTCATTACATATTTTTTCTGTATCTATTGAGATGCTCACATTATCAAATGTGATGTATCATATTTATTGATTTGCTTATGTTGAACCACATTTGCATCTCAGGGATGAATACTACTTAATGATGGTGAATGATGTGCTGTGAACTCAGTTGACTTTATTTTGTTGAGAACTTTTGCTTCCATATTCATCAGAGTTATTGGCCTATAGCTTTCTTTTCTTGTAGTGTCCTTATCTGGCTTTGATATCAGGGTAATGCTGGCTTCCTAAAAAATGACTTTGAGGTGTTTCCTCCTCTTCAGTTTTGGAAGAGTTTGAGAATAATTGGCATTATTCCTCTTTAAAAGTTTGGTAGACTTTATCCAGAAAACCATCCGGTCCTGGACTTTTCTTTGTTGGGAGGGATTTTTTTTTTTAATTGAAGTATAGTTGGTTTACAATGTTGTGTTAGTTTCTGGTATACAGCAAAGTGATTGAGTTATACATATATATTTTTTATATTCTTTTCTATTATGGTTTGTTACATAATATTGAACATAGTTCCTTGTGCTATACTATAGGACCTTAACTGTTTATCTATTTTATATATGGTAGTTCATACCTACTAATCTTAAACTCCTACTTTATCCCTCCCCTACCCTCTTTCCCCTTTGATAACCATAAGTTTGTTTTCTATGTCTGTGAGTCTGTTTTTGTTTTGTAAATAAGTTCATTTGTATCATATTTTAGGTTCCATATATGAGTGATATCATATGGTATTTGTCTTTCTCTTTATGACTTACTTTACTTAGTATAGTAAACTCCAGGTCCATCTATGTTGCTGCAAGTGGCATTATTTCATTCTTTTTTAAGGCTAAGTTGTATTCCATTGTGTGTGTGTATATGTGTGTGTGTGTGTATATATATATATATATATACCACTTTTTATCCATTCATCTATCAATGGACATTTAGGTTGTTTCCATGTCTTGGCTATTATAAATAGTGCTGCTAAAAACATTGTGGTGAATGTCTTTTCAAATTAGTGTTTTTGTTTTCTTTAGATATATACCCAGCAGTGGAATTGCTGAGTCAAATGGCAGTTCTAATTTTAGTTTCTTGAGGAACCTCCATTCTGTTTTCCATAGTGGCTGCACCAATTTACATTCACATTAACAGTGTACAAGAGTTCTTTTTTCTCCACATCCTCTCCAAAATTTGTTATTTCTAAAGTTTTTGATGATAGCCATTCTGACAGGCTTGAGGTGATATCTGATTGTGGTTGTAATTTGCATTTCACTGATTATCAATTTTGAGCACACTTTCATGTGCCCATTGACCATCTGTATATTTTATTTGGAAAACAGTCTATTCAGGTCTTCTGACCTTTTTTTAATCTAGTGGTTTGGGTTTTTTTGATATTGAGTTGTATGAGCTGTTTATATATTTTGGATATTAACCCCTTGCATCATTTGCAAATATGTTCTCTCTTTCCATAGGTTGTCTTTTCATTTTGTTGATGGTTTCCTTTGCTGTGCAAAAGCTTTTAACTTTGACTTTGTTTATTTTTGCTTTTGTTTCTTTTCCTTAGAAGATAGATCTAAAAAAAAAATATTGCTGTGATTTGTGTCAAAGAATATTCTGCCTATGTTCTCTCCTAGGATTTTTATGATTTCTGGCCTTACATTTAGGTCTTAAATCCATTCTGAATTTATTTTTCCCAGCATTATTCTTGCCTCCTTTGTCATAGAATAATTGACCTACGTGTATGGGTTTATTTCTGGGTTCTCTATTCTGTTTCACTGACCTATGTGTCTGCTTTTGTGTCAGTGCCATGTTGTTTGATTACTGTAGCTTTGTAGTATAGTCTAAAGTCTGGACACGTAATACCTTCAGCTTTGCTCTTTTTTCTCAAGATTGATTTGGCAACTCAGGATATTTTGTGGTTCCATATAAATTTTATGATTATCAGTTTTGTGAAAACTGTCATGGAGCTTTTGATAAGGATTGCATTAAATCTATAGATTGTTTGGGTAGTGTAGACAATATTAATTCTTCTAATCCATGAACATGGGATATCTTTCCATTTGTTTGAGTCATCTTCAATATCCTTCATCAAATCTTTATAGTTTTCATAGAATAGGTCTTCTACCTCCTTGGTTAAGTTTACTCCTAGATACTTTGTTCTTTTTGTTGCAATTTTAAATGAGATTGCTTTCTTACTTTCTCTTTCTGATAGCTCTTTATTAGTGCATAGAAAAGCAACAGAGTCTCTCTATTGATCTTGTATCCTGCAACCTTACTGAATTCATCTATTCTCACAGTGGTATGGTGGAGACTTTAGGGTTTTCTATATATAGTATCATGACATCTGTAAATAGTGAGACTTTCACTTCTTCCCTTCCAATTCAGATGCCTTGCGTTCCTTTTTCTTGTCTGGTTGTTTTGGCTTGGACTTCTAATAATATGTTAAATGAAGTAGAGAGAAGGTGGTGGTGGTGGGATGAATTGGGAGATTGGGATTAACACATATACACTAATATGTATAAAATAGATAACTAATAAGAACCTACTGTATAAAAATAAAATAAAATAAAATTCAAAAAAAAAGCAGTGGAGAGAGTAGGCATCTTTGTCTTGTTCCTGATTTTAGAGGAAGATTTTCAGCTTTTCACCATTGAGTATGATGTTATAATTGTGATTTTGTGATATAATTGTGATTTTGTCATAAATAGCCTTTATTATATTGAGATATAGTCCCTCTGTATTCACTTTGCTGAGAGTTTTTATAATGAATAGATGTTGAATTTTGTCAAAAGATTTTTCTTCATCCATTGAGATGATCATGTGATTTTTATTCTTCCTTTTGTTAATGTTGTATATCACAGTGATTGATTTGTGAATATTGAACCATCCTACCTAACTGGAATAAATCCCTCTTGATCATGGTGTATGATCCTTTTTATATATTGTTGAATTTGGTTTGCTAATATTTTGTTGAGAATTTTTTGCATCTGTGTTTATCAGAGATATTGGCCTGTAGTTTTCTTTTCTGTAGTGTTTTTGTCTGGTTTTGGCATCAGAGTAATGGTGGTCTCATAGAATGAATTTGGGAATGTTCCACCATCAACACTTTTTTGGAACATTTGAGAAGGATATATATTAGCACCTCTGTATATGTTTGGTAGAATTCCTCTATGAAGTTGACAAGTCCTGGACTTTCATTTGCTGGGATTGTTTGGGTTTTTTTGTTTGTTTGTTTTATTACAAATGCGATTTAACTACTGTTGATCATAGTATGAAAACTATAGTGCCAAAAACAACTTAATAAGACAAATTATCTGGTTTTATTAACTTAATATACAGGTATTAGGTATCAGGTTTAAGTAAACAAAAGAGAGCACAGAGAATTAAAAGTCAATATTCAACAGAACCAAAACGCAAAATTATCGATAAATATTATATTTTTACTTGTATAGACAAATTATATCTCCAGGTAGTCATAGAGTACTACAACATGTTGCCTCAAGCTAGTCTCCAAGAAAAGGCAGATATTCTACAAAAATAACAAATAGATTTATAAAAGAATTAAAGCAATGAGGCTAAACATTGACAAATTTAACAATATCATATATTAAGTTCAACATATAGTAACTTAAAATAAAAATCTCTGATTAATAAAAGGAAAAATTCTAATCAAGAAGTAGAAAAATTGTATCTGAAAAAATTGAGAAATTAAAAATATGATCAGTATTGATTTAAAAATGTACAAAGGTAGAATTGATAATTAAAACAAAATGATAAAAATTAAATTAGAATATTTACTTAAAAAGTAAATAAATTATTAAATACCAGACCTATTGCAGTAAATTTGAAAATATGAATAAAAAGGACAGTTTTAAAAATGCAATTTTTCATAACTTGGCATAATTGTCATGTAATAAAATGTTCCCTATCATAATATATTATAAAAATGTAATAATTGAAACAAGAGATAGTGAACCACACAAATCAACCAAAAGAGGAGAGAAAAGAAAATGAATCCAAACCAAATATCATGCCTACTTATTTTCTTGGAAAATTCTGCCAAGCTGCTTAATAAAATGAATTATCCCCATGCTATGCAATTTATTTTGGTGTACAGAAAATGATGAAATACTTTTTTGAGGAGACTTACTGCTGAGTTCACATGAAGGATATGTCTGGACTATGAGTCCCCAAGACAGAGTCATACAGGTAAGTTTCATGTGTTCAGATGATCAAAGCTAACATGAATTAGCATCTTGCCACAGTGAATGTGTTCTGTCTTGTTACAGAGGTACAAGTCCCAGGAAAGATCCTATTAGAGGCTGCCTTCTTATATTTTTGTGATAAACAGTTGGTAAGTAAACAGCTTCAGTGAAACTAACTGCCTTTAAGTGAAGAAGTCATTGACATCCACATCCACTTTCCCAATGGCTGAATACTTTCTAAAATATTTAATGGAACATGAAAATAATCCCCAGTTATCCATCAAGACCAACAATGACTGCCAGACTGTAGGTAATCTATAGATTAAGTACTAGATCAGAGGGTTCATGTGGAGGTTATATCCAGACTCTGAATTGCTAAAGGGACATGATCATAGGTATAAATAAGATTAAATATATACAGCAATGTGAATGCATCCAGAGGTCAGTCATTACATTAAGTAACTTAATGAGTCAACCTGAAATGATACAGTAGCTACTAGCTACAAATGGCTATCAAGCACTTGAAATGCAGCTAGTCCACATTAGGATGTGTAATGGCTTAAAATACACACCTGCATTGCAGGATTACTATGGAGAAGAAGAAAAAGAAAGGAACAAAGGGAGGGAGGGATGGAGGAAGAGAGAACAAAGGAGGAAAGAGATAAAGAATATTTCAGTAATAATTTGTGCACTGATTACATATTAAAATGATAGTATTTTGGCTATATCAAATTAAACAAAGCACATTTCTAGAATTAACTTCACTTATTTATACCTTTCTAGGCAAATTAAAATTACATAAGTGGCTCTCAATATATTTCTATTCAGCAGCAGTGTCTTAGAGGCATTTGTCTCTAAATTGAAGATTTCCTCAGTGTTGGTCAAGTTTCTCCAGCTTCCCTGTCCCCTCATCTACATCTTGTCTGCATACCCTAAATAGACTACCCTTTTAAAACTTTACTCTAATTTTCAACTTTAGTTATCAGGATGTAGGTTATTGACTAAGCTAATAATTGTGTAATTTGTATCAGTTCTAAACAATATCTATCCATTATTCCCTAGTGATGAAGTACAAATCAAAGTTCCAATTTAAGACTATAGACCAAATTCAGTTACAATTCTTTGAAAAATCCTTAATAAAATACTATCAAGTACAGTTCGACCATATGACAAAAGATCTATCAAATATTTTCAGTAACATTTGTCCCATATTGGAAAGATTATTTTTATTAGGAAATTTTTTACAATTATGAGAACAATAAAAAATATTTAGTTGATCTTATTGTTAGTTGTAAGTTAGACATAAGATTCAATATGTATTTCCTGATAAATTTGTTAGAAATAGCAGATTACTTTCTTAGATAATATAAATAACATTTATCCCAAACGAAACGGTTCTAACATAATGCAAGTTGAAAAAATAGAGGCAATTCTATAATATTAAGAATGAGCAGTAAAGCCTCCTTTCTCATTTAATACTTAACATAACTTTTGTTATGATTGCCAGTTAAATAATTAGGAGATATAAACCAGAGAAAAAATTGGATCTAAATAGGAAAAAATTATTATTACTTGTGGATAAGTTGTAAGAATTAAAATGGAAGTATTTTAGGATAAATGAATATTCAATAGTAGCTATATATAAATTAAATATAGATATATCAATAGCAGTCATAAATTTTGACAATAACTACATTCATTCCTCAAAGTAAAAAAAATAATATATCAGAAAGATTTTAGAAGAAAGGTAAGAAAGTTTGATAAAGAAACTAAGGATAAAAAAGAAGGAAAATAAAAAAGTATACTGCCAAAGTCTACATATAAATATTTTCAATTAATAGAAAATCATAATTAGTTAATGAGTGGAAATATACTGTAAAGATATGTTATTTCCACAATAATTTGTATGTTGATGAAAATCTAATAAATATCCATCTGTTTTATTTTAAGCTGATCCTAAATTTCCTCTGGCAGAATATATGGGGGAGACTAGTCAAAATAAATATGGTATTGAGAATTAGCAGAGATTTTCCTTACCATATGTCAAAACACAAAGCCTCAGTAGTTAATTAGGTCTGTCTGGAGGAGACTACTATTTTTCCTTCCAAAACTTATTCTCTGATTCTTCTTTAGCATGAGGAATTTTACTTAGGTACATAGTTGTTCAGCTTAATTTGCATTTCACATCTCCTGTGGCTAGACTTGTCTCTGTGATGAAATTCGGCCAATGAGTTTTAAGCAGAAGTGAAATGTATTGTTCCTGGATTGTGCTCTTGAAATGCAGGAAGCTTGGCAGCTCTTCTTTGAAATAGTTATCTGAGACTTTCAGTATGAAGCTGCTTGCTTAGGATGGCAGAGCAATAAAATGAGGAGGCTGCATGTCCAGTGTCATAGAGACATCATATCAGCTCTGAGCTCTTGTGCAAGGACTATTATATGAGACAGCAATGCATTTCTCTATTTTAAAAATCACTATTATTTGGCCTGTGTAATTTGATGTGGTATCCTAATTAATATAGTGTGACAAAAAATGATATGTTAACTCAGAACTTTAATATACGATAAAGACAGCCACATACAAATGGAGTGAGATGTTTATTATATAAAATGGTGTTTTTAACCTAACCTATTTGCTAAAACAAGAAAGTTGAATGTATATATCATATCATATACGAACTAAATTCAGGTAGTTAAAAAGTTAAACATAAAACACAAAACAAACAAGATAAAGATAGCAAATATTCTTCAGCTATCAAGAGAGGATACATTTTTTCAATTTTAAATAGAGAGAAGGGGTTATATAGAGACATATATATATATATATATATATATATATATATCCACAAATTAAAAACTTATTATTTAAAATCATATGCAAAATTAAGAGACTGAAAATACAAATGTCCCAGCAATCACTAATATATTTACATTATAGATGATCATTTTATTAAAACTCATATAAAAGGAAGCATAATCCCTCTATACACCATTGTACATATAGAAATCATCATTTACAGTAATGTCAAGAACATGTTTTGACCATTCTCCTATAATATTTATTTGGCAATAAACAGATATCTCACACTGAGGATCATGTAATAATATTGTTTGAACACAGAGGAAATGATAAGTATGGTTTTATGATTACCTGGACAAATTGGAGTTTAAGTTTAAAAAAGTCATACAATATTAGAAATAGAAAGAACTTCAAGAGTGTTTCATTGTTTTTAGAGAAAAAAAGCAAAATGTTAAATGTGTTCACAGTCTCTGCTACATAAAATATATAATTTTTTACATAAATAAAATTGGCATTGCATATATTGTATTTTACCATCTAGCATTTAATATTTCTCTGGATGTTTTTTAAATCTCCTGGCATGCTAAAAAATATCAGTTTGTATAGAATCTTGTTATTTTCCCACCACTGTATTAAGAGTCTTCATATTTAAGCTAGGTCAGTAAAGATCGTAAAATAACTTCGCGCCAAACAGATTTATAGAATAGGAAAGTTTACTTGCCTGCAACACATCTTCTGCTAAAAATGTCTAAAAACTAGGATATAGCTGAAAGTAATGAATTTGTAAAGTTGATATTGAAATTATTATGTTCATATTATCAATAGAAAAGTTTTTCTTGGAGTGAAATGGTCGATTTTTTTAACATCTTTATTGGAGTATAATTGCTTTACAAAGGTGTGTTAATTTCTGCTTTGTAACAAAGTGAATCAGCTATCCATATACATATATCCCCATATCTCCTCCCTCTTGTGTCTCCCTCCCATCCTTCCTATCTGACCCCTCTAGGCGGTCACAAAGCACTGAGCTTATCTCCTCGTGCTATGCAGCTGCTCCCACCAGCTATTTTATATTTTGTTGTATAAAAATACTAGAAATGTCCAATGGCTTACAAGACTCAAAACCATTTTCTGAAAAACCTATCTGTCTATAGTTAAGGCCAAGTGGGGATGAATTTTGTAGCTTTTAGAAAGGACATTAAAAAAGATAGAAATATGATCAGGGAATAGCAATTTGTTTTCACTCGGAACAGAGAGCTAATACAAACTAATACTATCATTCAAGTTAGAGGTTCATATATTAACACTTCTTAAAAAATCCATCTACTGTGCTCCCTATTCAATTGTATTTGATGAATAAATAGATGACTGAAGAAGGGCAGGAGGGAATAAGAGGGACACAGGTGGGGAAAAGGTGGGCATAGTTTTAATAACAGCATAGGAACACTAAGAAAACTAGTGAATTCGGCTCCGTTTTAACACTAGTAACACTAGTAACTCTACCAACCAGTCAGAGGGTGTTATCTTTGCTCTTTAGCAAGGAGGCATGGAGGTTTTGTATAAACAGGTATAATGTTCTCTCAAATAGGCATATAGATGAGTTACAATTTGTATCATAACATCTCATTATTTAGCTCTTGGGGAGAAACCTTTTGAGTTAATATAAAACATAGTTTTACTTTAAAGTAAATTTCAAGCTTCATATGATTGTCAGAGGAGCAATCCAAGGGCATTAATAATTAAAGAAATATAATGACTTGGTCCAAAATTGCTTTAAAAATACATATTTCTTGAAAAACTCTGAGCAACAAATAAACCTAGGTCAGTGCTCATTAGCAAACATTTTCTTATATTATCCTTATGTTGGTTTCCTTGAACATTATTCTACCAATTAGCAGCATTTCCACCTGAATGTTAATGATATGTGAAAAATACATCCATTGTTTTCTTCTTAGAAGTGCATTACCTAATATTTTATTTCAGCTAGTTATTTCCACTAATCAGTCTTCCAAAAATTTGATATAATTTTCATTTACTTAAAACTTATAGAAGAAGTTCTTAAAATTCTCCAAGGTCACAATCTCAGTACATTATGAAAGCAAGTGTCTAAGTTTGGATACAATAATACAACTAAAAAATTAAACAACCACAGCAACAAAATAACTAAAGATCATACTATAGGAATCATTTACACACATTTCTTTTCTTTTAGATGGGGTTTATAACCCATCAGTCTTTTCTTTCTTAAAATGCAAATCTGTAAGGACAAAAGGATATTTTGCATTTAAAATAGTACCAACTCTACAGCAAATAATTCATGCTTCTTAACTATCAATTTCTCTTGAGTAAGTAATTACTTTATGTACACTTTTCTCATCCATTAATAAATATAAAAGATGCCATATAGTATCATATCACTAATTCATCTAAAGAGTGATGAATTTTATCAATCACCCAGTGCATGTTAATGAGATACAGAACACAAGATAGCAAAATCAAGGTGGAAAAGAAGTCAATACAAAAAAGAGAACTATTATTTACCAGGTATAGAATAAGGGCCAGAACTTATAGAAACTATTTTCAGAGTATATTCCATTAAATTCTTACAACCACCCAACTAATGTGTGGAGAATAAATATCTTGTCCGTGATCACATAGCCAACACAAAGCAGAGCTGAGACTCAAACCTGCATTTATCAAATTTCATATTCTCTAAATTTAATTTGTAGGAAGTTGTTTGAGCCTCATATAGACTCATGAACACATATTTTAATCACAGTTTGCATTTACTCCATTCTATCTTTTCTAAGTTTCTTACTTGCTATGAAGAACTATTACAAAATTCAGTCTTCCTAGATTGATAAACACATTTCTATTCACCCTAATTCAATCTTTGGATTGCTAAAACTTTACCACATTCCCTATGAACTTTATCATTCTAAATGGAAGAATTCTAATTATGTTTTGTTCCATTTAGTTTATTATAGTCTCAGAAAGAATTTGCAAGACTGAGAAAGAACATTTTCTGTACATCTTTAAACATCTTTTGGGGTCAAGTGTCCTTATTAAGAGTACTTTGCCTTAGGCTCTGCTGTGCCATGGGATCTGATAAATCGGATTCCATGAAGTTCTTGGGAAGTCTACGGTGCAGACCACTTACCAAAAGAAAAGTTCTCAGAAGTGTCTCAAATCTCAGAAGCCAAAACTCAGCTTAGGTGTTATCCATGAGTGAGTATTCTGACACACTTCTTAAGATTCTAGACTTTAGCTTATTTTATTAACAGATATTTTTCTATGATGATAGTATGTACCAAATATAGCATTTTATAGAATAGGTAGTGTACATATATATATATATATATATATATATATATATATATGTATATATATATATACATATATATATATATATATATATGAATAATCTGAAAACCAAAGGCTATACATTTTATGCAGTAAATTGCCATTTTTTTCAAGTAATTGGCTTCAAAAGAAAACATATATTCTCAACTTTAGATTTAAAAACAAGTTAGTTTTTTACCAGAAAATATTATTTAATATGCTCTGGGCATAATTTCAACTTGAAGGAACCTATACTAGTATATAAACTTTCCTTAGTTTTTAACATGTTCATACATGTATAATAAATATATTAAACAAAATATTCTATGAAAAAAGATTATTCAATTATATATTTTATCTCATTTTAAAATAGAATTAAGTAAATAGAATGATAGCCTCTTTAGTTTATGGTCATTTTATGAGGCTACACTTGTCCATAAGCAAAAAATAGAGCACTCTAGGAAGTAGACACTGCACTCTCAAAGGGGACACACAAAATCTAACACTACAAGACCTAGGGCAGAAGCAGTAATTTGAAAGAGGCCTGGGTCAGACCCACTTGCTGATCTTGGAGAGGCTCCTAGAGATGCAGGAGACAATTGAAACTCACCCTTGGGACATAGATGCTGGCAGCAGCCATTTGGTTGATGAGGACACTGGTGCTGGTAAGAGCCATTTTGAAATCCTCCCTCTAGCTTATTGACTTCAGGACATGGTCCTGACTACCAGTGAGCCAGCATTAGCTCCAGGTGTCCCCAGAGCATGCAGCCAGCCATGGCAGTAGTTGCTCCACTCATTAGTTGCTCAACACTAGCTATGAAACCCCACACCCCTCAGCTGGCTACCGTGAGGCTCAGCTCCACCCACCAGTGGGCCAGCACCTCCCAGGGAAGGAAAAAACTCTTACATGCAAATGGAGCAGAAAAGAAAGCTGGGGTAGCAATACTTAGGTAAAATCAAAGGACTGTAACAAGTGACAAAGAAGGGCATTACATAATAATTGAGGAATAATTGTAAATATATATGCACCTAATGCAGGCACACCTAAATACATAA
Source organism: Neophocaena asiaeorientalis asiaeorientalis (assembly GCF_003031525.2). Taxonomy (NCBI): domain Eukaryota; kingdom Metazoa; phylum Chordata; class Mammalia; order Artiodactyla; family Phocoenidae; genus Neophocaena; species Neophocaena asiaeorientalis. The sequence goes on along the minus strand of NW_020172369.1, from coordinate 2,861,990 downwards.
AGCAAAAATTAGTAGACATAAACAGAGAAATTGACAGTGACACAATAGTAGTACAGGTCTTTAGCACTATAGTGACATTAATAAAGAGATCATCCAGAATGAATATCAATAAGGAAATACAAGTTTTAAATGACACATTAGATTAGATGTACTTAGAAGATATATATAGAACATTCCATCCAAAAGCAGCAGAATACACATCCTTTTCAAGTGCACATGGAACATTCTCCAGGATAGATCACATGCTGGACCACAAAACAAGTCTCAGTAAATATAAGAAAACTAAAACCATATCAAATGTCTTTTCCAATGATAATGCTGTGAGACTAGAAACCAACTACTAGAAAAAGAATACAAAAAAATGCAAACACATGGAAGCTAAACAACCTGCTAATAACCGACCAATCGGTCAGTGAAGAAATCAGAAAGGACGTCAAAAAATACCTGGAGAAAAATGAAAACAAAAACACATCAATCCAAATTCTATGAGGTGCAGCAAAAGAAGTTCTAAGAAGGAAGTTTATAGCAATACAAGCTTACCTCAGAAAACAAGAAAAATCTCCAAAAAGCAACCTCACCTTACACCTAAAGGAATAAGAAAAAATAAGATCATTATATCATTTCTTTTTGGATTCTGCATATAAGGGATATCATATGATATTTCTCTTTCTCTGTTTGACTTACTTCACTCTGTATGACAGACTCTAGGTCCATCCACCTCACTACAGATAACTCAATTTCATTTATTTTTATGGCTGGGTAATAGTCCATTGTATATACACACATATTCTTTATCCATTCATCTGTTGATGGACATTTCATATTCCATTGTATATTCACATCTTCTTTATCCATTCACCTGTTAATGGACATTTAAGTTGGTTCCATGTCCTTGCTATTGTTAATAGTGGGGCAATGAACATTGTGGTAGCTGTTTCTTTTTGAATTATGTTTTTCTCAGGGTATATGCCCAGTAGTGGGATTGCTGAATCATATGGTAGTTCTACTTTTAGTTTTTAAAGGAACATCTGTACTGTTCTCCATAGTGGCTGTATCAATTTACATTCCCACCAACAGTGTAGGAAAATTCTCTTCTCTCCACACCCTCTCTAGCATTTATTATTTGTGGATTTTTTTTTTTTTTTCTTTTGCAGTATGCGGGCCTCCCACTGCTGTGGCCTCTCCCGTTGCGGAACACAGGCTCCAGATGTGCTGACTCAGAGGCCATGGCTCACAGGCCCAGCCACTCCATGGCATGTGAGATCTTCCCAGACCAGGACACGAACCCATGTCCCCTGCATCGGCAGGCAGACTCTCAACAACTGTAGCACCAGGGAAGACCCTGCCCGTTTTTTGATTGGGCTGTTTCTTTTGATGATATTAAGCCTCATGAGCTGTTTATAAATTTTGGAGACTAGTCCCTTGTCAGTCATATCATTTTCAAATATTTTCTCGCATTCTGTGGGTTGTCTATTTGTTTTGTTTATGGCTTCCTTTGCTGTGCAAAAGCTTTTGAGTTCAATTAGGTCCCACTTTTTAATTTTTGTTTTTATTTCTATTAGTCTGGGAAACAGAACAAGAAAGGTATTGCTGTGAAATATGTCACAGAGTGTTCTGCCTATGTTTGCCTCTAGGCATTTTATAATGTCCAGTCTCACATTTAGGTCTTTAATCCATTTTGAGCTTATTTTTGTGTAAGGTGTTAAAGAATGATCTAATTCCATTTTTTTACATGTAGCTGTCCAGTTTTCCCAGCACCATTTGTTGAAGAAGATGCCTTTCCACCACTGTGTAGCCTTGCCTCTTTTGTCATAGATTAATTGGCCATGGGTGTGTCGGTTTATTTCTAGGCTGTCTATCCTGTTCCATTGATCTATGTTTCTGTTTTTGTGTCAGTACCACACTGTTTTGATGACTATAGCATTGTAGTATAACCTGAAGTCAGAGAGCCTCATTCCTCCAGCTCCGTTTTTCTTTCTCAAGATTGCATTGCCTATTTGGAGTCTTTTGTGTCTCCATATAAATTTTAAGATATTTTGTCCTAGTTCTGTGAAAAATGTCATCAATAATTTGATAGGGATTGCATTGAATCTGTAGATTGCCTTGGGTAGTACAGTCATTTTGACAGTATTGATTCTTCCAATCCATGAACATGGTTTATCTGTCCATCTGTTTGTGTCATCTTTGATTTCTTTCATCAGTGTCTTATAGTGTCTGATTACAGGTCTTTTACCTCCTTAGGTAGGTTTATTCCTAGGTATTTTTTTCATTTTTTTTGTGATGATAAATGGGATTGTATCCTTAATTTATCTTTCTGAACTTTGCTGTTAGTGTAGAGAGATGCAAGAGATTTCTGTGCATTAATTTTGTAACCTGCGACTTTACCAAATTTATTGATGAGCTCTAGTAGTTTTTTGGTAACGTCTTTAGGATCTTCTATGTGTAGTATCATGTCATCTGCAAACAGTGACAGTTTAAATTCTTTTTCAATTTTGATTCTTTTTATTCCCTTTTCTTCTCTGATTGCTTTAGCTAGGACTTCTAAAACTAATTTGAATAAAAGTGGTGAGAGTGGACATGTTTGTCTTGTCCCTGATCTTTGAGGAAAAGCTTTCTGTATTTCACCATTGAGAATGATGTTAGCTGCTGTTCTGTCATATATGGCCTTTATTATGTTGAGGTATGTTCCCTCTATGCCCACTTTCTGGAGTGTTTTTATCATAAGTGGGTACTGAATTTTGTAAAAAGCCTTTTCTGCATCTATTGAAATGATCATATGATTTTTATTCTTCAATTTGTTGAAGTGGTGTATCGCACTGATTGATTTGTGGATATTGGAGAATCCTTGAAACCCTGGAATAATTCCCACTTGATTATGGTGTATGATCATTTTAATGTATTGTTGGATTCGGATTGGCAATATTTTGTGGAGGATTTTTGCATCTATGTTCATCAGTGATATTGGGCTGTAATATTATTTTATTTTTGTGGTGTCTTTGTCTGGTTTTGGTATCAGGGTGGTGGTGGTCTCATAGAATGAGTTAATGAGTTTTCCTTCCTCTGCAATGTTTTGGAACAGTTTGAGAATGATAGGTGTTAGCTCTTCTCTAAATGTTTGATAGAATTCGCCTGTCAAGTTATCAGGTCCTGGACTTTTGTTTGTTGGGAGTTTTTTAATCACAATTTCAATTTCAGCACTTGAGTTTGGTCTGTTCATATTTTCTATTTCTTCCTGATTCAGCCTTGGGAGACTGTACCTTTCTAAGAAATTGTCCATTTCTTCCTGGTTGTCCATTTTATTGGCATACAGTTAGCTGTAGTAGTCTCTTATTATCCTTTGCATTTCTGTGGTGTCAGTTGTAACTTCTCCTTTTTCATTTCTAATTTTATTGGTTTGAGTCCACTCCTGTTTTTTTCTTGATGAGTCTGGCTAAAATTTTATCATTTTTTTTTAATCTTTTCAAAGGACTAGCATTTACTTTCATTGATATTTGCTATTGTTTTCTTTGGCTCTATTTCATTTAGTTCTGCTCTGATCTTTATGATTTCTTTCTTTCTACTAACTTAGGTTTTGTTTGTTCTTCTTTCTCTAGTTGCTTTAAGTGTATAGTTAGGTTGTTTATTTGAGAATTTTCTTGTTTCCTGAGGTAAGATTGTATTGCTATAAACTTGCCTCTTAGAACTGCTTTTGCTGCATCCCATAGGTTGTGGATTCTTATGCTTTCATTTTCATTTGTCTCTAGGAATTTTTTGATTTCCTCAGTTATCCATTGGTTGTTTAGTAGCATATTGTTTAGCTTCCATGACTTTGTGTTTTTTTTTTAGTTTTTGTTCGTGTCTCATAGTGTTGTGATCAGAAAAGATGCTTGATATGATTTCACTTTTCTTAAATTTACTGAGGCCGCCTTCTGGCCCAGCATGTGGTCAGTCCTGGAGAATGTTCCCTGTGCACTTGAGTAGAATGTGTATTCTGTGGCTTTTAGAATAAATGCTCTATAAATACCAATTAAGTCCATCTGGTCTAATGTGCTATTTAAAGCCTGTGTTTCCTTATTGATTTTCTATCTGGATGATCTGTCCATTGATAAAAGTGGGGTGTTAAAGTTCTCCACTATTATTGGGTTACTGTTGATTTTTCCCTTTATGGTTGTTAGTACTTGCCTTATATATTGAGGTGCTCCTATGTTGAGTACATTTATATTTACAATTGTTATATCTTCTTCTTGGGTTGATCCCTTGATCATTATGTGTGTCCTTCTTCATCTCATAACAGTCTTTATTTTAAATTCTATTTTATGTGATATGAGTACTGCTACTCCAGCTTTCTTTTGATTTCCATTTGCATGGAATACCTTCTCCCATCTCCTCATTTTCAGTCTGTATGTGTCCCTAGGTCTGAGGTGGGTCTCTTGTAGACAGCATATATGCAGATCTTGTTTTTGTATCTACTTAGCCAGTCCATGTCTTTTGGTTGCTGTGTTTAATCCATTTACTTTTAAGGTAATTATTGATATGTATGTTCCTATTACCATTTTCTTAATTGTTTTGGGTTTGTTCTTGTAGGTCTTTTCCTTCTCTTGTGTTTCCTTCCAAGGGAAGTTGCCTTAGTATTTGTTGCAAAGCTGGTCTGGTGGTGCTGAATTCTCTTAGCTTTTCCCTGTTTGTAAAGCTTTTGATTTCTCCATCAAATCTGAATGAGACCCTTGCTGGGTAGAGTAATCTTAGTTGTAGTTTCTTCTCTTTCACCACTTGAAATATATTGTGCCACTCCCTTCTGGCTTGCAGAGTTTCTGCTGAGCAATCACCTAATAGCATTATGGGAGTCCCCTTGTACGTTATTTGCTTGTTTTCCCTTGTTGCTTTTAATATATTTTCTTTTTCTTTTCTTTTTTTTTTTTTTTTGAAGTATGCGGGCCTCTCCCTGTTGTGGCCTCTCCTGTTGCGGAGCACAGGCTCCGGACGCGCAGGTTCAGCGGCCATGGCTCAT
>NW_020172369.1:2754022-2856947 GCF_003031525.2 Neophocaena asiaeorientalis asiaeorientalis | reverse complement strand
TTTTTTGCAGTATGCAGGCCTCTCACTGTTGTGGCCTCTCCTGTTGTGGAGCACAGGCTCTGGACACGCAGGCTCAGCGGCCATGGCTCACTGGTCCAGCCACTCCACAGCATGTGGGATCTTCCCAGACCAGGGCATGAATTCATGTCCCCTGCATTGGCAGGCAGACTCAACCACTGCACCACCATGGAAGCCCTCATTGTCTTTAATTTTTGTCAGTTTGATTACTATGTGTCTCAGTGTGTTTCTTCTTTGGTTTATCCTGCCTGTGACTGTGCTTCTTGGACTTGGTTGACTGTTTGCTTTCCCATGTTAGGGAAGGTTTCAGCTATTATCTCTGAAAATATTTTCTTGAGAGCTTTCTTCTTCTGGGACCCCTATAATGTGAATGTTGGTGCATTTAGTGTTGTCACAGAGGTCTCTTAGGCTGTCTTCATTTATTGTACTTCTTTCTTTATTCTGTTCCATGGCAGTGATTTCCACCATTCTGTCTTCTGGGTCACTTATCCATTCTTCTTCCTTTGTTATTCTTCTATTGATTCCTTTTTAGTGTATGTTTCATTTTAGTTATTGTATTGTTCATCTCTGTTTATTCTGTAGCTCCTCTAACTCTTTATTAAACATTTCCTGCATCTTCTCAATCTTCAGCTGCATTCTTTTTCTGAGATCCTGGATCATCTTCACTATCATTATTCTGAATTCTTTTTCTGGAATGTTACCTATCTCCACTTCATTTAGCTGTTTTCCTGGGGGGGTTATCTTGTTCCTCCATCTGGGACATAATCCTTTTCCTTTTCCTTTTCATTTTGTCTAACCATCTGTGATTGTGGTTTTTGTTCTGCAGATTGCAGGAGTGTAGTTCTTCTTGCTTTTGTTGTCTGTTCTCTGGTGGATGATACTATCCAAGAGGCGTGCCAAGGTATTTAATTTTAAAGCTCCATAGTATTTCATATTTTTTGTTGATATGTCTTTGAATATAGGTATACTCTAATTAGTTATTTTCAAGGTAACAAGTTTGAGCAATAAAAGATATTTTAATACTTTCCATATTTCATCTGGACAATTATTGTAAACTTTGTTTGCCATATATAATCCATGTTATCCCAGAAGAGTTACCAATATTTAGATCATTGATAGATTTCAACCCTCTTGCTATAATGAAGCAAAAGTATCAATTTTTCAGCATAGTCAAATCAATACCAGAATAATATAGATACTTAAACCTTGATCAATATAACTACTTCAATAATTCAGTCATGAATTAGGACTAGTAAACTATTAAAAAGTAATCAAAAAGGACACTAGCAAAAGAAGAGATGTCATACAAGTAAAAAAATATAATGCTTTTTCTCCAATTAATGAAACAAATGCCTCATTCCATTCATTAAAAAGACAACCCTCAGAATGGGAGAAAATATTTGCAAATGAAGCAATGGACAAAGTATTAATCTCCAAAATATACAAACAGCTCATTTAGCTCAATATCAAGAAAAAAAAAAATCAAAATGTGTGTGGGGGAAGATCTAAATAGACGTTTCTCCAAAGAAGACAGACAGATGGTCAAAAAGCACATGAAAAGATGCTCAACATCACTAAGTATTAGAGAAATGTACATCAAATCTAAATGAGGTAACATTTCACACTGGTCAGAATGGCTATCATCAAAAAAATCTACAAACAATAAATGCTGGAGAGTGTGTGGAGAAAAAGGAACCCTCCTACACTGTTGGTGGGAATGTAAATTGATGCAGCTACTATGGAGAACAGTATGGAAGTTCCTTAAAAAACTAAAAATAGAACTACCACATGACCCAGCAACCCTGGGCATATACCTGGACAAAGCCATCATTTGAAAAGATACATTCACCCCAATGTTCATTACAGTGCTATTTACAATAGCCAGGACATGGAAGCCACCTAAATGTCCATCAATAGAAGAACGGATAAATAAGACGTGTTACAAATACACAACAAAATATTACTCAGCCATAAAAAAGAATGAGATAATGCATTTGCAGCAACATGGATGGACCTAGAGATTGTCATACTGAATGAAGTTAGCCATACACAGAAAGACCAATATCATATGATATTGCTTATATGAGGAATTTAAAAAAGGAGTGCAAATGAACTCATTTACAAAACAGAGGTATAGTCATGGTTGTAGAAAAAAAAAAAAAAAAAACTTATGGTTACCAGGGGATAAGGCAGGGAGAGGGATAAATTGTGAGACTGGGAGTGACATATACACACTATTTTATATAGAAAGGTAACTAATAAGAACCTGCTGCATAGCATGGGGAATTCTACTCAGTACTCTGTAATGGCCTATATGAGAAAAGAATCTAAAAAAAAAAGAGTGGATATAAGTATACGTGTAACTGATTTCCTTTGCTGTACACCTGAAACTAGCACAACACTGTAAATCAACTATACTCCAATAATTTTTTTTTTAAATGCATTGCCTAGACACCAGTATCAAGCTAGCTGAGAATCCAAGACTGAAGTGGGGACTAGGGGAATATTTTGAAGAATATGATAAAATCACACCAAAGAGCACTTCTTTAATAAGAAGAGAGTTTTTGTATCTCAAGTTCATAAGTTCTTTCCCTTGGATAATACTGGCCATATACACCCTAATTTTGAATCTGTAAACCAAGATTCTTTAGTATGATCATTCCTTTTGGGAACTTTTTTTTTTTTCTAAAACTTTCCATTTATTTAAGAATAAGAAGCCTGACATATTATAAGGACTCCATTTTTTAATTACAATTTAGAATCTTTTCCCTTATCCAGGATTCAATTAATGTTCTGTATTTCATCTATTTTTTACACTTTATAACTATCTTTGCTATCAAATATTTTATTCTTTTTGTGGTTGTAAATAGATGAGGCAAGAACAGCCTCTAATAGTTTCTTTAAAACCAACTGTAATCCATCCCTCCTGTTGAGTGAAATAAATTGAAAGGGTGTTATTAGTTCTTGGTTAATCCTTTAATTATCTGAAAAACCTTAATTGAGGTTGTTAGTACTCCTAAAATTGACTTGCAAGAACAGCTAATCTGGGTCAGTACCTTGATTCATTATTAGTTAATTGATTATTGAAAATATAGGTATTAATGTTGAACAATGACTTGAATTGCTTTCATGTGTTCTTATATTTCTCTCCTTTAACTTCCTTTAGATTTTATTTTTCACAAGTTGAATTTACTATTAAGTAAATACATAATTTAAATTTCAGTGCAGTGCTTTTAAAACTACTCAAAATGTTGATATTTATCAGTAAATTACCTTTCATTCATGAAGCAATGTAAATCACACTATTTATACCTTTTAGGAATCACCCAATATTTTGGTATTCCTCACTTTCAAAGCATATTTTCTGTTTTCAGTTTACAATTTGATAGAGTGTAACAACCGTTTTGGTTTACCAAACAGAACATATTGTGACTAGAAAACTGTTGGCAATATTTTTAATAATTGACTAAAACCCTGTGACCATTACTGTTTAATAGGAAAAAAAGCAAAGCTGGTGAATATCTGTTTCTCTAAGAGATAGTTTTTTTTTTTTTTTTCTCCTCCAGATAAGAAAGCATCTGAGAAGTCTGGAAATAAATATGACTGGGAAAAAAAGAGTTGTTTGACTTTATTATTATATTAAGATCAATAAGTAGCATGTGCTTTGGTGTTGAATTTGATAAGCCTTCTGCAAAACTTAGGAACAATCATGGGTTGATAAGTACTTAAAAGGGATTGTGGTGCTGGAAATGTGTCTTCTTCTCTGAAAAATATTATATTTTTATATTAAATGAGTATTATATTTTTAAATATCTGCTAAAGCCTGGGATAAATCTCTCTTTCTTAAATTCCTTGGTACTGATGTTAAAAACTTATGCAACTTATTCCCAAAAGATAGAGTCAACAATTGAAGGTTGTAGAAATGTTTTTGTATGAGACTAAACACTACACATTAAAAAAGGTACTTTTGTGAGGTAATGTATGTGTTAACAAACCTTATTGTGGTAATAATTTTGCAATATATGGTGTGTCAAATTATCACATTGTACGCCTTAAACTTACACAATGTTTGCTGTCAAGTAGATTTCAATAAAGCTAAAAACAATGCTCAAAGTTTGCAGTCTGCATATTGCTTCCATTCACATTTAATTCACCCAAGTAAATCAAATGGCAAAACGTGGAATTCAGAAGTCCAGGAGAGGGCTTCCCTGGTGGCGCAGTGGTTGAGAGTCCGCCTTCCGATGCAGGGGACACGGGTTTGTGCTCCGGTCCGGGAAGATCCCACATGCCGCGGAGCAGCTGGGCCCGTGAGCAATGGACACTGAGCCTGTGTTTCCAGAGCCTGTGCTCTGCAATGAGAGAGGCCACGATAGTGAGAGGCCTGCTTACCACAAAAAATAAATAAATAAATAAGTAAGTCCAGGAGATTCAGTCTCTCCTGCGTGAAAGGACAAATAACATTGCACAGCAATGATAAAATCTATTACAATGCTTGTAATTTGATTGTGGTTAAAGGAACATAGATTATATTATATTGTTATCTTGAAAGAATCTGAAATTCAGTTTGTAAACTAATAAATTATATTTAATTACATGTGAATTTGCTCTTATAGGTGTAGAATATTAAACAGGTTTTATGGAGCTTCCCTGGTGGCACAGTGGTTGAGAGTCTGCCTGCCAATGCAGGGGACACGGGACCGTGCCCCGGTCTGGAAGGATCCCATAAAAAAAAAAAAAAAAAAAAAAAGGGTTTTATATTAACTAGATGAAATCTCACATAACCTTGTTATATTCAATTACCATGTTCTGAAATATGTATTAAAATATGACTATATAAGTGAATTTGTTCAATTTATAATGAAATTATGACTTTTTTGCATTGTGTATATGTGTATAGGTAGAGGCCGTATTTGTTGATATCTAATTTATCCACTTATTTCTATCATAAAATTTTGTGTTTATAATTCATCACTTTTTATATTATTTCTTTCTTTTCTAACTTTCTCTTGTAGTGGTAGAATGTTCTATTGCCTCTCCAACCTTTTTAAAAGATCTTTTGCTCATTTGGAAGCTTAGAATTTTCTTTATATTAGTTTTCTATTTTTTTTTTTTTTTTAGGTTTTCCCAGGCAGGTTTATTTTTAATGAAAGAGGGGTGTGTGTGTGTGTGTTTGTGTATGTACACATCTCCTCTTCTGAATTAGAAAGTTTTACAACTGAGAAGAGGCAGAAGAGGTGTATGGAGAAAGTCATCAGATGTGTGGGTTTATTTCTGGGCTCTTTAATCTCTTCCATTGATCTCTGTGTCTATTTTGTGCAAGTACCATTCTGTTTTGCTTACTGTAGCTTTGTAGTATAGTCTGAAGTCTAGAAGGGTTAACAGTGGTGCAAATGAATCTATACACAAAATAGAAACAGACTAACAGACATAGAAAACACATTTATGTTTACCAAAGTGGGGAGAGAGAGGGAAAGGGACAAATTAGGAGTATGGGATTAACAGATACAAAATACTATATGTAAAATAGATAAGCAGCAAGGATTTACTCTATAGCACAGCGAATTACATTCAGTATCTTTTAATAACCTGTAATGAAATGTAATCTGCAAAAAAATAAATAAATAACTGAATCACTGTGCTATATACCTTAAACTAACACAATATTGTAAATCAACTATACTTCAATTAAAAAAAAAAAAGTCATGAGAATTATCTATCACAGTCAAGGTAAATTCTTCCCAGAGGGAGATTATGTTATCCGAGGCCTCAATCATTCCTACAATGTCAGGCCTTAATGTCCCACCAAGATTAAAAATAACTAGCAGTACAATGGAACTTAAGACATAAATAAAAATAGCAAAAATAATAAAAATAGATGAACAGCATGGGAAAATACAATACTAGAATTATCAGACTGACATTAAAATAGCTCTGATCATTTTTTCAAAGGATATAAAGGACAAATTTGTGTATTCAAGAAAAAATCCCAGCTAAAAAAAATAAATTATAACTGAACCTAAGAACTCAAAGGATATACTTCAGTTTAGATTAGTACAATAAAAGTAAACTAGTGAACAAAACTCGGTCAGAATGAAATATCTATACTAATGCAATAAGAAAAATAAGAGTGTAAGACACAGAAAACAAAGTAACAGAAAAGACTCAGAAGGCCTTATATACATGTAATGATGTGCAAGAAGAGGACAGAATGGGGCAGAAGTCAAGTTTGAAGAAGTATTTTCTGAGAAAGTTAAAAAAAACAATGAACAACATGAAGTCACAGAGTCAAAAATCAGTAAGAACCTCCTCTCTCCCCCAAAATAAGTCTTCAGACTTGTTACTCATGATACTATGTCATCTATGGTTCTGCCAGGGAACACTGCCTTTCAATACCTCTCCCAAAGATTATCATTGAGCTTGTTTAATGTTGATCACAAATGCAAGTTTCATCCAGAAGGAAAACCTAAATGATATTCTGTTTTCTGTTTATATTAAATTTATGGTTTGAAATTTTATAGCATAGAAATAGAATCCACTGTTCTGCTACCTCTTAAGATACAAATATAGTCTTTCTTCAGACAAAGGGCATGGATGCTTATTGTCCATTATAAAAGGTCTGTATCCCTGCGTGTGCAGGTGTCATCTGCTCTTCTTTGCACAACCAGTAGAAATTGAAGATCAGTCAGGGAACTGACATAAATAGTTGTATACTCATGCTGCTTGCTCTGCTATGAGTAACAAAGGTTTTTTTTTTTTTTTTTGATAACCAAATGTATGAATTATTTTTGGAGAAAAATAATTAAAACTGAGTTTTTTCCAGTTAAGGGGAAAAATAACAATATGAAATCATACCCTGATTACATGTTAGTTACCACATTCTCTACAATGTGGATGTGCTCATGATGTATTTAATGATAATATGAATGAATATTTGAAATTTAAAAATCACAAACCACTTGCCAATATTGTAAATTCATAAACGTTGAAATAAATACCTACAAGGAAGTAAATTTTAAAAACTGAAGCCTTTGAAAATATTTATAGATCATCCCAAATGTTACAAATAGCAGAGCAAATAAGTTGACATTACTGCTAGTTTCCACTTAATTTCTTCATAATATGGTTGTCTGGTGTTGCATTAGTGAAGTTGCTTCCTACAACCACATGGGTACCCCAGAGACTGTGATGAATCAGTTTACAGCAGTGAAGATCATCAATAGAGGATCCTAAATGTCGATAGCATTCATTTGTCTTTCTGAGGTAACACCTCACACCAATCAGAATGGACATTTTCAAAAACTCTACAAACAATAAATGCTGGAGAGGGAGTGAAGAAGAAGGAACCCTCTTACACACTGTTGGTGGGAAAGTAAATCGATACAGCCACTATGGAGAACAGTATGGAGGTTCCTTAAAAAAATAAAAATAGAACTATTGTATGACCCAGCAATCCCACTACTGGGCATATACCCTGAGAAAACCACAATTCCAAAAGATACATGCACCCCAATATTCACTGCAGCACTATTTACAACAGCCAGGACATGGAAGCAACCTAAATGTCCATCAACAGAGGAACGGATAAAGAAGACATGATATATATATACAATGGAACATTACTCAGCCATAAAAAGGAATGAAATTGTGCCCTTTGCAGAGATGTGGATGAACCAAGAGACTGTCATAAAGAGTGAAGTGCTCTGTAACAGAGCCAGACTGGTTTCCTATCACCCAGGATTTTGCTCTTTAGTTAAAAGGGTTGTCAATCCCAGAGACTTTTCAGGTGCAGGATCTTCAGGTTCTGAGGAGTCTCATGTGGCCACTGCACCTACAGATATCTTCTATCGAACAGTTTTGCCTGATGAAACTATGAGACAATTTGGACCTCAGGATCAGTGATTCCAGATTCCTGGGAACATAGGTTTTGATTGTCACCTCAATGGGACTGCATCACAGAAGAAAAGCCAAGTTCATAAACTTTACCTGATGTTCTAGCAGAACCTTTATCCAGTGAAAGACATGAGTTTGTTATGGCACAATATGTGAATGAATTTCAGGGTAATGATGCACCTTTGAGCAATAAATTAACAGAGCAGAAACTTACTTTGAAAGTGCCAGAATAGAGTGTGCAATCCAAACATGTCTGGAATTGCAGTGAAGAGATTTTGAACCACTATTTCCAGAAGTAGCCACCAACAAACTAATGATTTTGACTGTAGCACAGAAAACTAAGAATGATATGACTGTAGTGAGGAGGTAGAAAATGAAAAAGAAATGCTCTTAGAAAAGTTCATCAACTGTGCTAAGGAAATTGCTATGTTGAAGGCTACTTGGCTGACTTTTTGACCCATCATCTGGTTTGTCATTTTTTGAACCATATACAAAGACTTTTATCTCTGACCCAGGCATCTTATTTTATTTTCCACAATCCTTGAAATAGTAAGACTAACTTACTAGCTTGAAAGTGAATAAAATGTTGACCCTTCTCAGATCTTGACAGTCTTCTTTTGAACTCTTTCAGCTATCACTGCATTCCTAGAATGAGATCTCTTTAAATATTGATGACACAATTGTTTTCCATCTTACCACCAGTATGGAGGACTGGCAAAGGGACAATGGATGTAGGGAGGAGTGGGCCTCTTGGTGCAATGATTGTGCTTTTCATTTTTAGTAAATTTTATAATCAACTCATGAGAGCACAATAGCTTGGAGACAAGAAAAGAAATTGATCAGAAGAGTCTGCTGACATTGCCAAGTGACATTCTTAAAGACTGTCAGAAGATATAGAATGGCCACTCCTAACTGAATGTCTGACCTGTGGTGCAGAGTATGAAGAGATTGTGGGGTGACTGCCCTGTGTTTCACTGCTGGGGTCCACAGGGTAAAGAATGCATGCACTCTTTCAGGAGCTCTAAACCAGAGGTTGCACTGGGGTCTAAGCATAGATAGGCCAGAGCTGATAAATGGGTCCTCACACACAGCTCAAGAGCAAAGCTGCCTTCAATCCTCCAGTCTAGGGTTCTAGCACTAGTTGTCCAGAATCCTGAAGGCATCCTGTGTTTTACATGAGAGTCATCAAAATTCAGTGTATCATAGTAGTGTCACAGCCCAAAGTCCCATGATTTTCAGAAAGAAATAGCACATCATCTGGCAAGAATGACCTACACTCCATGGTACCCTGTGCCACTAGGTCTGGACTTAGGGGCCTGGGAAATCCTTGTAGACATGAATCCTGAAACTTTAGAACATCTGATTGACCCTAGACACAGATTTAGATGAGAAAGTATCCTGAAGATGAAAACTGGGACCTGTGTCCACTTGAGACCTGGTCCTAACTTGAAGTGCTCCACCTGGGAGGCACTGCCAGATCAGGTAAGTCCTAGGCAGAAGAAAAGCACTTAGACACCAAAGCCCATTGAGGGACAGGGTCAAGGCAAGAGCCTCACTTTCCTGGGTATAAGAGTAATAATGGAGACGGGGGAAGATGGCGGAAGAGTAAGACGTGGAGATCGCCTTCCTACTCACGGATACACCAGAAATACATCTACACGTGGAACAACTCCTACAGAACACCTACTGAAGGCTGGCAGAAGACCTCAGAGCTCCCAAATTCTGTATAGCTTTGCTTCCAACATTTGTCCTAGGGTTCTATCCGTCCCCTTTTTTTTTCTAAATATTTTTTAGTACAATAACTATATTGTATAAAGCAGAAACTAACACACCATTGTAAAGCAATTATACCCCAATAAAGATGTTAAAAAAAAAAAAAAGAGTAATAATATGAGAAAGCTAAATCCTCATCTTCTATAATGTGAAGTACTACGATGACAATTAAAACTAAAAGGAAAAAACACCTAGCAATAGCATGTTATTTTAAAATATTAGGTATATAACATAACAATCAACTAAATGTCATTCAAAGTAGTTGTTTCTTGGGAGTAGGAATTGGAAAAGAAGATATAGGACAGAGAATGTCCCTTTTCATAAGTTTAGCTTAGATTTATTTTTTTACTTTTTATATACATTTGATCAAAAAATCAATGAAAAGGTTTCAATGTTCACATAAGTATAATCTTAATCAATAATTGGTGTTTTTTCTTAATCATAAGAGGAGAAATGTTTTTTGCCTTCCTTGTTTATCTTATCTTTGAAAGGGAAAAAATAAAATGATTCTGAGATAGTATGTGAATCTGTATTTTGAAAAGGAAGGACAGATTATAAAAGTTACTTATAAAGTCCATACCAAAGATGAAATAACCCTGATTTCAGAAACAATTGAAATATGTTCAGAGATTATCATGTCCAAATGTAAGATGACTCTAGCAATTGTAAAGTAGTAATTAATAGGGCAATAATCAAGAGATGTACAAGTGGTAAGAAAACCGAAAGGAGAGTCAAAAAAAAAAAAAAAGTCCAAGTTTGTAGTATCCTGAAACAGGAGTGTAGGCTTATTTTAGGAGTAATACAAACTCTAACTGAGATGGAACTTTTAATGTAAGCTAGAAGAGCTAGGGAACATCTCAGGATAAAGTAGAAGTTTTAAAAAGGATAAGATGTATCATACTTTAAAATGTAATTTATGTTATTCAAAAAGGTCATTTTATTTGTGAAACATTTGTACAATTGGTCTTCTCAATATCTTTCTTAGTTTTTATGCTCCATAAAATCTCTGCCATATTTAATACTATTGTTTATTTCAATCTCTTAAAGCTCTGGCCTTGGTAAGAATGTATTATTTTTTTCTTCTCCCACTTTTTTTTTTTTTTTTGCCAACTTTAATCTTGTTTTCATTACTAAACTGTAAATGGCCTATTTTTATTTTGTTTTCTTCTTTATACATTTCTTGCTTCAGTGGTCTCATCCTTTCTCTTTTTTGATGATCATCACTTCTAGGAAGATGACTCCCATATGTATATTTAAAGCCTTACTAAAATCCTTAGTACAGAGAAGTGTTCAATAATATTGCAGAATAAATAAAAAATTTAATGAATACAAATTAGTGAAGTCTATGGGTATTAGGGCTAATTCAAAATATAGCATTGATGCCATAGGTAGAATTTATTCTGAGTGAATCATTTTCTTCTGATCTAAAAAGCTCATATTTTAAACAGACAGATTGTTATCTGTGATTTTACACTTGTCAACATCACTTCTTCTGATTTTGGGGCATGGTTGTTATAAAAGTTAATTTGGTTCATAATTAACTATTACTGGGAAAATGAATAATAGAAAGAATATAGATATTTCCCCTAGTGTTTATCAGGCTAAGAGATTTTTATTGCTTAAATTATCTGACCTGTATAAAAAAATGAAAGATAGGTATTTCTAACTTCTTTTTTTTAATATGTGAGAACCAGATACTTAAAGAGGAATTACTTGTCAAAAGTGACAAAATTTTTCAGTGACAAAGGCAAGGATGAAGGCCACTGTTAAGTTTTTCTGTTGTAACTATACCATACTATTTCTTCTGAGTTAAAAAGATCAAGTTTCAAAAAGGGTGTTGCATGAATAATGTACCAATTATCATTTTAAACTGTGAAATTTAATTACCTAATGTAATTAAAGGCATATATTAATTTGGCCAATTCTTATTCTTGTAATTAATGGTAAATTAGGTATTTAATGTATAATTATGTAAAAATTACTAACCTCATTCTTCAATGTCTTTTCTTTTGGGAAAATCTCTGAATATTGATTAACAAAACATATCAGTGAAATCTGCAACAGAAAATGAAAAGACAATAACATTTGTAAAAAGTTTATAGTTAAACCACAGTCTAGTTGTTGAGATCTGGAAGCTGCTAAAAAGGAATGCATTCATCAGGATAGGTTAATATCTATAACACACAATTGCAACTTCACAGTAGCTTCACTAATGTTACAAGGTAGATTAAAAAGAATTTCAGCTCCTTGCAGTCAAGGACAAGATACTATCCATCTTCTGGCACCACCAGCCTCTAAACTTAACCATAAAGTGGAAGAGAAAACAGCAGGCAAATAGCAGTTCACGTATCAGAGGAGGAAATGGTTTTGATCAAGCACCAGCAGTCTCTGGCAGGCTACTCTGGAGCAACCACATATACATCTTAGTTTTTATTCCATCTATAGAGTGCATTAACCCCTCCACAAGGGAGAAAACCTAAAATACCACCACTTAATAGCTGCATTCTGCCATGGTCCAAGATCTCTAGGAAAATGTGCAGTACTTTTTACTACTAAGTCAGAATGCAATTAATCTTGGTGTGATCAACCTATGATCTAAAACACACCCCCCTCCCCCATCAATTCTCACTAATATACTATGGTAAATAGGGATAGGACAACTGATAAAATCTTACAATTAGAGAGAAGGCATTGGGAAGATTTTCAGCAGTTCGGTAGAATTGCCAGGATCTTGAGGGGTGAGCACTGGGTCCCTGAATTGGCAATGGGGGATATTCTCTGATTAGTTCTGTTTCTAATCTTTGAAAGGAACAATTTTCCATTTTTTTCATGAACCCTAGCACTGATATTTAGGAAAAGCAGTGAGTCTTCTTTGACCACATTTGAAATGGTTCTTGGATGATGTCATTTTTTAAAAAATAGTTAGAATTTTAGGAACAGGACTCATAGTTCCTTTGAGAATGTAATTCCCCCTGCCGCAGAACTTAATGGGCTTCTGATCTACTCTCAATCAGTTCTCGGCACCAATAACCATACATAAATACTTCTATAGCCATAATACTTAAATCTGCATCACTCTTTGCATCCTTGCCCAACATTTATCTCTATTAATTTAATAGCTGCTACCTTGAGGATTTATAGTTTGAGTGGAAAACTAAAAATCTGGATTTTAATATGCTTTTGTTGTTTTCTCAAATGTTTCCCTTTTCTTTTGCTTAAACGCATACACTTTTCTAAGGCCACAAATCCCCACACTACTTTCTACTCTGGTTTCCTTTCTCTTTCCTATTTCACTGTGTCTAACAGTCTCTAAACGTACTTCCTTCTTGCCAAGTATAGCTAATAACTGTCAACACAAACTAAGGTTTTAATTCTTTCAACCATTTCCCCTAGAGCTCTTGGCATGGACGTTCTTCCAGGCTGTTGCAGGTGATGGTGTCATGAAAAGTTTTGCCCCAATGTAACATAGATTATCAATTTTCCAGCTTTGAAAATCAGTTTCTCCTCTGTCCAGTCTCTGATCACAAAATGGATGTCACATAGTCAACATTTTTGTTCAGTAGGACACTATTCCTGGTATCAAAGCTATCAGTTGGGGTATGTTAAAAATGTTTAAAACAACCCCCAAATCTCAATGGTTTAACCCAGTCATTTGCTCGTTGTGATTGGCAGGGGGGCTCTGCTCCTGTAGTCTTTTAGGTATTCCAGGTCCTTCTGTACCGTGGGACCACTATCTTTAGTACATGATGCTCAAGATCATTACGGGATGTGAAGAGAGAAAGGGAATAGTGCACAGCAAGTTTTCATGGGCCCAGGCCTGGATTCATTTTTGCTAACATTTCACTGACCAGTACTCAGTCCTATGACCTTGATCTTATTTAGGAAGAATGGGCAATACAACTGATCTCTGTGCAGAAAAATAAAATGGATATCAGTGAATAGCAGTCCTTACCATGAAGGAATCTTAGAATATGTTTCATGTTAGTTATGCAAGTCATTTGGTGACTTCAGTAGATAAAAAGAAGCAAAATCAGGAATTTTATGTTATGGGTTGTTTTGGGCCATTTTTCTAAACTTCTTTACTTAGAGTTTTTATAAAGTAAGCATTCTTCTCAGTTTGCATTTACTTATTGGGCAGTTTAGTGAAGCATGTTCCTGATTATACAGGGACCCTCTGGAATTTGGGTCAGTGTACTCTGGCATTTTGTAGGACTGCTCTCTTTCCGGTGTCACCTGTGTGACCTGTCTTTTCTAGGGTTACATATCTGAGTAAAAGACACAACCATCCCCTCGGATTCCCAAGAGAAAATTAGGGTTTCTTTTCTTAGCTCTTGCTGCTCATATATACCAAATCTTATTAATTATTATGTCCTTTTTATTGTACCTCACTAATTGCTCTTGAAATGACTGACGTTTCTTATCCTCACTGCTACATCCTCCGAACTGGTCTCTTCAGCTTCTACTCTTTAGCAAATAAGATCACAAAGCTCCTCAAATTTCTCATGTTAACCTCAAGATAAAGTATATACTATTTAGCACAGCATTCAGAATATTGTTATGTGCCCAGAACGCAGTGCCCTCTTCCTTATTTATTATCATGCCCCAAATTATATTCCAACCTCTGGCTATTGCTCCTGGAAGCTGACTTTTCTGTCTCTCTTTCTTTTTATGCCCATAGTGCTATTTGTTTCCCCATATTTCTACACTGTACTTTCCTTGTCTTCTTGTTTGTCTCCTCAATAAAACCTGGCAGGTCCTTGAGGACAACAGCAGTGTTTTATGTATCCTTTCATTGTAAGTCCTTAATATAGTCCCAGGCACACTGTAGGCACTCAATACTATTTGCTGGATAATTGAATGGAACCTCACTCCCATGAGTCACCCAAGTGGTGCAGGGAGCTGTGGACATCTCTCTAACACAGGGCTCTTTATAAACATCCTCAAAATGAACTGGATACACTGTTGCCTTATGCACAGAGCCCAAAAACAAGATTTAAGTACTTCAGAACCTCAAGGGTGTCTTGAAGTATATATTTGGACATCATACTAGAATGTATTTATATTAGTGTGTAACAAAAAGCCGCTGAAATAGAAACTTCATGGCAGAATCTGTTAGCAGCAGAGAGATATCTTTGTCTGTTTTTTGTTGAAGAAGAGGGGAGTGAGATGAAAGGGCTCCAATATCTGGAAAGAGCAAAGATGCCTCTACCTTCCTTTCTTCTCTTCTCCCTAAAAATTATTAGGGCAACTTTAGAGGCTAGCGAACATGCAGAAGATGTAATCATGGGTAATACGAGTGGTACGTATGAGTATGTAACTTGCCTTTCTAGAAGAGAGGTATCTTGCTAAGGAAACATCAGAGCAAAAAATAAAACAGCAGTGGTTCTGAGGTTAGTTCTCAAGATTCTTTCTGGCTGGGCTTGTTTCTTGCAAGTTCCTGAAACCATGCGTACTATCAACACATACAATCAGAGCAAAACAACACAAAGCCAAAGAACAAATTCAAGTTCAGTGAGTCTTAAGGTGACTCAGAATCAGTGTATTAAAATAAGTATAACAGGTGATTTTAATGTAATTGATTAAAATTTTATTTTAAATATAAGGTTGTCATATATACAGCATAAGAATGGAGTTAGACCAGTGGGATTGAAATATCTTAATTAATAATTTCTTTTTCTTTGGGAAAATACATATATTTCTACACCTTAAATGTCCTTCTAGGCTTACTTTTATTTGTGGCTTGAAAGTATTCTAAGTAAATTGGTTACAAACACTTTATGAGCAACTGTATGCACATTATGATTCTTCCTCAACAAATCCGGTTTACCTATTTCTCGCCAAGAGAGTGATTTGCTGGGTGAAGTAAGGCAAGTTCCTCATTTCATTTGGCCAGAAGATTTAGATTTTGTCTCTTAATGAAGATTAAGAAAGGGTCATTATTATATCAAATAAAATATCTCCTGGTCCACAAAGGCCAGCTTCAGAGGAGCAGAACTAAGTAAGGCCAACTAATACTATCTTCTCTGTCAACTGATATAGGGTACCTTACACTTATCAGCCAGGAATTCTGAGATACTGATTATGATTTGCCTTTTTTTTTTAGTTATGTTACCTTTATCTGAATGGAACAATTCAATCATTCTATTTCACCTTTTTAATAGGAGAGTGGACAAAAAAGGAGCAAAATATGCCCCTCCCAATCTTTTTCCTGTTTCACACAGAAAATTATGCATATTCATCAAAATATTATTTTTTAGAGTCTCAAGTTAAGGTGTGAATCACCATGACAAGGATCCATTAGTTATCAAATACCAAATTATAATTATTTTTTGATTCCTCTCCCTTAAATGAGTTCAAATGGGATAATAAATTAACAAGTGCCTGAATTAAGACGTGGTTAATTATCAGGTAACAAATTTGCAGATTACCCTTGGTAAATATTTACTGATGGAATAAACACTAGAGAAATGAGTGTGGATTTGGAGTCAATTCCTTCATTCACAATTTCATCTTCTTTGAGCTAAACGAAAAGGAATTTTAAGGTTTACTTATTGGCACATGAGTTCTAAGAAGTTAAGTTAAATTTCAATATTTTTTCCTCATCCTTAGAAAAGCTCTGAATAATTCATACAATAAAATGAGGGTAAAGTGAATGAATGTTCACAGGTTTGTTTTTCTGCTTCATTCATTTATTTATTAAACATTTCTTGAGCACTTGCTGTGTGACAAACTCTATGCCAGATTTAGTGGTACAGAGAGGAATTAGGTATGGACTTACCCTCAAGAGGTTTTAATTCAGTGAATATTCACTCTAAAACAGTGAACAAGATGGAGCTAAGCAGATAATACAAGAAGCTCTTTTGAATTCCTTCTTGTTCCAGATCTTACAGTGAGGTTTTATTATATTTTTAACTGAATTTTTAATCAAGATAACTATAGATTCACACACAGTTGTAAAAAATAATACAGAGAGATCTCTTGCACAAATTGCCCAATTTCTCCAAAGGTAATATTTTACATATCTGTAATATATCACAATCAGTATACAGACATAAATACAATCCAACAATGTTATTCAGATTTCCCCAGTTTCACTTGCAATCATGTGCATGTTAATTAAATTCTATAGAATTGAATCACATGTTTAGGTTCATGTATTCACTGCTAGAGTCAATATTCTAAACAGTGGTAACATCACAGGATCCTTCCTGTTGCCCTTTTGTAACTACTTCCACCTCACCTCCCAACCACATACCACATCCTTAATTCCTAGCAACCACAAATTTATTTACCATGTCTATAATTTTGTCATTACAAATGACACTGTAGTTAAATAGAAAGGCTTAATATCAGGTAGAGTGAGTCCCCCAGCTTATTCTTCTTTGTCAAAACTGATTTAACTATATTATGGCCTGTGCCTTTCTATGTAAATTTTGAAGTAAGCTTACACATGTCAATGAAAAAATCTTATGGGGGTATTGGTAGAAATTGCATTAGACACATAGATCAAGTGACATGTTTACTATGTTGAAACTTCCAATCTATGGCCACAATGTTTCCCTCCATTTATTTAGGTTTCCTATATTTCTTTCATCTCCATTTTGTAATTTTCAGCATGCAGAGAGATTCTTAAATATTTTCCTAAGTGAATACCTAAGTCTTTTATTTTATTGGAGTGATAGCAAATAACATTTTGTTTTAAAAATTCTTATTTCATTCTTAGTAGGTAAAAATGCAATTGATATTTGTGTGTTGATTTTATATCCCAAAACCCTGCTAAACTCACTTATTAAAAGTTCTAGGATAATTTTTCCAATTTTTTTGTGGATTTTCTACATACACAATCATGTCATTTTCAAATACAAGGAGTTTAATTTCTTCCTTTTCAATCTGTATGCCTTTTATTTTATTTTTGTTCTACCAAAGTGGATAAAAGTTTGAATAAAAGTGATGAGAGTGGACATTCTTAGTTTATTCCTGATCTTAGGAGGAAAGTATGAAAAATTTTACCATTAAGTATGTTATTAGCAGCAGGATTTTTTTAAATATTTTTTATTGAATTTAGGTAATTCCTTTCTATTGGTAATTGTCAATTTTTTTTTTAATGAATGGGTATTGCAATTTGTCAAATGTTTTCTATATCAATTAATAAAATCACATGATCTTTCTTCTGTCTTATTGATACAATAGATTATGTTTGATTTTTGAATGTTGAATAAGCATTGCATTTCTGATCATCTGTATTATTCTCTTTTATACATTGCTGGATTCTGTTTGCTAGTATTTTGTTGAGGATTTTGCATATAAATTCATAAGAGATATTGATCTGTATTTTTTTGTGTGCTGCCTTTGTCTGGTTTTAGTACAACAGTAATACTGACCTCATAAACTGAATTGGGAAGTTTTCCATCCTCTTCTATTTTCTTGAAGAGATTGCATACAATTATTGTATTGATAATTTCTGTTTTAAATGTTTGATAGTTTTGGCCAGTAAAACCAACTGAATCTGGGATTTATTTTTAGGAGTATTTAAATTACAGATTAAATTTTTTAATGGTTATAGGGCTACTTATATTGCCCATAACATCTTTATTGAATTTGGTAGTTTGTGAACTTTGAGGACATAATCATTTTTTCCTAAGCTGTCAAATTTATGAGTATAAAATTTTTCCCACTATTCCTTCAATATCTGTGTAATGGCTGCAGGATTTGTAGTTATATCTTCTATTTCACTCAATACTGGTGATCTACATCACTCTTAATGTCACATCTTCTTTCTATTATTGTTTGTCTTGACAGAGTCTTGTCAATTTTATTGATTTTTTTCTAAAAGAATTAGCTTTTTGTTTTTATCAATTTTTCTATTTTCTTATTTTTAATTTTATTGTTTTTAATCTTTATTATTTCCTTTCTTCTGCTGGCCTTGGATTTATTTTGCTTTTCCTTTTCTAGTTTTTTTAAGGTTGAAACTTAGATTATTGATTTAAAATATGTATTTGTTTCTAATGTAAGCATTTATTGCTATAGATTTCCCTCTTTAGAACTACTTTAGCTGCATTACATGTTATTTTTTATTTTCTTTTTTGTTCAGTTTATGTGGTTTTAAATTTCCTTTGAAACTTTTCTTTACAAATTTACTAGTAGTGTACTGTTTAGTTTCTAAATGTCTTGAGATTCTCCTATTGTATTCTGTCATTTATTTCTAGTTTGATTTTGTTACTGCCAGAGAACTTACATTTAAGTTAATTATGGATATGTTAGCACTTAAGTCTGCCATTTTATTGTTTATTTTTTATTTGTTTTATGTGGCCTCATTCTCTATTTTTCTTTTCTTGTCTTTCTATAGTTATTTGATATTTTCTAGAATTCTATCTATGTTTATAGTGTTTTTGATGTCTCTCATTGTATAGATTATATAGTGAATGCTCTGATTATCACAATATACATATATGACATATAGCCACTGATTTATATTAACTTTTTACCACTTTGAAGATGCACGGAACTCTCACTTCCATATATGTCCTTTAGCATCTTCCTTTTTAAATATCATTATTTTGAGTATTGAGGTCTAATTTTTTTCAATCATCCAATATAATTTATGAAACATGTGGAAAAGAACAGTCTAGTTTAGGTTATTTTGATATTTCTTTCATCAACAGAAAGAACTACAGACTATAAATAGGCAAAAAGACAGTTTATCTGGATTCTTAGAATTTCAATTTGAGGGTTATAGATTATGGAGAAACCCAGAACAGTATCCTACCAGAGGAAGATGGGTAGAGGGTTTTATGGGGAAAGGGGAAAGTTAATGCAGCTTTATGCAAGTTGCTTACCAAGAATTTGGATTGGAGGGTAAGATTGTTCTACATATACAATTGGGTTATGGAATGCATCTCATCCGTTACTATGTTTTCTTTAGTCCAGAAAAATTCCAGATCTCAGCATTATTTTTCCTTTTGGCAACTCAGCAAGCTTTCAGCAGTTTTAATTTAGAATGTTTAGCAAAAGTTCAGCATAAGCAGCAACATTGAAGGTCCTTAGGTCACATCTCAGCCATTCCTGATGTAGTTCTTTTCACAACTTCTTCCTTTATGATGTTCTAAGATTTTTCTTTTACCATTACTTTTCATTTGAATAACTTCCTTCAGCCAGTCTTTAACGATAGGTCTGCTAGTGACAAATTATTTTAGTTATTCTTCATATGAGAAAGACTCTTCATTAATGGATATAAATTTTGTGATTGACAGTTTTTGTTTTTTTTTTTCAACATTTGAAAAATAGTGTGTCACTTCTTTCTGCCCTCCATGATTTCTGATGAGAAATCAACTGTCATAGCAAGTGGTATTCACCTATAAGGATAGCATTATTTCTCTTTGGCTGCTTTCAAGTTTTTTTTTTTTTGTCTTTAACTTTTTAAAGTGCAAGATATATCTTGACATAGATTTATTTGGGTTTATCTTGTGTGAGATTTGCTCAGTTTCTTAGATCATTGGGTTTGTGACTGTCACTGAATTTGGTAAGTTTACAGCCATTATTTCTTCAATAATGAAGAAAATTCAGCCTCACTCTTTTATTTCTTTTTTATGGGATTCTCATCATAGAACTGTTGGGACTTTTGCTCTTTTTACATCCCTGAGACTCTTCATTTTTTTTTTTTCAGTCTATTTACTCTTCGTTATTACAGTTGGGTGAATTACATTGTCTAATCTCAAGTTTCTGACATCTCCTCTCTACTAGCAAGCCCACCCAGTGAGATCTTATTCATTTTAGTTTTCAGTTGTATAATTTCCACTTAGTACCTTATTACAGCTTCTATTACTTTGCTGAGTGTTCCTCTGGCTGCTCATTTTTGGCAGGGTCTCAACTATCTGACTTATCAGTGTCAGGTTTCTTGAGGTTGAGAGAGAAATTCCTTCTCTGTTAAGGGGAAGAATTATCTTATATGGGCTGCCTTCTACTGCTAACTTCGGGGCCAGGGAAGGCTGGATCTGCAAGCCCTTCTTCTGTAAGGTGGAAGAATGTAAGACCTCCTGCTCTTGTGCTGTTTCCCTGGTCCTGGATCCCCAAATCAGTTTGCCTTCCTCTTACTATCTTTCACAGTTCTCTTTTTGTTGCCATTTGCACCATATTCAGAGTTTATACTTCTGCTTAGCTTGAATTAGCAGGGGAAAGTGTGTCTATGTTATTTTGTCTGGACTAGAAATTTTCATTATATTTTAAAAGCTGTCTAAATTACAAACTTCAGATATACTTATATCTGAATATAAACCTTGAGGTATATTTTAAGCCTGAATGCAAATATCACTTTATCCACACTTCTGCTCCAATCTCATAGCAGAAAAAAAAATACATATAGAAAGTACATTTATAGTCTTCTAGTCAATCAGTATTTTGTAAGTAATTTAGTTATTTTTTCTGTGGGTAATTTATTTTTTAAACGGACTAACAAATAAATTACTGGTTATATTTCAGGACATTATACTTTCAGGGTAAGTTGATACAATGCTGATTATTTTTTTAATACTAATTTATTTCCATTACAAAATAAAACCTACTACTTGTTTTAAAATAAAAGTTTGATACTAACTTTTAGTGGAAAGAAAAAAAAATAAGTCTATCCATAGGTAAATTGGAAGAGCCTCTCCATTGGTGAAAACAAAAACTGAATTTAAAACAACTTTTAAAAGAATAGAAATATAGCAAAAATTGCTAGAGAGGAAGAAATTTAACACTGGGCTTAAATTTACAATTTGTACATTTTGTACTGGGTTTAAATTTAAATTAGTACAATTTGGAATGTACTAGTTAGTTGGATGACTCTGCTTAAGTTCCACCTTCTTTTTGCCCTGCTCAGAGTCTGCATACATAATGATGAAGGTGATCTAGGTTTCTAAGGTGAAGTAGACACTTTAACACTAAAACATGGTCTTACTTTCACATTAGGCCTAATTTAGCCATTCTTTCTTATTCTCATAGACTCTTTCACAACCCTATTAAAGCACTCATTGAGTTTCACTTAAGATTTTGTTTTATTTCTGTGTTTATTTAGAAGTCTGTCTTTCCCACTAGCATAGGGGTTCTTATGAGCTAGGATGAATCATCTTTGTGTCCCACATCACTGTCATTTTGCACAGTGCCTTATATATAAAACCTGCTCAATGAATGTTTGCTGAATGAACACATATGGAACAAAACTGTAGATATCACGGAATTTCATCATAGACAAAGAGGGAAAAGTAAAATTAGCCAGTAGTTAATAAATAAATCTTATAGCAATACTTTATTATTTGCATATCCCTCTTTTTTTAGAATTAGATTTTAGCTCAAATTGAGATTTGAGATATGAAATGTCTACTGTCACCATAAAAATTGATTACTGATGATGAATTGATGAGGAAGCATGTGTTCCTGACCAAAACCAAACTGGTTGAATAGAACCTATCATTTGGCATTTAGGGAAAAAAAGGAGAAAGAACTAAATCTAACTACCACCTTAATACATGTTTACAAAATTATACTCTGAGAATAACTACTGGCTCATGATTTTCTTCCAAAGAGTATTTTGGTATTTAAATAAATCTGGGGGTGTTGAATGTACCCTGAATTTAGATGCCCCTGGAAAATATACTAGAAACAGCTGCTTCAGAAAAACTAAAGACATGGAGAACTCATTCTACATAACCCAACAGATGAAAAGCTGGCAAATGAGTAGTAGATTGTTTATCATCAATAAACAGTTGATGACATAAGATAAAGAAAGAGAAAAATGCCATCTTTTTCATACTATCCCTCCCCACATTTTTGTGTTCCTTTTTTTAGCTAACCTTGGTAGTGGTCAATTTGGTTAAAACATTAGGAAAATGAAGTGGCAACATGCAGTAAAATAGCTTTGGAAACCCTAAGACTGATAAATATTTTACAGGTAAAGTTTTGGAAATTGCTAAATGTCAAACAATAAGAGTTAATTTTTTTTGTTTTGTTTTGTTTTGTTTTAAAGAGACTGCATTTATTCTTCTAATAGTAATCCTAAATACTAAAGATTTTTATACTTGTCCTGAGAGGAATAGGATCATAGAAACTAAGCATGAATAAATCTCAGATTATTCTCAGTTCAGGAAAAATAAAGTACTCTTGACAAAAATAATAACTGCTGTAAAAATATCCTTACGTTTGTTTAAGCTCTAAACCCAAGAAAAGCAGAACATTTGTCTTTAAGTGGGAGTCTATTAGTTAAACAGTTAAGTTTGTAGTTGGGTAATTTTTAACAGCTTCTCCTGATTGTTATTTATTACAGCTGCAAGATCTGGCAAAAGCTCTTAGGGCATGAAATATGATATAAGCCTGACAATATGTAATTTATATAGGAAATACTTCTGGAGAAAACAAGTAGATGGATGTTTATAGAAGTGATCTTGTGTGACAGCAATATATCTTGAAATATTTGAGATTCATAGCAATTTTCATCTCATTTCAAATACTCCATCTTTACTTTACTACTTGTTTTTTTTTTTAAAAAATCAATGGTTTCTGTGCTTGAAAAAGTGAAAGGTTACTAATGTGAAACTGCAATACTGCACAAAATATTATTTATAGGCAAACAAATGTTATCAGTAAAGTATGGTACCAACAAAAATAATGCCCAAATGAAATTTTGCTTGTCTGTTGTGAGATGAAAGCTCCAAGTGAATTCTAGAGAAATATGACTAATTTACAATAAGAATAGATACACTAATCAAGGTGTAATTAACTGAAATTTGCACCAAGTGATGTGGAAAGAACTCAGATACTCTATAGGAACAAAATCATCTTACATAACTTACTGAATTAATAGGTTTCCCTGCAATATAAGGATAATATTTTATCTTTAAGGAACATATAGTTTGGGGACCCCATGGAACTAGAGAGTTAGCACTGCATGCAGCACCTTTGGCTGCTTCTCTATCTTCTGTCAGGAGCATTTTCAAAAACAACGTGTAGCAAGAGTTTCAAGATGGCAGAGGAGTAAGACTTGGAGATCCCCTTCCTCCCCGCAAATACATCAGAAATACATCTACATGTGGAACAACTCGTACAGAACACCTACTGAACGTTGGCAGAAGACCTCAGACTTCCCAAAAGGCAAGAAAATGTCCACGTACTTGGCCGTGGTGTTGACAGGGTCATGGTGCTCTGGCCAGGTGTCAGGCCTGTGCCTCTGAGGTGGGAGAGCCGAGTTGAGGATATTGATCCACCAGAGACCTCCTGGCTCCACATAATATCAAATTGCAAAAGCTCTCCCAGAGATCTCAACCTCAACTCTAAGAACTAGCTCCAATCAACAACCAGCAACAAACAGTGCTGGACAACCTTTGCCAAACAACTAGAAAGACAGGAACACAACCCCACCCATTAGCAGAAAGGTTGCCTATAAATCATAATAAGGTCACAGACACCCGAAAACACACAACTGGATGCAGTCCTGCCCACCAGAAAGACAAGATCCAGCCTCATCTACCAGAACACAGGCACAGGCCCCCTCCACCAGGAAGTCTACAAAACCCACTGAATCATCCTTAACCACTGGAGGCAGACACCAAAAACAACGGGAATTACTAACCTGCAGCATATGAAAAAGAGATCAAAAACACAGTAAACTAAGCAAAATGAGAAGACAGAGAAACACACAGCAGATGAAGGATCAAGGTAAAAACCTACCAGACCAAACAAATGAAGACAAAATAGGCAGTCTACCTGAAAAAGAATTCAGAGTAATGATAGTAAAGATGACCCAAAATCTTTGAACTAGAATGGAGAAAATACAAGAAACATTTAACAAAGAACTAAAGAGCAAACAAACAATGATGAGCAACACAATAAATGAAATTAAAAATTCTCTATAAGGAATCAATAGCAGAATAAATGGAGCAGAAGAACAGATAAGTGACTTGGAAGATAAAAGGGTGGAAATAACTACTGTAGAGCAGAATAAAGAAAAAACGAATGAGAAGAATTGAGAACAGCCTCAGAAACCTCTGGGACAACATTAAATGCACCAACATTCGAACTATAGGGGTCCCAGAAGAAGTAGAGAAAGAGACTAAGAAAATATTTGAAGAGATTATAGTTGAAAAATTCTTTCATATGGGAAAAGAAATAGTCAATCAAGTCCAAGAAGCACAGAGAGTCCCATACAGGATAAATCCAAGAAGAAGTATGCCAAGACACATATTAGTCAAACTATCAAAAATTATACCAACATTCGAACTATAGGGGTCCCAGAAGAAGTAGAGAAAGAGACTAAGAAAATATTTGAAGAGATTATAGTTGAAAAATTCTTTCATATGGGAAAAGAAATAGTCAATCAAGTCCAAGAAGCACAGAGAGTCCCATACAGGATAAATCCAAGAAGAAGTATGCCAAGACACATATTAGTCAAACTATCAAAAATTAAATACAAAGAAAAAATATTAAAAGCATCAAGGGAAAAAAAAAACACAATAACATATAAGGGACTCCCCATAAGGTTAACAGCTGAACTTTCATCAGAAACTCTGCAAACCAGAAGGGACTGGCAGGACATATTCAAAGTGATGAAAGGAAAAAACCTACAACCAAGACTACTCTGTGCAGTAAAAATGTCATTCAGATTCAACAGAGAAATTAAAACCTTTACAGACAACCA
The DNA here is from genome assembly GCF_003031525.2 of Neophocaena asiaeorientalis asiaeorientalis. NCBI lineage: Eukaryota > Metazoa > Chordata > Mammalia > Artiodactyla > Phocoenidae > Neophocaena > Neophocaena asiaeorientalis. Next base: position 2,831,602 of record NW_020172369.1, on the reverse strand, counting down.
AAAGCTCAGAGCATTCAGCACCACTGAAACAGCTTTACAACAAATGCTAAAGGATCTTCTCCAGGCAGGAAACACAAGAGAAGGAAAAGACCTAAAATAATAAACCCAAACAATTAAGAAAATGGTAATAGGAACAAACATATCGATAATTACCTTAAATGTAAATGGATTAAATGCTCCAACAAAAAGACATAGACTGGATGAATGGATACAAAAGAAAACCTGTACATATGCTAGACAGAGACCCACTTTAGACCTAGGGACACATACAGACTGAAAGTGAGGGGATGGAAAATAGATGTTCCATGCAGATGGAAATCAAAAGCAAGCTGGAGTAGCAATTCTCAAATCAGACAAGATAGACTTTAAAAACAAGGCTATCACAAGAGACAAAGAAGGACAGTACATAATGATCAAGGGATGAGTCCAAGAAGAAGATATAACAATTGTAAATATTTATGCACCCAACATAGTGCACCTGAATACATATGGCAAATGGTAACAGCCATAAAAGGGGAAATCAAAAGTAACACAGTCATATAAGGGAACTTTAACACCACAGTTTCACCAATGGACAGATCCTCCAAAATGAAAATAAATAAGGAAACACAAGCTTTAAATGATACATTAAAGAAGGTGGACTTAATTGATATTTATAGGACATTCCATTAAAAAACAACAGAATACACATTCCTCTCAAGTGCTCTTTATTCTCCAAGATAGATCATATCTTGGGTCACAAATCAACTCTTGGTAATTTTAAGAAAATTGAAATCATATCAAGTATCTTTACTGACCACAGCACCATGAGACTAGACATGAACTACAGGAAAAAATCTGTAAATATACAAACACATGGAAGCTAAACAATACACTACTAAATAACCAAGACATCACTGAAGAAATCAAAGAGGAAATTTAAAAAATACCTAGAAGCAAATGACAATGAAAACACGATGACCCAAAGCCTATGGGATGCAGCAAAAGCAGTTCTAAGAGGGAAGTTTATACCACTACAGTCCTACAGCAATAAACAAGAAACATCTCAAACAAAGAACCTAATCTTACACCTAAAGTAATTAGAGAAAGAAGAGCAAAAACACCCCAAAGTTATAAGAAGGAAATAAATCATAAAGATCAGATCAGAAATAAATGAAAAAGAAATGAAGGAAAAAAATAACAAAGATCAATAAACTAAAAGCTGTTTTTTTGCAAAAATAGACAAAATTGATAAACCGTTAGCCAGACCTATCAAGAAAGAAACGGAAGAAGACTCAAATCAATAGAATTAGAAATGAAAAAGGAGAAGTAACAACTGACACTGCAGAAATACAAAAGGATCATGAGAGGTTACTACAAGCAACTATATGCCAATAAAATGGACACTGTGGAAGAAATGGACACATTCTTAGAAAAGCACAACCTTCCAAGACTGAACCAGGAAGAAATAGAAAATATAAACAGACCAATCACAAGCACTGAAATTGAAACTGTGATTAGAAATCTTCCAACAAACAAAAGCCCAGAACCAGACGGCTTCACAGAAGAATTCTATCAAACATTTAGAGAAGAGCTAACACCTATTCTTTTCAAACTCTTCCAAAATGTAGTAGCAGGAGGAACACTCCAAAACTCATTCTAAGAGGCCACCATCACCCGATACCAAAAGCAGAAAAAGATGTCACAAAGAAAGAAAACTACAGGCCAATATCACTGATTAACATAGATGTAAAAACCCTCAACAAAATACTAGCAAACAGAATCCAACAGCACATTAAAAGGATCATACACCATAATCAAGTGGGGTTTATCCCAGGAATGCAAGGATTCTTCAATATAAACAAACCAATCAATGTGATACACCATATTAATAAATTGAAGGATAAAAACCATATGGTCATCTCAATAGATGTAGAAAAGGATTTCAACAAATTCAACATCCATTTATGGTAAAAAACCTCCAGAAAGTAAGCATACAGAGAACTTACCTCAACCTAATAAAGGCCATATATTACAAATCCATAGGCAACAAATTTCTCAATGGTGAAAAACTGAAACCATTTCCACTAAGATCAGGAACAAGACAAGGATGTCCAATCTCATCACTATTATTCCACAATTTTTTGGAAGTTTTAACTACAGCAACCAGTGAAGAAAAATAAGTAAAAGGAGGGCTTCCCTAGTGGCTCAGTGGTTGAGAATCTGCCTGCTAGTGTGGGGTATATGGGTTTGAGCCCTGGTCTGGGAGGATCCCACATGTCATGGAGCAACTGGGCCTGTGAGCCACAATTACTGAGCCTACACGTCTGGAGCCTGTGTTCCACAACAAGAAAGACCACAATAATGAAAGACCCGCACACCGTGATGAAGAGTGGCCCCTGCTTGCCACAACTAGAGAAAACCCTCACACAGAAACGAAGAACCAGCACAGCGAAAAATAAATAAATAAATAAAATTAAAAAAAAAAATAAAAGGAATCCATATTGGAAAAGAAGAAGTAAAGCTGTCACTGTTTGCAGATGACATGATACTATACACAGAGAATCCTAAAGACTCTACAAGAAAACTACTAGAGCTAAACAATGAATTTGGCGAAGTAGCAGGATACAAAATTAATGCACAGAAATCTCTTGCATTCCTATACACTACTGATGAAAAATCTGAAGGAGAAATTAAGGAAATACTCCCATGTACCATTGCAACAAAAAGCATAAAATACCTGGGAATAAACCTACCTAAGGAGAAAAACGATCTGTATGCAGAAAACTATAAGACACTGATGAAAGAAATAAAAGATGATACAAACAGATGGAGAGAAATACCATGTCCTTGGATTATAGGGATCAATATTCTGATAATGACCATTCTATGCAAAGCAATCTACAGATTCAATGCAATCCCTGTAAAACTACCAATGACATTTTTCACAGAACTAGAACAAAAATGTCACAGCTTGTATGGAAACACAAAAGACCCTGAATAACAAAAGCAATCTTGAGATAGAAAAATGGAGCTGAAGAAATCAGCCTCACTGACTTCATACTATACTACAAAGCTACAGTAATCAAGACAGTATGGTACTTGCACAAAAACAGAAATATAGATCAATGGAACATGATAGAAAGCCCAGAGATAAACCCACACACATATGGTCACCTTATTTTTGATCAAGGAGACAAGAATATACAATGGAGAAAAGACAGCCTCCTTAATAAGTGGTGTTGGGAAATTTGGACACCTACATGTAAAAGAATGAAATTAGAACACTCCTTAACACCATACACAAAAATAAACTCAAAATGAATTAAAGACCCACATGTAAGAGCAGACACTGTAAAACTCTTAGAGGAAAACATAGAACACCCTATGACATAAATCACAGCAAGATCCTTTTTGACCCACCTTCTAGATAAATGGAAATAAAAACAAAAATAAACAAATGGGACCTAATGAAACTTAAAAGCTTTTGCATAGCAAAGGAAACCATAAACAAGATGAAAAGACAACCCTTAGAATGGGAGATAATATTTTTAAATGAATCAATGGACAAAGGATTAATTTCCAAAATATACAAGCAGCTCATGCAGCTCAATATCAAAAAAACAAACAACCCAATCCAAAAATGGGCAGAAAACTTAAATAGACATTTTTCCAAAGAAGATATACAGATTGCCAACAAATACATGAAAGGATGCTCAACATCACTAATCATTAGAGAAATTTAAATCAAAATTACAATGATGTATCACCTCAATACGGTCAGAATGACCATCATCAAAAAATCTACAAACAATAAATGCTAGAGAAGGTGTAGAGAAAGGGGAACCCTCTAGCACTGTTGGTAGGAATGTAAATTGATACAGCTACTATGGAGAACAGTATGGGGGTTCCTAGAAAACTTAAATATAGAACTACCACTCGATCCAGAAATCCCACTACTGGGCATATACCCTGAGAAAAACATAAATCAAAAATGTTATGTATCACAATGTTCATTGCAGCACTATTTACAATAGCCAGGACATGGAAGCAAGCTAAGTGTTTGCTGACAGATGAATGGATAAAGAAGATGTGGCACATATATACAATGGAATATTGCTCAGCCATAAAATGAAATGAAACTGAGTTACTTGTAGTGAGGTGGATGGACCTAGAGTCTGTCATACAGAGTGAAATAAGTTAGAAGGAGAAAATCTAGTATCATTTGCTAACAGATATATATGGATCCTAAAAATAAATAAATAAATAAAACGTTCTGAAGAACCTAGGGGCAGGACAGGAAGAAAGATACAGATGTAGAGAATGGACTTGAGGACATGGGGAGGGGCCAGGGTAAGCTGGGACGAAGTGAGGGAGTGGCATGGACATATATACACTACTAAATGTAAAATAGATAGCTAGTGGGAAGCAGCCGCATAGCACCGGGAGATCAGCTCAGTGCTTTGTGACCACCTAGAGAGTTGGAATATGGAGGGTGAGAGAGAGATGGAAGAAGGAAGAGATATGGGGATATATGTATATGTATAGCTGATTCACTTTGTTATAAAGCAGAAACTAACACACCATTGTAAAGCAATTATACTCCAATAAAGATGTTAAAAAAAAAAAAAGAAGCATATAGTTTTAAAACAAGCTTGCATTTCTTTGGAATTAAATAGTTCAAATTCACTAAGTTGTTCTTTTGGTAGTTTTACTGTAACATCTTTCTAAGAATTGTGAAAACCACAGACCTGAAAGCCATCCTAGAGGCCTCTTAAGCTATACTTTTTCCTCAATTGTGCTTAAACGTGATGGTGGTGACTGACACTGATGGATGTAATAAGAAAAGTTCTCTGAGAATTCTTCCTGCATTTAATGTTTAGTTATTACTGATGTTATTTTCCATTACATTACATAGCACCATTTTCATTAAAAACCATGGGAATTTATTTCTTTAAGAATCAAGATTAGTTTTTTTTCTGCCAAGAAACTTATTTTGTTTTATACTTTCAATTCTGTGGATGAAACAGGTATAAAGTGCCTTTGGAACCCCAAAGAAATAGCAAGGATAGGTACTCTGTAAAACTATAGAATGGCTAAAAAGGGTAAATTCCGTTAAAATGCAAGAGAAACATCTCTGTCAAATGTAAGGTGAAAGAAATGCAAAATAGTGAGGAGGTAAATCCACAAGGCTGCTTGGCTCAAGATTAGGCAGTTTAGTCTCTGTGTAATGATGCTAGATGGGGGATAGGTCCCAGCCCACTATTTGAAGGAAAGAAGCTGAAAAACGTTATTGCCTTGGATAAGCAACTGCCAAACTGCAATGACACAAATATGATTTTACAATGAATAATTGAGCCAGGTCACCCACTGGCCCAGGCCCTTTATTGTAATATCACAACATCAACTGTGACCTGAGTCACAAAGTGCTTTTATAAGATGTGGTTCTGGTCCTAAACTGGGAGCCCTAACAGCTGGGCAGAAGGAACTGTAAATCCATAATACAAGATAATACTGGAAAATTAGGAGGTTAATGATAGAGACTTTCACACAGAATTAGCCACAGTACTCTAGCCACCTAGCAAAGATAATAACAAATAAGAGTAACAATTAAAATTACAATAGTTATGAGTTGTTAAAAGCATAGGACTGTGTTATATTAATCTAGAAATAAAGATATTCATAAGGGAATCCAAATCTGCTTTAGTTATTTTTATTTTTATAGGAACACTTTTGGCTCATTTCATTTTCAGGCAGTATTACATGAACTGTTATCCCAGGATAGAATATTAAAGTTAAAGATTTCTTAAGTGGAATAACTCCTTGTATGGCAAGATCCAAATTGTGACTCTGGCAATGGATGGATGTAGCAGAATGAAAGCAAAATCTGCTAACAGTAATGAGGTCAAGGAGTAAGGAGGTTAGATTGTTGGATGCATTATCTCTGACGATGATGGATTTGCTCATGATGATGACAGAAATGTGGATGAAGAGGGAAACAGTAAGTGAGGCACCAACTTTTCAATGACTAAGCTTTAATAACCTGGAGGTCAGAATATGACAGTGACAAGAAGGGAAGAAAACAAGTATTTTATGGTTTCTAAATCAAATAACGCTATTATTAATCATATTCACTCATGCATTTATTCATTTACTCAAATTATTTAGTGGGAATCCTCTAAGAGTGGTTTTCTTTTCTATGTTTGCCTCCTCTGTAGACCATTTATTTTATATTGCAGCAATTCATTTGTCATCTTCTGTGCTTGTCAGAGTGCCCCAGAATTTATTTGTGTCTCCTCTAATCTTTACCATTTACACTCACCTCTGCTGTAATCTCTTATTAAGATGTGTGTAAATGCTATCTCTTCACTAACATCTCATTCCCCTGAAATTCAGACTTCTGGATCCATCTGGTTATTTGGCATTAAAACTTATTGTTATTTAGATGATTATTAATAATATTTAAGAGAAATCTCAACATTAGCTATACTCCTGGTCAACCCCTCAAAACGCCCTTCTTCAGTCTTCTCCATACTGATAGATGGCAATTCCATTATTGGAGTTGTTAACACTAATCACTTTGACACTATTATTAATCTTATTTACCTTCTTTTCCCATAAATCCACATCTGATCATTAGCAATCTGACCTCTTCTCACCATCTCCCTGATTCAAGCTAACATTTTCTCTTGTCTGGATCATTGTAGTAGCCTCTTAATTGGTTTCCCTACTTCTGTATTTGCTGCCTTCATTCTATTCTTAACAAAAAAGTAGAGTAATCCTGGCACTATATGGGTCCAGTCATTTCATTTACCTTCTTCAATACTTCCAATAGTTTTTCATCTCATCAATGTAAATCCTAAACTTTGTAAAATGGCATCTAACATCTTAAACCATGTATTTTGACAACCACGGCCATGTGTACATTTTGGGTCTCACTTTTTTGCACTCTCCTCTTTTGTTGTTCTATCCAGTCAAGAAGGCCTTCTTCTGTAATAGGGAAGAACATATGTGACTCCAGATTAGATTTGTTCCTTTTGTTTTAACCTTTGTGCTTCATTGGCTGTGCTTAGTCATGCTGGCTTTGTACCTTTTGTAAAAGAATGTTGCCTATAGCCTGCAATATACAAGTTAGCCTATGCTAAGGGCTCTGGACTCTAAAAGTCCATTAATATAGAGATAAAAAGTTGCAGAACAGAGAATAACATTTGTTTGGTTGGAGGTTTATGTGAACATCATGACCTGACCTAGGTGGACAGCTGTAAGAACAAAGGATTCTGACACCAAGAAGTCTGCAAAAACTAACCATACCCCTCCCTCACATTGACTTTAAAAGTGCTTTGCTGAAACCCTTTGAGGAGCTCGGAGGTTTTTTAGGCAGTAGCCACCCATTTCCTTGCATGGCCCTGCAAAAAACCTTTCTCTGTTCCAAACTCTGACGTTTTAGTTTGTTTGGCCACACTGTGCATAGGACACAGGAACTTGTCTTTGGTAACACTTCCTGTTCCTAACTGGCCAGATATGCTCCCACTTCATTGATTTACAGTTGTTCTTTTCTCCACTTACAACACTTTTCCTGCAGATATCACTTTCTCCCTTTCTACATTTAGGGCTTGATCAAATGCTAACTTCTCAGTAATTATACATTATTAAATATATAAACTGGAACCCCCAGCTCCCATGGGGCCTCTCTCCCTTTTTGCCTTAGTTTTTGCTCTGAACACTTATTATCATTCATTTATATATCAATACAACATACTTATTCAACTTTTACAAATTTGTATGTTACATTTATCCAAGTTGGCTCTTGTCCATCTCACTCACCAGAATGAAAGTTCAATAATGGCAGTAGTTTTTCCAGCTTGGTTTACTGCAGACCTGATACCTAAAATAATGTCTGTGTTCAGTAAATATTTATAGAGTGAATGAATAAATATCTTCCAAACATACGCATTTACACCTGTCTTATTAAATCAAATGGCATACTTATATTCCTTATAATTGTTTAAATATTATAGCTCTGTGATATTATAGCTAAGACGGCATGTCTTTTACTTTGGAGCATTAATTAGTGATACCCTTATCACTAATTCAAATTTAAACCCCATTTTTTCAAAGTGCCCAAAGAAATATGCACTGAATAATTATATAGATAGGAAGGTTCATAGTTGATTCAATGAGCCAAACATGGTGAAAAATAAAATCATGTTTCATAATGAAGTTATAATTTCTCTTCCCACACATACAAATTTTCTGTGCCTAGTCTCAAACATTCATACTACGCAGGTTTAACTGTAGTTGTCCTAAGTCATTTCTAGGTAAGAAAAGGTTATAAGAACCCACCAAAGACCATGACAAAAAGTGGCCACAGACCTATTTGGACAACTATCATCCTTCCTTCTCACTCAATTTTTTTAATGAGACCATTACATTTTCCAAGAGAGGTCCAAACTCCTTAGCATGAGTTTCAATGTTCTCTGTGATATCAGTTAAACCTACATTTTCAACCTCATTTTTCTAACTCCCTCTTTTCCTCCACTAATCTGCCCCTAAATCCTGCTGATTTTGACAATTTTCTGCTGGCACACAATGATATAAAAGCATAGGAGGAAGAATTATGGGAAGATGGTGGAAGAGTAAGATGTAGAGATCCCCTTTCTCCCCACAGATACATCAGAAATACATCTACACGTGGAACAACTCCTACAGAACACCCATTGAACACTGGTAGAAGACCTCAGACCTCCCAAAAGGCAAGAAACTCCCCACGTACCTGGGTAGGGCAAAAGAAAAAAAGAATAAACAGAGACAAAAGAATAGGGACAGGACCTGCACCAGTGGGAGGGAGCTGTGAAGGAGGAAACGTTTCCATACACTAGGAAGCCCCTTCGCGGGTGAAGACTGCGGGTGGCGGAGGGGGGAAGCTTTGGAGCCATGGAGAAGAGTGCAGCAACAGGGTTCGGAGGGCAAAGCAGACAGATTCCTGCACAGAGGATTGGTGCGGACCAGCACTCACCAGCCCGAGAGGCTTGTCTGCTCACCCACCAGGGCAGGCGGGGGCTGGGAACTGAGTCTTGGGCTCTGGTTGGAGCTCAGGGAGAGGACTGGGGCTGGCGGTGTGAAAACAGCCTGCAGGGGGTTAGTGCACCACAGCTAGCTGAGAGGGAGTCTGGGAAAAAGTCTGGACCTGCCAAAGAGGCAAGAGAGTTTTTCATCCCTCTTTATTTCCTGGTGCGCGAGGAGAGGAGATTAAGAGCACTGTTTAAAGGAGCTCCAGAAATGGATGTGAGCCGCGGCTATCAGCACGGACCCCAGAGACGGGCATGAGATGCTAAGGCTGCTCCTGCCGCTACCAAGAAGCCTGTGTTCGAGCACAGGTCACTATCCACACCTCCCCTCCCAGGAGCCTGTGCAGCCCGCCACTGCCAGGGTCCTGTGATCCAGGGACTTCCCCGGGAGAACACACTGCACACCTCAGTCTGGTGCAACATAAAGCGGGCCTCTGCCTCTGCAAGCTCACCCCACACTACGTGCTCCTCCCTCCCCCCAGATTGAGTGAGGCAGAGCCATTGCATCAGTTGCATTTAACCCCGTCCTGTCTCAGCGGAAAAACAGACACCCCCCAGCAACCTACATGCAGAGGCAGGGCCAAATCCAAAGCTGAACCCCAGGAGATGTGCAAACAAAGAAGAGAAAGGGAAATCTCTCCCAGCAGCCTCAGGAGCAGTGGATTAAATCTCCACAATCAACTTGATGTACCCTGCATCTGTGGAATACCTGAATAGACAAGAAATCATCCCAAATTGTGGAGGTGGACTTTGGGAGCAAGGTATATTATTTTTTTGCCCTTTTCCTCTTTCTGTGAGTGTGTATGTGTATGCTTCTGTGTGAGATTTTGTCTGTATAGCTTTGCTTTCACCATTTGTCCTAGGGTTCTCTCCAATCGTTTTTTTCTTGTTTGTTTTTACTTAAAAAGTTTTATTTCGTAATAATTTTTTTATTTTAATAACTTTATTTTATCTTACTTTATTTTATTTTATCCTCTTTCTTTCTTTCTACATTTTCTCCCTTTTATTCTGAGCCATGTGGATGAAAGGCTCTTGGTGTTCCAGCCAGGAGTCAGTGCTGTGCCTCTGACGTGGGAGAGCCAACTTCAGGACACTGATCCACAAGAGACCTCCCAGCTCCACGTAATATCAAATGGCGAAAATCTCCCAGAGATCTCCATCTCAACACCAACACCCAGCTTCACTCAACGACCAGCAAGCTACAGTGCTGGACACACTATGCCAAACAACTAGCAAGACATAACACAACCCCACCCATTAGCAGAGAGGTTGCCTAAAATCATAATAAGGCCACAGAAACCCCAAAACACACCATCATATGTGGACCTGCCCACCAGAAAAACAAGATCCAGCCTCATCCACCAGAACACAGGCACTAGCCCCCTCCATCAGGGAGCCTACACAACCTACTGAAGCAACAATAGCCACTGAGTGCAGACACCAAAAAACAACAGGAACTAGGGACCTGTAGCCTACAGAAAGGAGACCCCAAAGACAGTAAGACAAGCAAAATGAGAAAACAGAAAAACACACAGCAGTTGAAGGAGCAAGATAAAAACCCACCAGACTAACAAATGAAGAGGAAATAGGCAGTCTACATGAAAAAGAATTCAGAATAATGATAGTAAAGATGATCCAAAGTCTTGGAAATAGAATAGAGAAAATGCAAGAAACATTTAACAAGGAACTAGAAGAACTAAAGAGTAAACAAGCAATGATGAACAGCACAATAAATGAAATTAAAAAGACTCCAGAAGGGATCAAGCAGAATAACTGAGGCAGAAGAACGGATAAGTGACCTGGAAGATAAAATAGTGGAAATAACTACTGCAGAAAAGAATAAAGAAAAGGGAATGAAAAGAACTGAGGACAGTCTCAGAGACCTCTGGGAACAACATTAAATGTACCAACATCCGAATTATAGGGGTCCCAGAAGAAGAAGAGAAAAAGAAAGGGACTGAGAAAATACTTGAAGAGATTATAGTTGAAAACTTCCCTAATATGGGAAAGGAAATAGTTAATGAAGTCCAGGAAGCACAGAGAGTCCCTTACAGGATAACTCCAAGGAGAAACATGCCAAGACACATATTAATCAAATTGTCAAAAAATAAACACAAAGAAAATATATTAAAAGCAGCAAGGGGAAAATAACACACAAGGGAATCCCCATAAGGTTAACAGCTGATCTTTCAGCAGAAACTCTGCAAGCCAAAAGGGACTGGCAAGATATATTTAAAGTGATGAAGGAGAAAAACCTGCATCCAAGATTACTCTACCCAGAGGGGATCTCATATAGATTTGATAGAGAAATTAAAAACTTTGCAGACAAGCAAAAGCTGAGAAAGTTCAGCACCACAAAACCGGCTTTACAACAAATGCTAAAGGAACTTCTCTAGACAAGAAACACAAGAGAAGGAAAAAACCTACAATAACAAACCGAAAACAATTTAAAGAATGGGAATAGGAACATACATATTGATAATTACCTTAAATGTATATGGTCTAAATTCTCCCACCAAAAGGCACAGACTGGCTGAATGGATACAAAAACAAGACCCATATATATGCTGTCTACAAGAGACCCATTTCAGTCCTAGGGACACATACAGACTGAAAGTGAGGGGATGGAAAAAGATATTCCATGCAAATGGAAATCAAAAGAAAGCTGGAGTAGCAATTCTTATATCAGACAAAATAGACTTTAAAATAAAGACTACTACAAGAGACAAAGAATGACACTACATAATGATCAAGAGATTGATCTAAGAAGAATATATAACAATTGTAAATCTTTATTAACCCAACATAGGAGCACCTCAATACATAAGGCAAATACTAACAGCCATTAAAGGGGAATTGACAGTAACACATTCATAGTAAGGGACTTTAACACCCTGCTTTCACCAATGGACAGATTATCCAAAATGAAAATAAATAAGAAAACACAAGCTTTAAATGATACATTAAACAAGATGGAGCTAATTGATATTTATAGGACATTTCATCCAAAAACAACACAATACACATTTTTTCAAATGATCATGGAACATTCACCAGGATAGATCATAATTTGGGCCACAAATCAATCCTTGGTAAATTTAAGAAAATTGAAATTTTTTCAAGTATCTTTTCCAACAACAATGCTATGAGTCTAGATATCAATTACAGGAAAAGATCTGTAAAAAATACAAACACACGGAGGCTAAACAATACACTACTTAATAACGAAGTGATCACTGAAGAAATCAAAGAAGAAATCAAAAAATACCTAGAAACAAATGACACTGGAGACACAATGACCCAAAACCTATGGGATGCAGCAAAAGCAGTTCTAAGAGGGAAGTTTATAGAAATACAATCCTACTTTAAGAAACAGGAAACATCTCGAATAAACAACCTAACCTTGCAGCTAGTGCAATTAGAGAAAGAAAAACAAACAAACAAACAAAAAAACCCAGAGTTAGCAGAATGAAAGAAATCATAATGATCATATCAAAAATAAATGAAAAAGAAATGAAGGAAATTATAGCAAAGATCAATAAAACTAAAGCTGGTTCTTTGAGAAGATAAACAAAATTGATAAAACATTAGCCAGACTCATCAAGTAAAAAGGGGAGAACATTCAAATCAATAGAATTAGAAATGAAAAAGGAGAAGTAACAATTGACACTGCAGAAATACAAAAGATCATGAGAGATTACTACAAGCAACTCTATGCCAATAAAATGGTCACTGTGAAAGAAATGGACAAATTCTTAGAAATGCACAACGTGCCAAGACTGAATCAGGAAGAAATAGAAAATATGAACAGACCAATCACATGCACTGAAATTGAAACTGTGATTAAAAATCTTCCAACAAACAAAAGTCCAGGCCCAGATGGCTTCAAAGGTGAATTCTATCAAACATTTAGAGAAGAGCTAACACCTATCCTTCTCATACTCTTCCAAAATATATCAGAGGGAGGAACACACCCAAACTCACTCTACGAGGCCACCATCACCCTGATACCAAAACCAAACAAAGATGTCACAAAGAAAGAAAACTACAGGCCAATATCACTGATGAACATAGATGCAGACATCCTCAACAAAATACTAGCAAATGGAATCCAACGGCACATCAAAAGGATCATACACCATGATCAGGAGGGGGTTATTCTAGGAATGCAAGTATTCTACAATATACTCAAATCAATCAACGTGTTATACCATATTAACAAATTGAAGGAGAAAAATCATATTATCATCTCAATAGATGCAGAGAAAGCTTTTGACAAAATTCAACCCCCATTTATGCTGAAAACCCTGCAGGAAGTAGGTATAGAGGGAAATTTCCTCAACATAATAAAGGCCATATATGACAAACCCACAGCCAGCATCATCTTCAATGGTGAAAAACTGAAAGCATTTCCACTAATATCAGGAACAAGACAAGGTTGCCCACTCTCACCACTATTATTCAACATAGTTTCAGAAGTTTTAGCCACAGCAATCAGAGAAGAAAAATAAATAAAAGGAATCCAAATTGGAAAAGAAGAAGTAAAGCTGTCACTGTTTGCAGGTGACATGATACTATACATAGAGATTCCCACCAGCAGTGCAAGAGTGTTCCTTTTTTCTGGATGCTACCAGAAAACTACTAGAGCTAATCAATGAATTTGGCAAAGTAGCAGGATACAAAATTAGTGCACAGAAATATCTGGTATTCCTATACACTAATGATGAAAAATCTGAAAGTGAAATTAAGAAAACACTCCCATTTACCACTGCAACAAAAAGAATAAAATATCTAGGAATAAATCCACCTAAGGAGACAAAAGTCCTGTATGCAGAAAATTATAAGACACTGATGAAAGAAATTAAAGATGATACAAATAGATGGAGAGATAAACCATGTTCTTGGATTGCAAGAATCAACATTGTGAAAATGACTCTACTACCCAAAGCAATCTACAGATTCAATGCAATCCCTGTCATACTACCACTGGCATTTTTCACAGAACTAGAACAAAAAAAAAAATCACAATTTGTATGGAAATACAAAAGACCCCAGATAGTCAAAGCAATCTTGAGAACAAAATCGGAGCTGGAGGAATCAGGCTCCCTGACTTCAGACTATACTACAAAGCTACAGTAATCAAGACAGTATGGTACTGGCAAAAAAAACAGAAAGATAGATCAATGGAACAGGAGAGAAAGGTCAGAGTTAAACCCATGGACATATTTTCACCTTATCTTTAATAAAGGAGGCAGGAATGTACAGTGGAGAAAGGACAGCCTCTTCAATAAATGGTGCTGGGAAAACTGGACAGATACATGTAAAATTATGAGATTAGAACAATCCTTAACACCTTAGTCAGCCATAAAAATAAACGAAATTGAATTATTTGTAGTGAGGTGGATGGGCCTAGAGTCTGTCATATAGAGTGACATAAGTCAGAAATAGAAAGACAAATATCGTATGCTAACACATATATATGGAATCTAAGAGAAAAAAATTATCATGAAGAACTTAGGGGTAAGACGGGAATAAAGACACAGACCTACTGGAGAATGGACTTGAGGATATGGGGAGGGGGAAGGGTAAGCTGTGATAAAGTGAGAGAGTGGCATGGACATATATACACTACCAAACGTTATATAGATAGCTAGTGGGAAGCAGCTGCATAGCACAGGGAGATCAGCTCCATGCTTTTTGACCACATAGAGGGGTGGGATATGGAGGGTGGGAGGGAGGGTGATGCAAGAGGGAAGAGATATGGGAACATATGTATATGTATAACTGATTCACTCTGTTATAAAGCAGAAACTGACACACTATTGTAAAGCAATTATACTCCAATAAAGATGTAAAAAAAAAAAAAGCATAAGAGTTTTCTTGCAGCAGCATTTCAGTATACAGTCTTCTTTGTAGCTGTCAAAAGGCTTTTGAAGGAAGTGACTTTTTCATGTCTAGATCACAGCCAATTCAGAGTTACAAGAGACTAGCTTATTTATTTTTAAATGTTTCTCAATATCCAATGAAATGTTTTGCATATAGTGAGTATTTTAAAAATACATACTGATTTTAAGCGTTTTTATTTTTTCTAAAACAGATATTCCCCCTACCCTATTATTTGGTGGACTAAAAATTGGATGAAAAAATTGGAATCTCAAGGTCAGTACTATGGCTTCAATTTTTAAAAATATATCTCATGTTAGTAATGGTTCTATAGATTTATGCTTTTTGGTAACTGAAAGAAATATGAATGACAATTATAATCAGCCTCAAAGGGGTTTTACTGAAAATAACTGTTGATCCTACCATAATTTGATGGTATTGGAAGACGACAGAGATATCATGTGGCCAATGATTGGCAGGGATAACTGGCAGCTCCAAGCCAGGTATTCCATCATGTCAGAGCCCCTGCAGGAAGCAGACAGCAAAATCAACAATCACTTTTCCATGTATAGCAGTTTATCATTCAAAGACATCTCTCAAAGTAATACTTTACAAGACTGTACAGTGACTGAATGAAACAGCTAGCAATACCAAGCAAACAACTGAAAGCTAAATAGGGGAAAAAGTGATTCATATTGATTTGATTGAAAAGAACAGAACATCTTTGGGTTGCGGATTTGGAGAAAAAGATGTAAACTAGTCCATACATGAGACCACACCTTGGGATGTTTGTTCAATGATCATTTCAGCTGAACTATGCAAATAACATCAGGAGATTCTCAGGTTTAGCAGAGATAATTCAGAGAAACAAATAGAAGAAAAACTTCCAAAGCTCTTTTTTTTTTTTTTTTGGTCAGAGAGAGAGTAAAAAGTAAACGAATTACCTAGAAATTGTTATGACCGCTCTAAAGTTGTTCTTCTGGTACAAAAGCTGGAGATTTTAAGTACAGCAAACCAAAAAAGACAAAAAAACACTGCCTATGCCTTTATTTACATTTAGAGATAAAACAGTATGGTTAGGGGCATCTATCAAAACAAGTATTCTCCCCAGATAGCACTTAGTAATTGTGCATTTTATTGGTAACAAAGAATATACTTCCTTTTTACAGACTTAAATTGAGCAACTTAAATTCAAAGCTATCCAAAAGAGCAAATCAATGGCATGGCCCTTAGACTTTAGTATACTTGCTTTAGTGCAAGATTTCTCAATCTAGATTTTACTGACATTTTGAGACAAATAATTGTTGGGGCGTGGGGGATTTGGAGGGTCTCCTATAGAGGGCAGGATGTTTAGCAAAATCTCTGGTCTTTTCCCATTAGATGCCAGTAGTATAAAGTGCCTGCAGATATTGTCAAATAGCTTTTGGATGGTGTGGGGAGGGTGAGGGGACACAAAATTTCCCTCTGTTGAGAAACCACTGGTTTTATTGTCCTGGGAGATCAGTTTTGTTGAGCTATTTTTTTTTGACATCCCAATCGTAAGTACTGCTGCTGACTTTGCCAAGACTTTAATATGGCTAATTTTATAAGCACATTTAACTTATCACACCATGTTGTGATTGCCAACTTCCTAGTGTGTTGCCTCACCTAGACATAGGGACTGCAAAGGCAGACTCAACATTTCCAGTGTTGATTATGGATTCCACAAGGACAACATAGGGCTTGGCACATAGGACTTAAGCAATAAGCAGTAAGTATGTATTTAGTGAATTTATTACATTCTTTGCCGTATGTAATAAGTTCAAGTACAAAAATTAAGAACACAACATGGACAAAATAGTTTGTAAATGTAGGATATGCATATTTGTTTTACACAGAAATAGCTTAAGGCTCTGATAAGCAGCACAGCAACTGAAAGGTAATGCATGGTTATATAAAGGCTGAATATAATGGCTAAATTTATCATCTCTTTGTTCCTAAGCATAAACATCATATTATCCTCCTGAGGCAAGGAGGTATTAACTCAGGCCTCCAAAATTAAATAATTTCAATAAAAATAGATTGGTCATACTCATCCCATTAGAGAATGTAGGAATATACTGTTATAGGTATGTTAACCTCTTTTATAGTGAAACTCCCAGCATCACTGTGGGGCGAGTCAAATCATTTTATCAAGATTATAAAACATACTCCAGAGGGAAGTGTTATCAGTTTATTGTAAGCTTGCAACTAAAAAATTATAGAACTGTATGTCTTCAATGAGGTCTTAATTTCTTTAGTTTGTTTAGGGGATAAGAAAAAAAATGAATGAATAGCTCACATTTTCTCATATAAAATTGTAAAATATAGCTACACAATATAATGCTTTATTTTGAAATTGTACTTCTACTACAAAAGTTAACAGCTATGAACTCTTTTTCTATAGACCTATTTTCCTTTTCTTCAGTTGAATGAAATCTTAAAGAAAAGATTTTTTGTGTGTCTTTTGATGGTAACTGAAAAAGATTTCTCTTGTACAGTGTATTCTCTCAAAGATTACCCTTCTTATCCTAGCTTAACTTTAGGCAGGTAAATTCATGCTGTTTATTTATTTTTTTCTTCTTCCTAATAATTCTTCTAGTAGTGTGTGGCTAACCATATCATTAAAACAGTATACTTTATAATATTTGTGGACTGTCTCTTAATATTTTTATAGTCCTTGCCTTTATCTTTTTCAAATTTACTTGAAAAACTTCGTTAGGATGGCTAAAACAACCAACCTACTTTTAAAGCAATTTTGTTTAGCATTAAATAATTCACTAATTTGTTTTTCTCTTAAGTTTTATTTAGATATAGTTATCTCCAAAAGTTCTCTTTATGTCTTTGTATCATTTTATAGCTAAGATAATTTTAAGACATTGTTACTCATTTATTAAAAAAATTGTCCCTGTATTTTTTTCAAGAGATAATTGGTTAAGCACCTATTATAGTGTGATATTGTTTTGTAGAAAGATAAATTAAATACAGCTTTTGTCTTTTAGGTGGTTATGTCTACTAGTTTATCTAATAATAAAAGTATAAATGTTACAGCTTGAATTTTTAAACATTCAAATGTGCCGGGCACTACTGTGGACATTTGATATATGTTAACAAACCTGGAGAATGTTCTAGCCACTGCAGCATTATCTTTCTCCTACATTAATAGATTGGACTTATTTATAATGATTATAAATCATTTGGCTTCAGCCAGCTTGAAAGTTTTAACCCCTTGGTCTATAGTGGTTCCTTGTAAGTTCATAAAAGCATCAATTAAATGCTAATAGATAGCCTTTCATCCACAGTCTAGTATATTACCTAAAACACCTATCATCTCTGTAAGTCTACAGAGACTAAAGTATGGGGATTGTAAGTTACCTAGAAAATTTAATGTCTACTTATTTAATCACATGTATTTTCTATGTTTATTATATATGCCAAGCAGAAATATTAATGATATGTTTAAAGTGATTAGAATACATGAATAAAAATTATGTTCAAACAAACCAATATTTGGAAAATAAATCAGGGTACCACAAAAACTTGGACGCACAAAAGGGGGAGTGATATCATAGAAAAGTTAAAGGGGACTTCACAGAAGTGGTGATACTGAAAGACATAAAAAATACAGGTGGAAGAGACTAGATGGGAAAGAGAGAGCAGCATGAAGATACAGCATGAATAAAACAAGAGTATGTGAGAGTTCATGACCAGGTTTGGTAAAGAAAAGTAAAAGTTATACAAGAAGTTGTACAGGAACAGTTGTAAGATATAAAGCCCTAAAAATAGTGAATCCTTAGAATGAAAGATCTTTTGAATTTTAATCCATCCACAATGTGAAATTATGCAGACTTTCAGACAGTGACATGATCAAATCAGTGTTTAAGAAAGATAAAGTGTGGTAGGTTTAACTGGAAATCAACTGGGTTGGAGAGGAAAACCAAAGAAGGGTGACAATTAATAAGTGAAGTCAACATATGTTTCTTGCCCATACAGCATATCCTGCTTCCCCCTTCCTAATAGTACCCTGTTGTTCCACACTGAGGAATCACCTCTCCTCCATTGTGGAACAAACTGGTAATCTATATGGAATTCCTCTCTGCCTGATGCCAGCAGTGGGTTCTGACTAGTGTAAGCCCCATATTTCTTTGTACTGCAATGTTTCTGAGAAAGGCTATTCCCAAGCTTAAGTTAGTAAATGCATGGCACTTTCCTAACCTCAGTGATTAGTTCTTCACGATAAAATCCAAAGAAACTCAGGAATTTTGCACAATTATTGGATGAAGAAGTTTTCTTTTTTTTCCTCTCTCTCTTGATGTGAAAAATGAAATATGCAATCCTTCAGCCTGAGTATGAATCTTATACCCAGATGAGCTCAGGATCATGAGAACTGCTTAGAAACTGAGTCAAAGGTTTCACCAACCTGTGTCTGAAGCTTGACATTTCTTTGAGACATTCTGTGAGTTATTTTCTTGTAAATAAAGTTCCATATTTATTTTTTAAGTATTGCCATAATCTTGAGATATTAGGAGTTCGTGGACAAGATAGACCAACAGTACACTAATTCAATATTCAATTTTGAGATTTAAAATATTTGGGCTAGCTGTCTGAATATATAATAGTCAAATCTTGAGTTTGTGAATAAATATATATACAAATGTTATCTTAGTAGCTCAAATATTTTCACTAGTGAAATTTTTTCTGGTGACTGCACTGAATAAAGAAATCCACTTCACAGAAACTTCTTAAAGTAGTGTAAAACCACTGGATGACCCATAAATATTCATGTAATATACATAATATACACAAACACAGAGACACACATCAATTAAAGCCCAGGGAAGCCTTAAAACTATTTGAATATTGTCTCCATGTTCTGTTGTTCAAACATGTCAGAACTGGTGATCCTGGCTTTTCATAAGAGTTATTGTTTTGATCCAAAATTGCCTTTCCAATAGGATTTTTCTTATGAGGCTTTTAAGACCCCAGTATTTTTAATTTTAGTTCAGAATGTTAAAGATAATCCACTGTACACTAGGTTCCAACTACAGAAGGTAATTTTAAGGAGACAGGTCCAATAATGAATAGATATAAGTACAAATTCATGACAATTATTTTAATAAGAACAGAGTATTTCAGACAAGATGTCTAACACAAAGTTGTGATTCCTTCCCTTGAACCCAACCTCAGAGATTCTACAGATGGAGAGGTAGTTCAATAGGTACCAGAAATCACCTCAGAAAACCAGAGAAAACCTTGGGAAAAGAGAAGGAAATGGAATCTTGTAGTGGAATGAATGTGGAGCCTAAATTGAGGTGTACCGGGGCCACAGATGGGGGACGGATTCAGTGAAGGAGTTCTCGCAGCTTTTCCCTGGGTGCACTGGAGATCATTCAGTTGTTTCTTCTGCATATGAAAGCAGCAAGATCTGCAGAATGTGGTGAAAAATCATCAAGGTTGTGCCAGGGGTGGAAAGTAAGCATTAAGCTTATAAAGACCTATTTGTCCTCAAGAATTTTCTCTTCCTCTACTTCTTTCCAGGTCTAGGCTAGGCAAATCAAAAGAGAGTGACAACCATTGGGAAAGTGCAATGGTTTCCTAAAAGGTAGACTTCTCTGAGTGATGGCACAAACTAGAAGTTGATTGACTCCAGATAATAGCAGTATATGCTCTTTACACCAAAATGAACTTTTTCAGCACAATCAAAGGAAAAAAAAATAACTAGATAACTTTCTATGATGGGAAAGTAAAATCATGCCAAGCAATATCAAGTGCTGGTGAGGAGTCGGGAAAATGAAAAAAAATTATTGTACTCTTGGTGAGACTGCAAGCTAATGGAGCTATTTTTGGAGAGGAATCTGGAACTAATTGGTGAAATTAAGGATATTTATATCCTGTGAAATAGCATCTTACTCATTGTTTGTTTCAAACAGTTCACAATGGAAAAATGTACAGGGTATTCATTATTATATTTTTTGTGGCAGCAGAAAATTGGAGGTGTGTATACACATATATACAGTATATACATACATTATATTGTATTTATTTATTTTCTTAATGTTTAGTCATAGGTTATCTACATACTTAGGAGTATAGATATGTAGGTAGAGAGATAGATAGATAGATAGATAGATAAAAGTAAAGCCTTAGAATTACATATAGGGCCATCAATGTATCTTAAAAGTAACTTTTAAAGAAGAAAGTACAATTTAATAGATGAAAAGCACCTTACCATTTATATAAATTTAAAACATACAAACACTACCTTATATATTTTTTAAGGATATATTGAAGTTGAATTGGCAGCACATACAATCCATATATTGAAATCGACATCTATGAGTAGGAAAAGGAATAAAAGTTTGGCTAGATAGATGATTTGTGTCAATTATGATTACATCAATTGCGTGCACTTCAGTCCAAAGACTTGAAGCTAAATTCCAAATCAAAACCAAAGCTGAAGGTAAAGCCCTAGAGCTGTGGGAGCTAAATACTGTAATGTACTTGTGACTTAGAGAAGGGTTTACTGAATTCTTAAACCTTCTTTTAAATAAGGAGGAAAGGTCTATATGGCTTTAATAAAACAAAGAAACATTATGTGCTAAGAGACTGAGTCCCAGGGATGAGCATATCTGAGGATCTGCTAGATGTTTAGTAAGGGCAGTACTGCAGTGCAACATTCTAATGCTAACCATCAACACTGACTGCAGATTTAAGGGCACAGTCCCAGCAGGACTGCCTGCACTTCAGACAACAGTCACAAGTTCAGGGATCCAGAGGTCACCCACACTTCTGACCAACTGGCTACAGATTGGCTGCTTCAGTGACCCTTTCAGGTTTGATAATTCTCTAAAATGACTCACAGAACTCAGGAAAGTGCTGTACTTGGAATTACTTTTATTATAGAACATAAAAATCAATACTAGCTAAAGGAAGAGATAATTGGTGAGTGAGAGGTATTTCCAAGTAGAATTGTGACATGATTAGCACCCTGGAAGTTGGAGTAGACTGGGGAGACTGGTGGCATACCTCCAAATTAGTAGAATTAAAGTTAGTGCAATTAAAGTGAGATCTCAAGGCACTACCAAGGGGCATCAAAAGAAGAGGCTAAAACAAGATCCATTTAAGAAAAAGAATCAGAAACTCAAGACATTGATTTAAGGATAATACTGAGATCCCTAGCTTGGGAGCTGTTCAACCTCACATCAATGTGCAGGTTTGCTCTAAAAAGATGTTTTTGCTTAGGTCAGAGAAAAGCATTTGTTTCATAAATATATGGACAAAGTTAAACAGTTTGCATTATCGATTCAGAAAACAGACTTGGGAGTTTTAACCTGCCAAA
Organism: Neophocaena asiaeorientalis asiaeorientalis; assembly: GCF_003031525.2. Taxonomy (NCBI): domain Eukaryota; kingdom Metazoa; phylum Chordata; class Mammalia; order Artiodactyla; family Phocoenidae; genus Neophocaena; species Neophocaena asiaeorientalis. The sequence goes on along the minus strand of NW_020172369.1, from coordinate 2,809,315 downwards.
AGAGTTCCGCTTTGGGGAGAACCATTCACAGGATAGTACCTTAAACAATGAGTTTTGTTTTTTTTTTCCCCTAACTGCAGAAGGAGCCTCCTCTTGGCATTCTGCTTTGTATTCTGACAGCTTAACTTTACCGTCTTGTCAGCTTCTGCAGAGGGATAGGCTTTATGGGTAAAAGGACATCATATACCAAACATAAGTGACCACTGGAAGCATAACACAGTCATTTTTTGAAAAGGACCATAAGATTCATTTTCGCTACTTATAGACAGGAAAGGGTTCTGCAGAAAAGCAACTTTGTTGCACCTTCTTAGAATTATTTTAACAAGGACACCAATACTGCCTTGCAAAAGATGTAAAGAAGGGAATTCTTCCTCAACTAAAAGGAAAATCTAGGATTTGAATTCTTTTGAGAGATAATTTGAGCCCTAGAAGGAAAGTTTTTTTTCAAAATTGTTAACATAAATAACGCCCTTAGCTTATAACAGCTGCATACCCCTATGCTGAGAATGAATGCATTATGCAGCTTTGGAGTGCAAATGCATGTTTATCAGAGATCAGTACAAAAACTGAGAATGTTCCAAGAGCCAGACAGCTGGCAAGACCCCTGAGAGAAAGGGTAAGGTTTCCTTTGGGAGTAAACTGATAACATATCAGTGGGGATGGTGGGGAATACCTAGCATTAATATGCTTAAAAATTGCTGTCATGCTTGCACTTTTACCAGCTAAGGATGCAGTGTGAGTGCCAATCAAATCAATGTTTTGTGCTCATTTCATTTCACAGCATCTAGACTATATGTAAGTTAAAAGATGTGAGATTACATAATAGTACCATTTTAAATCAAAAATCAATAATTTAAAAAATTTTATATAGAGGTTGTCTTTAGAGCTCAGAACATGTTTTCAGATGTCTTTTTAAAGGCTTAGTTTGTTCCTGAGATTTAAACTACATTGTAAGAAACAAAGATTCTCACTCAGAGACTACAATTGACACTTCCCCTCTGAGAATGCCTTCCAGGACACAGGCAACAAGATAAAGCCCCAGCTTTTCATGCCTTGTTCCTTCCTACCTTTTCATCCTGAGCCTTGATAATTCTGTGTTATCCATTCTCTTTAAACATTATTTTCCAGGACTCTTAACCATGGATTGTAACAATGTAGAGGAAATGAAATTTTCAACACCAGTTCAATGATGGGTGTGATAGTACTAAAGCCACTAGAAGTCATTTTTCATGATTTATATTATAATTTGAGAGCACTCTATGTTGTTACTGCCAAACCATATTTTTATGTTAACTAAAACAGACACATATAAAGGTAAACGAACTTTTTTTTTTCATGGTCTGATCTAGTTCTACATTTTATAAAAGCTTATTTATTAATTTGGTCATTTGGGACAAAGTTCATACCGTCATAATTTTAGACCTATTTTGGTATATGTTACAAAGATTTTCATATGTTTGAAATTTGACATTGGATAATTAATCATCACTTAACTGCACATTAGAAGGTAAGAACTATGAGCCATCAATGGCAAGCTTCCTATTTCAGGTCAAAAACTGAGCAAGATCATTTCTATCTTTGGAATTGGACATTCAATTTCAATGTGTATTCCATATCAGCATTTTAGGACAATTTAAATTTCTTGATATTCCCTAAACATCTCATGCACATTAGCATTGTACCTTTACTTATGCTTTTATTTACCTTACAGAATAGCCTTTCCAGCTGGCAAAATTCTACCATGATCTAGATCAAACATCATCTATTCACTGTGGGTTTCCTTCTCACCAAACTTATCTCCAACTTCTAATTTCTAACAGCCAAAAATTGTTACATTTGCAATCACAAGAAGGAAAAGGAACTAGCGTACTCTTACTTACTCTGTACCTCACTATCTGATAACATGTTATCCTTCTTATACCTGAGGCTCCTGAATTTCATGTGGTTAGGTAACTTGCCCATGGTGACACAGAGAGGAAAGAGCAGGGCCAAAATGTGATGTGAATTGACAGAAAATAGAGCAAGTTTGTGCTCCTCATATATACAAGAAGACGGTAGTTTTAATTTATTTAGCCAAATTTCAGGTTACTAACAGCCTGCTTTGCTCTTATACTGTCTGCTGGGTAAAGGGTTATTTATAGGCTTGTCTCTCTCTCTCTCTCTCTCTCTCTCTCTCTCTCTCTCTGTCTCTCTCACTCTCTCTCTCTCTTTTCTCCAACCCTTAAAACTGGGAGGTTAAGCTGAATTTGTACTTTTTAAGAAGATGACAAGAGAGTGCTTCCATTACTGTCCTCTTTAGACCACCTTGGACTCAGCAGATAAAGGTTATGGTCAGATTTGAAATGAAGTCTTCTGATAGAAATGTGGGGAAGATGCAAGAGGTCTCTTAGCTCTTTAATAATAAAATCCAGTCAAGATTACCTGAGTTTCCTGCACTTCTATATTACTTTGCTTGGAAGTCAAATCTCCTTAATAATACACTAACATGCAGATTTTCTTTGCCAGTGTGCCTTAACTTTACATCTCCCTCAAGGAAACAGTATTGGAGAAAACTTGATTGGAAAGATACGATTTGTGAATCCCTGCATCCTTTGGCCAAATATAGTCTAAAAAGCATTTGAATTCAACCATTACTTCCAACACTCCTACTATGCAATAATAACCCCAATATACACTTGTCCCCATCGTGTGTTATACGCCCGTCAGGTTTTTGAGGTTCTACGGATTTTTATATCTCAGTGTATATACCCTAGTGACTGACAGATAAATGTATGAACAAATGCAACTGGAATTGAAGTAGATTTATTCTACTTCAGGTCAAATTAATATATTATAAATTCTGTATGAATTACTTATTAAGTATATAGAGGAAGTATAATATAATGTGTTCTTTCTGTATAAAGATGATTTAGTTTCCTTCAGAAAAGTGTCTTTTCCACTAGTCATGAGGATGAACTGAAACCTATATATTCCTTCCTTTGTTCTGCTTGTGGCCAGTTGCAATTATTTGAAACATATAGATAAAGTAAGGTGTACAGTGTACATTCATGGAACAGAATGGCTATCTTTGTATGAAGCGTGCCGTCTCATATGGTGGATGAACCCCTGAGCTTGGCTTCATTAACACCAAGATCTAATGAGCTGAGATAATGGGCCCAGATTATAACACCAGCAGGGATCAAACCTAACTTAATTTGGTTATTCCTTGTTTTCATAGAACTGATGTTTAAAGTGAAATATCAAGTATATACATTTTCAAAGACTTCTGTCACAGTCCATGCATGTACTGGTGTTTGGGCCTATAAAGTGAACCTCAGCTTGTTATTCACTTATACTTATTCATTACTGAGCTGCTGTCAGAAATGGTATTTTCAGGTAGATATAGTCCCATTAATAGATTTGTGGTTAGGTGGTCAGGTGCCAATAGGTCAAGAAAAAGACAAGTGTTTACAGTATAGGAGACAAGGAGAAATTCTGATTTTGGAAAAATAATTAGCTTGAGAAGACAAAATATAGTAATCAGTGACTTTGACCATTCTAAGCTGCTCTAAAGTAGCATAAAACTCCAAAATCATTTGATCTAATGATTACCTTACTCCCACTCAAGCAATTAAAAAATATATATATGTGCATATATATATATATATATATATATATATCAACAAAGCAAGTCAAGTGGTGACAAACCATAGCAACCTTCGGGACATATGTGGAAATATGGCTCATGGCCTGTATTTGTAAGTTTCTTTATCTGTTGTCTATTGTTGCTTTCATGCTACAAAACAGACTTAAGTACTTACAACTGAAACCATACGGTCGTCAAAGTATATAAAATATTTATTATCTTACCCTTTGAAGAAAAAGTTTGCTTAATGCTAAACTTTTAATAGTCATTTAATAGATGTTAGCCAACTAAAAATTTAAGCTTTAACTTTCACCAGAATGACTTATTTTATCCCTGTAATGAGAAATGTATAGAGATCTGTTTCTAGGACTTCAGTGCCAGTCTCTATGCCTTCTAGGTTGCTAATCATTTAACTTCTTTTGGCCTTAATTCCTTTAGCTATAAATATCTTCCATTGGGTTATATATTCTCTGGAATATTTTCTGTGTTTTAACTTTGTAAATTTAGTTTTGAGAATTTTAAAATACAATTCTTTAATTACCTTAGAAAACAACAATCTCCCCAAAACTGTACTATCTCTCCGACAATCCATCCTTTGCAATATGGAAGGAGGTTTGGGACTTCACCACTAACACCCAACACATAGAACAGATCTGGGAACCCAAGTGTAGCACTTCTGAAGTTTGTTATGAGACCCAGAGGAGTAACTTGGATGGACTAAGTGGATTATAAAGAGAGAGTACGGCTTACTACCAAGTTCTACAAAACTCATGTCTCCTCTGTCAGTATTGACTCTGTATAGATTCTACTTGTATTTCTTAGTGAAGTCAATGGATGGGCTGTCATATGCTCATCTCCCCTAAACTTCCCAAACTATGATCCTCCATGATAGAGATCCAGCTTTCTTTCTATTAACTTATTTGCTATAAAACTGCAAATATTCTAGGTTCTTCCTCATAAGATGGGATGGTTAGCATATGGTAAGGTAAGATCATGGAAGTTTTATCCATCTCACCTAGATAGAGGCTAGTTAGGGCTGCTTCTAAGGCTCTAATATAAGATTTGCATATTTTCCTTCTTTATTTCGTATGTCTACTCAACAGTGGAATTGTAGATGAATTAATGGAGATGAGGATACAGCAGTATAATAGTGAATGAACAAAGAAATTGAGAAATATCATTTCATTTTAATAATTTTACACCTTAAAAAATTAACATGGGGAACTGAATCCCCTGTTAGCCTACCTATGAAGATTTTCACCACTTATAGAAACCAAGAGTCTTGATAAATTTTTGACTATTGTTTAGTAAATCAGCTACTGTATTTCATCTTGTAATTCTGTCATCTTATGTATTTTTGCATTTGGGAAGAATTAAAGTCATGTACAAATGCCTCAAAGTCCTCATCTTTGCTCAGATATCCCCTTCTTCCTAACCCTTTGTTCAAGATCATTAAAATTTGTCTTTGCCTGAGCAAGGACTAATGAGATTTGGCTCTGGAAGTATCCTGGAAGACCAAGTGAAAACACTCAAAATTTAGGTCACTCTTTCCAACCTGTTGGAAATTGAACAGTAGAGTGTACCCAGCTTCCTACTGTCTGTACCAACCACAAATGAACATTGTTAGGTTGGTGGTCAGAACAATATAAACACTTTTTTGTTCTTAGACAGAGGAAGTAAAGTAATAAACAATATGAATAAAATTTAAGTATATGGCTTTTTTACATTTCTTTTAATAAGAAATGAGTTTCTGTCTTTCAGTGTCTCAAAATTTCTGTCTCACTGTGATTAAGAGTCAAAGGCCATTCTGGCTCAAAGAGTCTTCCACTACATTAAACACATTTCAGTATAGGTATTCATGAAAGGATGCTAATCTCTTTGCTTATAAAAGTTTAATTTTGAAAACACATTTAGTATGAGGAATGATAACAATTCTTAAAATATGCCTTATGAAATGAGGAGATTATTTCACCATTTGCTATTAAAATCCATCCATAAGATTAGTTGATTTTTTTTCCCCCTGATTAACCCAGGCCTCAGAATTTAGAAAGAGCCATAAACTGGGAGCTCAGCTTTTCTAAAATTTTCACAAAAAGGGTCGTAATAAATCTGTGAGATTGACACCTGTGTCCCAGATACCACTTCAGAGCATAGAACAAGGCTATAAGCAATAACAATAAAAGACGGGTATTAATGTGAAGCATTAGCATAAAGAGTCTATAAAGCAGCTGTTCACAGAAAAATGGCAAGGGGATAAGATGGGGTATACCAATTCAAAGACAAAACCATAGAATAGAAAACTGAAAAGGGAAGAGGTCAAATTCAGTAAAGGTCTCGGGGGTCCATGAAAAATCCAAAGGTGTCAAAGTAAAGCCAAGCATCAGGGAGAAATGGTAATAAAACTGACAACAAAAATTCAGGTAAAGCAGATGGCTTAAAGAAGGAGTTTGGTTAAATATTTAGTGATTAATTCCATAGTTACATTATTTAAACTTGAAAACATTTTAACACAGTTCGTGCAAAGAGTGACACAGAAAATAGTAGGGGCCTTGTATATCAGAAACATTTTTTTGTTTTTATTTTTTAATTGCAAACAAAAAATATATATTGAATGTTACTCAGAAGTATGAATTAACTAACAGAATTTAGGGAAAATTTGAACCACCAATGTATAGGATGGATAAAGATAATGGAGTTCCCTGATCTAATTTAGTTAGCAAAAAGCCATGAACAATATTTTTCAGTGTATTACCTTTAAAATTACTTAGATCTACACATTTTCATTCTTATATATTGTGAGATTTAAATTCCCTAAATAAAAATTTATAGTGGCCTACCCTACCTCTTATGCCCAGCCCATGAACAACAATTTCATTGTCATTTCAAGAAAAAAACTTAACTGTAGCTCCCTAAAGGAAGTTCAGCTGTATGTTATCAAAAAATGAAACATCTAAGGGTTTCTGGAACAAGAAATAGAAAAGATACAGTAACTCTTTTTAAAGACTTTTTTTTTGACATAGACCTTTTTAAAAGTCTTTACTGAATTTGTTACAATATTATTTTTGTTTTATGTTTTGGTTTTTTGGCCAGGAGGCATGTGGGATCTTAGCTCCCTGACCAGGGATCGAACCCATACCCCCTGCATTGGAAGGTGAAGTCTTAACCACTGGACCTCCAGGAAAGCCCCTGGTGACTCCTGGTATTGAGAAAGCATTCTACTATCATCAGAATTTTCTTGACCTGCCTGTAATGCAGCCTCATATCAATAACATTTTAATAACCCAGAAGATTCTAAGGACAAAGGAAACCCACTTCTGCATATCCATATCTTTTTGTTTTAACAGCTTTTTTGAAATATAATTGATATATGATAAAAACTGCACATGTTTAATGTATACAATTTCATGAATTTAACACATGCATGCATCCATGATACACCATCACCACAATCAATATAAAAAACATTCATCACCTCCAAAAGTTTTATTGTGCCCTTCGATTGTGTGTGTGTGTGTGTGCATGTTTTGTTTGTTTTTGTTTAGTTTTGTTTGTGGTAAGAACACTTAACATGAGATCTACCTTCTTAACAAATTTTTGAACAAAGAGACACCTCCTGGATCCCACCCCATTCCCAGTTAACACCCTTTAAATCTAGGTCCAATACAGACAGTAGAAAATTAAGTGGAAGAGAGACATGATGCCTTGATCCAGAGTCAAAGCTTAGTAGACTTTAGAAACTTTGTGATTCACCTTTGTAAAGGACAAAATGGAAATACTATATATACATAAATATAGTGTTGATAATGATGTGTGGGTGTTTATTTTCTTACTTGGCAAAGGACTCAGCTTGTGTTATAATGCACGATTATGATGGGGCAACTAAAAATAAACACAACAAAAATCAGCATTTTAAAGCAGACATCTAGACATCCAATTTATGTCAGAATACAGTAAAGCATTATGTTCAGTACTAGTTGTGCTTCTCATCTTAAACAAGACATCCATGAATCTGATTTAACAGAGAGGAGAATATTAATTGGAGAAGAGACAGAAAACAACTTGAAATTCTAGATATGGAACTATCACAATATCTATTTTTCTGGTATGCCACGATTGTGGTCATTGTTTTCTTCTCCTTTACTGTATCCTGTATTCTAAAACCTAAATAGAACCCTCTCAAATTTGCATATGGAATGGAAAATCCCCGAGGCACTTCTAGCTAAGGAAATTTATGGTGCTCCACAGGAAGCTCCATGATGCTATGCAAGGGCAGTAGATACAGAAGCTAGGCGGCCTCTCTGTCTTTGTATGTAAAGCTAATATGCATTTAAAATAGAGACCCATTATCGCATCATTTGTCCACTTTGGGATTTGCAAAGACATGGAAAAATATCTCAGTTTGCCACGTTTTGGTTCTGTAGGCCATTTCACATTTTTGTCCATATTACTGTCTGTAGGCAGAATGGAGGCAATACCATAATACGTCATTCTCCTAAATGGTGAAGGACTGTGTGTGTGTTGGGGAGTGGTGAGCTGGAGGATAGTTTTAAGAATTTAAAAGAAATAGTGATTCAATATTTTACTAATATACTCTATACACATAATTTTGTATGATAATATCAAAGATCAGATCTTATGAGAGTGATGCATTCTTGTCTATTTTATTTTAGTTGATTTTCATAAATCCAAATAATTTTGGCAAATTTCACTTTAAAATGCTTCGTTAAATACATTCTTTATTTCACAATCAGGGCACCTACTGTTATATTTATTTATATGATTTAGTTAATGAAAATTAATTGTTTACTTTGCCTTTACAAATATATGCTGCTTACAGTCACTTTGCATTTTATTAGTTAGTGAACTTTAATACACCATTTTCTTATTTCAGTGAACACCCAAAGATAAAAATAAACAAGGCTGCTAATTTTTCCTTGTTGGCTCTTATTTAGACACGCCAGCTCTGTGATCCCCTAATACTCTGAGTCAGACATGGGAAAGCTTATTGTGCAGATGTCCCTGATATTTTACATATTAGAATAATCTCCACAGCCAAGAGGAACTAAAATGTTAATGCAATTAAATTCTTAATTTCAAATCCAAATATTTTACTTCCCTATAATAAATCCTGCTCATTAAGTATGTTGCACATATGGGCAGAAATAATCTTCTCTAATCTAAGGGTCTCCAGGGTACTTACTTGACCTTTTTTTATTCTGATCATCAAAATATTTTAATAGGCTAAAAGCATGCATTTCTATACTATTATAACTAGGGTGGTGTATTAATTAGTAACTTCATAATATTTATCAAAATGATAAAAATTATTAAGAATTATTGAAATAAGGCACACACCCTGTAATGACCCACATGTACATTCATTCACACACATAAACATACACTTATATATACATACACACACAATAATTTATATATTTGTGTCTATTATTTACAGATTTACTATGTGGTGTGATACTGATTTCCTAACAAATTTCCAAATAATAGGCTGTTTATTTGAGGGGTGGGGGTGGTGTTCAAAGCTGGATTCTCTAAAATCTAAGATTCTGGAATTCTTATTTGAGTGTTCTGTCATGTTCTTGCCTAAACTGTCTGCCCTCACTATTCTGAGGTTATTAGCATACTGTTTTAAGCACTTAATGTGACCTGCTGAGTATTTCTTGGCCTCTTTTTTATGTACTTATAAAGAAAAATTTACTACTTGTAATGTTGAGGTTTTCTGTCTCTTTAACCTGTTTTTACGTCATTTCCAGCCCCTGAACTATTTCTGCCATGGTTAAGTACTTTATATCTCATTTAGAAATAAGAATCAAAACTTGCTTTGCAAAATGTGTGGACCTTGAACACATTATGGTAATTGAAATAAGTCAGACAGAGAAAGACAAATACTGTATCATCTCACTTATATATGCAATCTTATAACAAACAAACAAACAAACTTATAGAAAAAGAGATCAGACTACTTGTGGTTATAAGAAAGATAAGATTCTTTTCATAAGAAAAGGTCCAGGGATGAAGAGGATTGGAGGAAGGTAGTCAAAAGATACACATTTCTAGTTATAAGATAAGCACTAGGGAGTAATGTACAACATGATGACTATAGCTGACACCACTGTATGATATATAGGAAAGTTGTGAAGACTTAAGTAAATCCTATGATTTATCAAAGGGAGAATATTTTCTCTTTTTTTCTTTCTTTTCTTTTTATTGTATCTATATGAGAAGATGGATGTTAACTGAACCTATTGTGATAATCATTTCACAATATATGTAAATCAAACCATCATGGCATTATGCCTTAAACTTATACAGTGATGTATGTCAATTATTTCTCAATAAAACTGGAGAAAAACTTGTTTTGGATCTGAACTACAGAACAAATAATTTCAGCAAGTGAACAAGGCTAAAATTATTTATGTGGTAATGGATTAGAGTTGGAAACATTGGTCTGACTTCATGTTTAGCTTTATATAGACACAGGTGGTTACTTAGAGACATACTTACAGATGAGTGTGTATATACATTGGCTAGTATAAATACATATATTTTTTCTGTCAGTTGAGAAATACTAAAATAAACAGTCTAATAGCAGCAAGCACATCTGACATAAAAGTACTGGTTTCTAATACCACTCTCCACTAAGAGGAATTGTCCTCCTTGGAGAAATGGCTAATTCTAGTGTTTGGCCAAGCAATACACAAGATGAGGCTGGAGTGTCTTGTACTGTCAGAAAGTAAAGAGTGCTCAAAACGCATACACACACACACAAATCTTGATAGGGTATGTCAAAGGCATATAGGAGTCAACTGAAAGAGCTCCTAATGGCCAAAGCTATAACAATAAAGGAAGTAATATTGTATTATAGCCCAAAGGATAAAATAAATAGATACCTATTAGCCCATATTAATAAAAATAAACAATTGAATAAACAAAGGTAAAGAAGAGACAATGTCATCCTGAAGAATTCCAAATTATTGATGTAGAAAATCTGTGGTCAAGGAAGGTGGGGGGGATAACCTCCAGTTCTTAGGTGTAGCCTGCACATTGCAGTCTCCTTGCAAAGAATTAACAGTGTGCAAAGGGAGAAAAGGAAGTAACTTTGCAGTGGAGAAACCTGACCAACACTCCCTCAGCCAGACGATCCAGGCCATCATCAAATCACAAATCCTGTTGATGGCATGCACCCCTAATATGATATTTTGAAAATGATTCTTTACCTCTGGGGTCTCCCTTATAACCCATACCCACAGTCGTATCATAAGAAAAGCATTAGAAAATTTTCAGTGGAGGATATCCTACAAAATAACTGACCAGCACACTTCAAAACTGTCAAGGTTATAAAGAATAAAGTTGGAGGAACTGTCACAGAAAAGAGAGAGCTAAGGAGACATGACCCCTAAATGTAGTGTGGTAACCTAGATGGGATTCTGGAACCAAAAAAGCTCATCAGATTAAAATTAAAGTAATACAAATAAACTACAGAGTTTAGTTGATAATAATGTATCAATGTTGTTTTATTAATAATCACAAATGTACCATACTAATGTAAAATGGTAATAGGGGAAACTGGGCGTGGAATATATATGAACTTTCTGTATTTTCTTCTCAATTTTTCTGTAAATATAAAATGAAAATAGTCTATTTAAAACAAACAACAAATAAACAATCATTCCCCCAAGACTACCCTCAACGAGTCATCACGTCCTCACCCGCGGCCATGGCACAGTAGCGTGATACTTCCTGTATCATCCTGGAGCATCATGCAATTTCCTTAGAGAGCAACACAGGTAAGAGTTTCAAGAACACTAATAACACATGCTAGGAATGTGTGGAAAATAATTGGAAAGTGATGAGTGTCAAGTATTTACCATCATAGTTTTCAATATAACTTATTTCATTTAAATTGTACTAACAGCTGAGCTTCACAACTGGCCCACAAAGTATCTGAAAATTTGACAAGTGGCTCTGGTTCCAATAAGAGTAAAAGTTTGTTCCAATAAGAGTAAAAGTTGGCTCTAGCACATCACAGTAGCTTGGGAGTCTGTGTGTTGTGTGTGTGTGTGTGTGTGTGTGTGTGTGTTGCATTTGATTAAGTTATTGCTCAGTGATTTTTAAACAAACAACTAAATAGTGTAACATAAAATTTTAATTTTAAGGAGTTTCTAAGATTTAAATTCCTTTTTAAGAAAGCACATAATGATTAATCCATTTAGTCCCAAAAGTAATTACCAGGCACTAACCTTTGTAAGGTATCCTCCAGTTGCAATGGGAAGAGAGGGAGAAAAATAAAAGTCTCCTTAAACTCAAATAATCTGTTTCTCCAAAAGCAGAGGCAGACATGAACTTGGAGGGAAGAAAATAGTACGGAGAAGAAATATAAACAGCCACAATTTCTATAAGTGTTTCAAAACAGAGATGGCGAGCGTGATCTTACCCCACTATACATATGTAACAATGCTCAGGACATATACCTTCAGTGAAAAAGCCCTAAAGTGGAATTGTTTCAATGAAGTTTGATGTAAGTACGCCCACCTCATATTTTATTTCCCTTTTCTCCTTATATTACTTATTTTCCTTTTCCGTATTTCGTCACACCCAATAAACCATAGTGTATCATCAAATTTCACCTCTACCCTTGATCTCTGGCATAATCACATGAAAATATACACAGAGGTCAAACATAAATTCTCTGTATTTCTTGGACCAGCGTTCATGGGAAAATGTAACTCAAGGAATGTTTGTATTGTCTTGTTTTCCAGTTTGTCCTTCTAAAACTATTGAGGTCTACTCTCAGAATTTGGTAGTAATTCTTCTGCCATAATTAAAGCTAATTCAGGAAGTATCTTATTGAAACTAAAGTGCTCACACACACACACAAACACAAATTATGTTGGAAAAGGGGACATACAGAAAATCTCCTAATAGAGAAGTAAGCAACAGCTGCCTCAAAAGAATTAGGACCATAGCATACACAGTATACTCTGTCTGCCTTAAAGTCGAGGGCTGTGTTTCACCTCTGTGTTGACTACTGCAGATCAACAATTTCAGGATAGGGCTCTACTTGAAGCTAATTTTACTACCTAGATTCACTGGCCCAACATACATTTACTCAGTGCATACATACATACATACATACACACATGTTTATTAAAATGTTAAGTTACTTTTATCTTGCTTTCTGTGGCTTGCAAATGAAGGACTGGGGTGCAAAATAGCATTTAATAAACCTCTCCCTGACCCCTAAGTGTTCTTATAATCAAGATTAACTATTAAAATTTTTTTTCTAAATATACACATACTGTTATGGGTTGAATTGTGTCCCTCCAAAATATTTTGAAGTCCCTGTGAATGTTCCCTATTTGGAAATAGGGTCTTTGCAGATGATCAGTTTAAGGGGAGGTGGTCCTCATTAGGGTAAGCCTTAATCCAATATGATGGTGTCCTTATAAAAAGGGAAAATTCAGACATAGAGACAGATAAGTATACAGAACACCATATAAAGATGAAGGCAGAGATTGGGTGATGTGGCAACAAGCCAAGAAATGCCAAAGGGTACAAATCACCAGAAGCTAGGAGACAGACATGGAACAGAATTCTCCCTCAGAAGAAGCCAATTTTGCCAACACCTTGATCTCCGACATTATCCTTCTGAACTGTGAGAAAATGCATCTCTGTTGCTTAAGCCTCCCAGTTTGTGTACCTGGTTATGGCAGTCCTAGGAAATTAATATGCATATAGATAAATGATAAATGCAGGCCAGTAGGGAAAATACGAAAATAGATGAAAAAGACTTTGAGGAAGTACTTAAGATATAACTTAAGCAATGTTACTAGAAAATTGGATACTACTAGGTGAGTGCTATGGACAGGTCAGCAGGACAGGAATTCTCAGGAGATAAGGTTGGAGAGGGACACACATTCAAGTGTCCCTGGGACATCCATTAATTATGTTATATCTTCATAATGTTCAGTGTTTTTATTTTGTTTGTTTACTCTCAAATGTGCACTGGTGTACACACCAGTGTACACCATATTTAAAATGGAAACCAACAAGGACCTACTGTATAGCACAGGGAACTCTGCTCAACACTATGTAACAATCTAAATGGGAAAATAATTTGAAAAAGAATAGATACATGTATATATATATAACTGAATGACTTTGTTGTACACCTGAAACTAACACAATATTGTTAATCAACTATACTCCAATATAAAAGGTTTTTTTGTAAAAAATAGTACATGGGTGTAAATGATAAATTATAAGGTTGTCCTACATAGAGGTCACAATAGGAAGTGTAGATCATTATACATGAAACCAGAAGTCAGAGTCTTTTTTAAGAAAGAGAGTAGAATGATGCTTCATGTGTTAAAAGAATTATTCTATGTGCCATATGGGGAACAGGTTAGAAGAGGAAAAGGTAGAAACAGGAAAAAGAGTTAGAAGACTGTATAACAAGTGTGAAACTCTCATGGATTCTAAAAGAAGCAAAAAAACTCCCTTTCTGTCTTGTGAGACTTACAGTCTGTTCATTGAAACAACAAATTTTAATTAAAAAGTAAATTTAAATCTGTTTTAATAGAAGTATTAGCATATATTTCTGTCACAATAAGAAGTTCTCGGAAAACATGACACTTTTTAAATCTCTCTGGCAGCTCATAAAGATATTTCCCATTTTGATTTATGAAGTTTGTCATTGCTCTACATTTGTGAGAACTGATCCATGTCAATCTAATGCCTATTAATGTTTGATTAACTCTCCTCATTATAGATACTAACTATTCTAGAGTCAGTACCTCTTCAAACTAGAGACTCTTTAGTGGTTCTGAGACCAAAAGTAACCTGTCCCTTTACTGCTACAGTAGAGTTTATCTCAGTTTTCATTGCTACCTCCTAGACCACCCAGGGCCCTTTCTCAACTCCTTCCAGACCCCTCCTTAGTCACTGCTTGATGGTCAACTGCAGTGAACTTGGCCAATTTCCCCCTGTGCAAAGGTGGAAAGTGTTCCATGAAGCTATTACTTCAGCGTCTTTTTTGTTTCAACCTGTTCCATTCCTGGCATTGCTCCTTGTCCTTACTTTTGCTTTCCAATCACTAGTCTTAGAGAGTTAAGCCTCTGCTTTCAGCAGAGTCTCTCAGCTCAGGTCTCTGCAAAATTCTACAGCCAGGATTATATTATGGTGCACTTTTTTCCCCTACTCCAAACTATCTACCTGATCTGAAATGAAGCAACGTGTGAGCACTCTGTACATGTTCTATATGTATATAAATCATTTAATTATCGAGCAGTCAATCTTTGCACATATGGAATAGAAAATATGTACCTTTAAAAATCCAATATAAGGGCGGAGAGTAAAGATGGTAAAGGAGTAGGAAGATGTGGAGTTCATCTCTCTCCACAGATGCATCATGAATACATCTATAGATGCAACAATTCTCACACAACACTGGCTGAACACTAACAGAAGGCCTTGGACACCAGAAAGGACTACAAAGATCCCTGCATAACTGGGTAGGATGAGAGGAAGTGCGACAGAACCTGTACCCCGGGGCGGGAGAGCTGAATCAAAGGAGAGATTCTCGAACTTGGGGAAAACCCCTCTCTGATGGGGAAATTGATTGGGACAGAAGGGAAGAATTTGAGGCTGTCAGAAGAGGGTGAAGTGGCTGATCAGTGGCAGACAGGACAGAGTGAGAATTATACAGATGGTCCATACTATAGCCCTACATGACCCAGACTGGGACATGTCTTCACAGGTGTGCAAGGCAAGGTGGCTGGGAGCTGGAGCGTGGGGATCGGAGAACAGGCTCTGGGCAAGAACTGCTGTTGGCTGTGGGGAGACAGACTGAGGGGATGGGAGGGAGGAAATCCACAGCAGGGAATGCCTATAGAGGAAGACCAGACTGCCATGGAAGCAGGGCTCTACAGCTGAGTCACACGCAGGGGGACGAGCCACTACTGTAACTTTTCTCTCCCCACATGCTCCACCTGCCGACAGACAGTAGAAAAAGCCACCTCAGGGCTGACCATCATGCACCTGCCCCAAGCAATAGAAAAAGACCTCTCAGAGCTGGCCTTTGCACGCCTGCTGCCAGGCACCAGAAAAGCCCCTCACTAGGGCCATATATCTTGCACCCGTGGCCACCAGCTTCCCTGTGCATTGTGTGCTGCTGGGGCTCCCGTGATCCAAGCAGTCATACAACCTTTGTGCCCTGTCCTCACTGGGGCAGACCCAAATGCTCTAGGGCGGCCCCAGGAGCAGGCTCCTGTGGGTAGACCACACACAGAGGTGGGGATAAAACCAAGCTGAACCTCAGATACAGGGAGAGTAAGGAAGAGGATCAAAAATGTTTCCATCAACAAAGTGGCAGGGGTTGGGGGTGGTGGTGTGATGAATTGGGTGATTGGGATAGACATGTATACACTGATGTGTATAAAATTTATGACTAATAAGAACTTGCTGTGTAAAAAAATAAATAAAATTAAATTTAAAAGAATGTTTTCATCAGCTGCACAAGCTGCAGATTAAATCCCCATGATCAGCTAGGTAGACCCTCTGTCTATGAAATATCTGAGTAGACAATGAGTGTTCCCACAAATTAAAACATCTAGCTGTGGCAACTGTGGACTTTGGGGGCAAGCATATGCAGGAATTGTGCCAGGTTAGTGTCTGAGAGGTCCCCACAGGACCCACAGCAGTTCCAGGGACCAGCCCAGAGTCAGAGGAGAGCCTCTTGGGCAGGCGGAGGTGGGCTGTGCAAGAACGCTTATAGCTGAGAGCCCAGGGAAACATAATTATTACTAATATTTTTATTTTGTTTTGATTAATTCTGTTGTTGGTTCTGGCTATTTTTTCTTTGTTTTACTCTTTTTTTTTAATTTAGTCTTTTGGATTGATTCCATTGTTAATTTGTTTTTCTGTTGTTCTGTGTTTTTTCCCTTTTTAAAAAAAATCATTTTTATTGGTTTGTTCTGTTTCTTTGCTTTATTCTTCAGTTGGCACACTGCTTTGGTATTTTTTTTTTTTTAGGTTTTGTGTTTTTGATTCTAATTGTTTGATTTCATTTTGGGGTTCTTCTGTTTGTCTGGTTGTTCTCTTGCTTTTTGTTTTATTTTGTTCTGTTTTTGTTTCTTTTGCATGTGTGTATGTTTCCTTGTTTCTGTTTTGGTTTGTTTGATTTTGTTTCTACCATTTGTCTGGGGTTGTGTTTGTCTTTTTTTTCTCTTCTTTTTCTTTAATATATTTTTATTTTATTTTTTCATATTTCTATTTCTACCTTGCTTTTCTGTCTTCTTTCCCTTTTTCTTCTCCTGTTTTTTTAATTTCTGTCAGTTTGTTTTGTCTCTTTGCTTCATTCTTCAGTTAGCACTCTGCTTTGGTTTTGTTTTTGGTTTTCTGTTTTTGTTAGTTTTCTTTTAAATTGTTTTTGTTCTTTGGTTTGTTTGTTTCTCTGGCTGTTCTTTTGCTTTTTGTTTTATTTAGTTCTGTATTTCTTTCTTTTATGTGTGTGCATGTTTCCTTGTTTCTGTTTTTGTTTGTTTGATTTTACTTTTTACCATTTGTCTGGAGTTTTGTTAGTCTTTTTTCATTTTTTTAAGTCTGCTTTATTGCCAGGATCAGCAACTTGCAGGGTCTTGGTTCCCCGACCAGAAGTCAGACCTGCCTGAGGCTCTGAGGTAAGAGCACCAAGTCCAGAACACTGGACCAATAGAGAATTCCCAGCCTCAGAGAAGATTAATCACTGAGAGCTCTCATGGAGGTATCTATCTGAATCCAAGACCCAGCTCCACCCAACTGCCTGCAGTTCCCAGAGCTGGAAGCCTCTCACCAAACAACAAACAAGACAGGAATGCAAAACCACCAGTCAGCATGCAGACTACCTAAAGTCATACTAAGCTCACAGAAACCCTAAAACACACCATCTGATATGGCCCTGCTCATCAGAGAGAGAAGACTCAGCTCCACCCACCAGAGCACAGGCACCAGTCTCTCCCATCAGGAAACCTATGCAAGACACTAGACCAACCTCACCAGTGGGGGCAGAGAACAGAAACAAGAGGAGCTACAACCCTGCAGCCTAGGGAAAGGAGACCTCAAATACTTCAAAGTAGACAAAATGAAAAGACAGAGAAATATCTTGCAGACAAAGGAGCAGAATAAAAACTCACAAGAAAAAATAAATGAAGAGGAAATAGGCAAATGAATTCAGGCAACAGAATTCAGAGTAATGATAGTAAAGATGATCTAAAATCTCAGAAACAGAAGGGAGAAAATACAAGAAATGTTTAACAAGGACCTAAAAGAACTAAAGAGCAAACAAACAGTAATGAACAACACAACAAATGAAATTAAAAATACCCTAGAAAGAATCAATAGCAGAATAACTGAGGCAGAAGAACAGATAAGTGAGCTGGAAGATAGAATGGTGGAAATAACTGCCACAGAGTAGAATAAAGAAAAAACAATGAAAATCACTGAGGACAGTCTCAGAGACCATTGGGACAACATTAAGCACATCAACATTTGAATTATAGGTGTTCCAGAAGAAGAAGAAAGAAAGAAAGGGTCTGAGAATATACTTGAAGAAATTATAGTCAAAAACTTCCCCAACTTGGGAAAGGAAATAGTCAATCAAGTCCAGGAAGTGCAGAGAGTCCCTTACAGGATAAACTGAAGGAGAAACATGCTGAGGCACATAATAATCAAACTAACAAAAATTAAATACAAAGAAAAAATATTAAAAGCAGCAAGAGAAAACCAACAAATAGCATGCAAGGGAATCCCCATAGGTTAGCAGCTGAACTTTCAGCAGAAACTCTGCAAGGCAGAAGGGAATGGCAGGATATATTTGAAGTAATAAAAGGGAAAAACCTACAACCAAGATTACAGCAAGGGTCTCATTCCAATTCAATGGGGAAATCAAAAGCTTTACAGACAAGCAAAAGCTAAGAGAATTTAACACCACCAAACCAGCTTTACAACAAATGCTAAAGGAATTCCTATAGGAAGGAAACACAACAGAAGGAAAAGACCTACAAGTACAAACCCAAACAAATTAAGAAAATGGTAATAGGAACATACATATCAATAATTACCTTAAATGTAAATGGATTAAATGCTCCAAGGAAAAAAACACAGACTGGCTGAATGGATACAAAAACAAGACCTGTATATATTATGTCTACAAGAGACCCACTTCAGACCTAGGGACACATACAGACCGAAGGTGACGGAATGTAAAAAGA
This sequence comes from Neophocaena asiaeorientalis asiaeorientalis, assembly GCF_003031525.2. Classification (NCBI taxonomy): domain Eukaryota; kingdom Metazoa; phylum Chordata; class Mammalia; order Artiodactyla; family Phocoenidae; genus Neophocaena; species Neophocaena asiaeorientalis. The sequence goes on along the minus strand of NW_020172369.1, from coordinate 2,790,424 downwards.
TATTCCATGCAAATGGAAATCTAAAGAAAGCTGGAGTAGCAATACTCATATCAGACAAAATAGACTTTATAATAAAGACTATTACAAGAGATAAGGAAGGACATTTATAATGATCAAGGGATCAATTCAAGAAAAGATATAACGCTTGTAAATATTTATGCACTGAATATAGGAACACCTCAGTATATAAGGCAAATGCTAACAGCCATAAAGGGAAAATCAACAGTAACACAAAAATAGTAGGTGATTTTAACATCCCACTTTCACCAATGGACAGATCATCCAAAAAGAAAATAAAAAAGGAAACACAAGCTTTAAATGACACATTAGACCAGGTGAACATATTGATATTTATAAGATATTCCATCCAAAACAACAGAATACACTTTCTTCTCAAGTGCGCACAAACGTTCTCCAAGATAGATTACATCTTGGGTCACAAATCAAGCCTAGGTAAAGTTAAGAAAACTGAAATCATATCAAGCATCTTTTCCAACCAAAACTTTATGAGACTAGATATCAATTACAGGAAAAAAACTGTAAAAAATTCAAACACTAAGAGGCTAAACAATACACTGCTAAACAACCAAGATATCACTGGAGAAATCAAGCAGGAAATCAAAACATACCTAGAGGGCTTCCCTGGTGGCGCACTGGTTGAGAGTCTGCCTGCTGATGCAGGGGACATGGGTTCGTGCCCCGGTCCGAGAAGATCCCACATGCCGAAGAGTGGCTGGGCCAGTGAGCCATGGCCACTGAGCCTGCACGTCCAGAGCCTGTGCTCCACAGTGGGAGAGGCCACAACAGTGAGAGGCCTGCATACCACAAATAAACAAACACACACAAAAAAAAACAACCCAAAAAAAACAAAAAACATACCTAGAAACAAATGACAATGAAAACATGATGACTCAAAACCTATGGGATGTAGCAAAAACAGTTCTAAGAGGGAAGTTTATGCCAATACAATCCTATCACAAGAAACAAGAAAAACCTCAAATAAACAACCTAAGTTTACACCTAAAGCAGTTAGGGAAAGAAGAACAAACAAACAAAAAAAACCCCAAAGTTACCAAAAGGAAAGAAATGATAAAGATCAGATCAGAAATAAATGAAAAAGAAATGAAGTAAACAATAACAAAGATCAATTAAACTAAAAGCTGGTTCTTTGTGAAGATAAACAAAATTGATAAACCATTAGACAGACTCATCAGGAAAAATGGGAGAAGACTCATATCAACAGAATTAGAAGTGAAAAAGGAGAAGTAATAACTGACACCACAGAAATACAAACATCATGAGAGAGTACTATAAGCACCTATATGCCAATAAGATGGACAACCTGGAAGAAATGAACAAATTCTTAGAAAAGTACAGACTTCCAAGACAGAACCAGGAAGAAATAGAAAATATGAACAGACCAATCACAAGCACTGAAATTTAAACTGTGATTAAAAATCTTCCAACAAACAAAAGCCCAGAATTCATAGGCGAATTCTATCAAACACTTAGAGAAGAGCTAACACCTATCCTTCTCAAACTCTTCCAAAATATAGCACAAGAAGGAACACTCCCAAACTATTACTATGAGGTCACCGTCACCCTGACACCAAAACCAGACAATGATGTCATGAAAAAAGAAAATTACAGACCAATATCACTGATGAACATAGATGCAAAAATCCTCAACAAAATACTAGCAAGCAGAATAAACAGTACATTAAAAGGATCACACACCATGATCCAGTGAGGTTTATTCCAGGAATGTAAGGAATCTTCAGTATATGCATATCAATCAATGTGATATACCATATTAACAAATTGAAGGATAAAAACCATATTTTAATCTCAATAGATGCAGACAAAGCTTTCAACAAAATTCAACACTTATTTATGATAAAAACTCTCCAGAAAATGGGCACAGAGGAAACCTTCCTCAACATTAAAAAAAAGCCATATATGACAAACCCACAACAAATCATTCTCAATGATGAAAAACTGAAAGTGTTTCCTCTAACATCAGGAATAAGACAAGGGTGCCCACTCTCACCACTATTATTCAATATGGTTTTGGAAGTTTTAGCCATGGCAATCAGAGAAGAAAAAGAAATAAAATGAATCCAAGTTGCAAAAGAAGACATAAAACTCTCACTGTTTGCAGATGGCATGATACTATACATAGAAAACCCTAAAGATGCCACCAGAAAACTACTAGAGATAATCAATGAATTTGGTAAAGTAGCAGTATACAAAAGTAATGCACAAAAATCCCTTGCATTCCTATACACTAACAACAAAAATCAGAAAGATAAATTAAGGAAACACTCCCATTTACCATTACAAGAAAAAGAATAAAATACCTAGGAATAAAGCTACCTAAGGAGGCAAAAGACCTGTATGCAGAAAATTATAAAACACTGATGAAAGAACTCAAAGATGATACAAACAGATGGAGAGAAATATGATGTTCTTTGATTGGAAGAATCAACATTGTGAAAATTATTATACTACCCAAGGCAATCTACAGGCTCAATGCAATCCCTATCAAACTACCACTGGCATTTTTCACAGAATTAGAACAAAAAATTTACAATTTGTTGGAAACACAAGGACTCCAAATACCAAAAGCAATCTTGAGAAAGAAAAAAGGAGCTGGAGGAATCAGGCTCCCTGACTTCAGAATATTCTACAAAGCTACAGTAATCCAGGCTTTATGGTACTGGCACAAAAACAGCAATGTAGATCAATGGAACAGGATAGAAACCCAGAAATAAACCCATGCACATATGGTAACCTTATCTTTGACAAAGGAGGCAAGAATATAAAATGGAGAAAAGACAGCCTGTTCAGTAAATGGTGCTGGAAAAACTGAACAGCTACATGTAAAAGAAGGAAATGAGAATACTTCCTAACACCATACACAAAAAGTAAATTCAAAATGGATTAAAGACCTAAATGTAAGGCCAGACACTATAAAACTCTTAGAGGAAAACACAGGCAGAACACTCTATGCCATAAATCACAGAAAGATATTTTTTGACCCTCCTTGTAGAGAAAAGGAAATAAACACAAAAATAAATAAATGGGACCTGATGAAACTCAAAAGCTTTTGCACAGCAAAGGAAACCATACACAAGAGAAAAAGACAAGCCTCAGAATGGGAGAAAATATTTGCAAATGAAGCAATTGATGAAGGATTAATCTCCAAAATATACAAGCAACTCATGCAGCTCAATATCAAAAAATAAAACAACCCTATCCAAAAATGGGCAGAAGACCTAAATAGACATTTCTCCAAAGAAGAGGTAGAGATTGCCAAAAAACACATGAAAAGGTGATCAACATCACTAATTATTAGAGAAATGCAAATCAAAACCACAATGACATATCACCTCACACTGGTCAGAATGGCCATCATTAAATAATCTAGAAACAATAAATGTTGGAGAGGGTGTGGAGAAAGGGAACCCTCCCTGCACTGTTGGTAGGAATGCAAATTGATACAGCCATTGTGGAGAACAGTAAGGAGGTTCCTTAAAATATTATATGACCCAGCAATCCACTACTGGGCATATACCCTGAGAAAAACATAATTCAAAAAGATACATGCACCACAATGTTCATTGCAGCACTGTTCACAATAGCGAAGACATGGAAGCAACCTAAATGTCCATCGAAAGATGAATGGATAAACAAGATGTGGCATATATATATACAATGGAATATTACTCAGTTATAAAAAGGATCGAAACTGAGTTATGTGTAGTGAGGTGGATGGACCCAAAGTCTGTCATACAGAGTGAAGTAAGTCAGAAAGAGAAAACACATACCGTATGCTAACGCATATATGTGGAATCTAGAAAATTTATACTGATGGTCCTAGTGACAGGACAGGAATAAAGATGCCGATGTAGAGAATGAACTTGAGGACACATGGAGGGAAAGAGAGGCTGGAACATAGTGAGAGAGTAGCAAATATAGACTACCAAACGTAAAATAGATAGCTAGTGGGAAGCTGCTGCACAGTACAGGAAAATCAGCTCAATGTTTTGTCATGACCTAGAGCGATAGACTAGTGAGGGTGGGAGGGAGACTCAAGAGGGAGGGGATATGGGCTTATAAGTATACATATAGCTGATTCACTTTGTTGTACAGCAGAAACTAACACAACATTGTAAAGCAATTTTACTCCAATAAAGGTGTACAAAAAGAAAAAAAAAAATCCAAATAAGAATTTTCAGGTTACTACAGATGGTCCCCAACTCTGGATGGTTCGACTTAGGATCTTTTGACTTTATGATGGTGTGAAATCAATATTCATTCAGTAGAAATCTTACTTTGAATTTTGAGCTTTTCCTGGACTAGGGACATGGGGTAAGATACTCGTGATGTTGGGCAAGAGGAGTGAGCCTTAGTTCCACCAACCATGTGATCAGGAGGGTAAATGACCTATAAATTCACAGCCATTCTGATTTTCACTTTCAGTACAATAGCCAATGAATTACATGAAGTATTCAACACTTTATTATTAAAAAAAAAAGCTTTGTGTTAGGAGATTTTGCTCAACTGTAGGCTAACACAAGTGTTCTAGGCTAAGCTATGATGTTCAGTAGGTTAGGTGTATTCAGTGCATTTTGACTTAAAATATTTTTGATTTAGGGTAAGTTTATTGGCATGTAATCCCATCATAAGTCAACGATGATCCGTAGTGAAAATTAAGAGAAGAAACGGAACAGTACCCAGAGACCACAAAATATTTGCAGAAGGAGATGCTGGTAGTGAAATCTACATCAATAGGCTTCCTATTTAATGATTAATCATCTACTTATCTATCTCTCCTCATAGACTGCTATCTTCTTTAGGATGAAACTCTAGATACCAAAAATCACCTCCATAGGTTTTGGAATAGAGTAGGAACTTGATACGTATGGATTAAATGAAAGACAGGAAAGAAAGCAAAAAGGAAAGTGAATCACTCCATATAGTATATTTTCCTGTGCTCTGATAGTCTCCATCCTATAAAGTTCCACACAGTAAACCACATTATAATGTAGAGTTACTACTAGGCTGTAGGGAGAGACAGGGTACATGGCGGTTTTGTTCACAGTTGTATCTTCTCTTAACACCAAACATGCACCCAATAAATATTTAGTGACTGAATGAGTCTAATATAGATTAGTATAGAGGACAAAAAATGTTAATTCTCATGAAAAATCAATCATAGGAGAAGAAAGTATTCAATTAGATTCACTTTATTTCCACTGACTGAATTCTTAAAGTATAACTCAATTGACCAAGGACAATTTTAAGCATATAGACTAGAATCATTGTATTTTACTCCCTTAACAATGTTTTATTGAAAATTTTTGATGAAAGACTTGCATTCTATTTCATTGTGTATGATTAAAAATCATATTGAAGTATAGCTTTATAGAACAATAAGAGTGATGGGCACAGTTTATAGTTTTACATTTTAATACAGTTTAAAAATAGAAGCTATTTATAGACTATCTATCTCCATTAATGTACTCCACTCGTTAAATATGATTTTGGAAACTACTTAGTCTTTACTGTTTTCCAAAGACAAAAATAGTGTATAATTGATTACAATTATGAGATTGTAACAATTGATGAGATAGCTAAATAAAGGAAGCATATTCTAAGTTCCTTGAGGGAAGATCTTATTCTTCATACAAGAAAACATGTAGTCTCCCATAATTTTCAACATACGTTCTGTTTGTAGCTCAATAACATTTAGACAATGTTAAATTGAAGTCAATGAGATAAGTAGAAGCATCTGGTAAATACATGTCGGATATATTCATTGGAAACCATTTTTAAAATTTTTACCCTCCTATATTGGACTACTAGGACTTGGTCTTCAGGGTAGTCAACCAAAGGCAAAAATTTGTTAAGTATCTTGTATCTGCATTTCCTTTGGAAAAACTGTTATATTTTAATTAAATCTACTCTGAAATAGTTCTTATATCTTCTTTGTATTTCAAAACCTTAAAATTTTAAGAGCTTAGAGAGCAATGATTTGGTGACATGTCCCTCAATTTCGGTATGCCTGGTGCTTCTTCATTATTATATTCAGATTATGTATTTCTGGCTTAAGCAACATCAAAATAGTATTTGATCCTTATTAGTGTATCATATCAGGAGGATCATGATACCAGCTGATTCTATTACTGGTGATATTGCACTTGATCTATTGGCTAAAGTAGTATCTGCCAGATTTCTTATCTATGAAGTTACTATATTCTCTTTGATATTAATAATTAATTTTTGAGGGGGCAGATTGGGTCTACATGGTTATCTTGTATCTTGTCAAACTTTCACTTACACATTTTGGTATCAATTAATGATTATTGACATAAATTGACTGATATAAGCCTTTAATATACTTGTGTACCCAAGACTAAAATTGTGTATCCAAGACTAAAACAAAAGTGAAGATTTAAAATAGTGATACATAATATAAATAATATATAATGCCAATTTTTTTCTTTTTTTTCTGATGATGCCATTGTGTCTTAGCAGGTAATAGATGAGCTAACAGTTGAATGACAAGAAGGACACAACATGAAAAATCTGGGAGCAGAGATTTCCAAGCAGAGAGAACAGCAAGACCAAAAACACTATGGAAGAAAAGATGTTGACGTTTTCAGCCACAGAAAGAAGGTCATTTGATGAACCATGGAAATGGAGGAGAAGTGAGGAAGAAGATGAAATTAGAGATGCAGGCAGACCAGATCATGGGCAGCAGGCATTGTAGGTCTTGGTAACAATTATGAATTTTATGCTAAATTCCATAAGTGAGCATTGGAGCAGAGAAATGATATGGACAGTATAAACTACTTTTCCTTAAAGAAATATATATATATGCACAATCTATTACTAATGTATTTATTTGGGAAGTTTTCAAACTGCTCTTAAATACCTACTTTACTATTGGATTTAGCTTAACTTCAGGAAAATATTTCTTTAAATTTAGATATTTGCATTATACATAGTCATCAAGAATAGACAAATGTGTGTATTATATTTTGACCTATAAAATATCAATAAAATTTTGGAAAATAAATGTGTTCCTCAATTAAATCATCAGTGATGCAGGTATAGGTAATGACAAACACATGCAAAGAATAATTTTTTTAAAAAGAGATAAATAACCAAAATCTTCAGAACACTTATTTTTTAAAACCTTTTCTATTCTAGATTTGACAGTGTCAGACAATTTTACTGTTCTTTTTTGAAGTTTCTCCAGAGACACATACATTACGTATTAGTTAATATAAGATGAAGAATGACAGGTTCCCGTATATCCTCAGAGCTATCACATTTTCCTGGGTCAACCAAGGTGAGTCTTTTCTTATCCATCATATGATTTACAAATCTAGGACATAGTTACTTCACTGCACTTTTGGTGCTCTCTCTTGTCTGGTAATCATATATTTCACAATTAATTGGAGGGTTATTATCAGCTTTAGTGAAATTTTAGAACTTCTGGTCCAGTGTACCATCCCAGGAGAACAGAAAGCATGTCATATTGTACAGATAACTTTGTAATTATTTAGATTTACCATAGCACAATCTTTACAGCATGTTGCAATTATTGAGCATGACCACAAAATAATGTCCTCTTTTCCCACAGTTCCTCCAGCATAAATCAGACTAGAAAGCCTAGAGTTATCATAACTTAGTGTATAAATTAAATAAGGTCTGGTATCAAATTTCCATAAAATTACACGGTATACTGCAATATTTTGTATATTCAAAATACTTTCCAAACCAAGGTCAATCTTCAGGGATTTTTGCCCTTTTTTTTTTTTTTTAGCAAATAACCTTCTTATTACAAAAGAGTAAAAATCTCACAGTTCTGCAGGATAATTTAGATATTACATCCCAAGAGAAAATATGCCAAAGATCCATAGATTTTTCATGTCTATGAAAACTTTGTTTTTCTAATTAGAGATTCTGAATGCTTTATTGAAATCGGACTCCTATGCAAGAAGAAGAAAAAAAAAGGAAACATTGCTAAACATGAGCAGGGTAATTGTGGAAATCCTTTCAGAAAATATAAACAAAATCCCTTTATTATTTGACTTATCTTTGCTGAACTGGAGAAAAAATCAGTGTAGGTGATTCTGTGAAGGGTAATCATGTCTTATCAGCAAAACAAAGATGAGAGAGGAATCCAGATCCAATTCTAGAAGACAAGTCTGATTTTCTGACCTTCAAGTTGGAAAGCTGACTTGGCTGTATCCACAAATGAAAGTCCTCCATATTAGCAAAAGTAAGAAATATCTACACTGTAGGGAGGAACATTATGTGTGCATCAAGGATCCTGCCCTCCCACATTTCCTCAAAATGTCAGTCACCTGGAAGAAGAACACAAGTTTGTAAAGCTTCCATTAGCCGCTGCATGGAGAAGAAAGCATGCCAGGGAGGCAAAGAAACATTTTAACTCGTACAAATTTGTGTAGACAAGGTGGAAAACTATTAAAAAACTTGGATCCAGATCCTGATTCTTCCAATAGTCAAATGTGAAAGCTTAAGCAAATGACTCATCATATAATGTGAAGTTCAAAATAACCAACTCGTTCGTGATGCAGATGGAATGCAATGATGTGTAAAATGTGCGTGCAAGTTAGTAGATATTCAATATAATGTTACCTTCCTGGTCTACTTCATTATCTTATGTTTTTCTCTCATAGTAGAAATGGGAGAAACCAACACATCAAGTTCCAATTTTATTTGACAACATTTATTGGGTACTCACTATGGCAAGATCCATACTAAATTCTGAAGATAGAAAAAGACAGGAAGAATAATACTAAAATAGAATATCATTTCTGAAATCTATCAAAGTACAACACTCAAGGTAAATTTCATATAACACATTTACGATTGCTGGCTTTTCTCGATGTGAGAGAGTATTAGTGCCCTTCTACTTTTGTCCGTGTATTAATGAACTTTGACCAATTGTATTTCAATTCCACATATATATTTTCCTTATACATGTCAGATTGTAATTATAAATACAAGGATTCTGGAGTCAGGATTGACCTTAAATGAAACCCTGCCTTTTAAGTGCCAATGACCTTCGGCAATTTAAATGACCTAAGACTTAGTTTCTGCTTCTATAAATTGGGGCGTATTTATCATTTTGGGTATTAATTGAGATAATGTATTCAAAGTCTTTAGAAAAATGTGAACTCATAGTAAGTGCTCAATAAATATTGGCTACTTTTATTATCATTATTACTGTTATTTTTGTAAGGACATAATAAGGAACATAATGTATAAGATTTTTCAAGGATAATCTCCTGGGAAGATTTTCAAAATATAAGCTTCATTTACCTTTCTCAAAAACTAGAATAAAAATTCTTGGAATTTTCCCAATATACCACTGCATTAATTGGCCGGGTGGGGGGTAAGCATTGCAGAAAAACAACATAAGGAGAACTGTTTATAAACAATTCTTCCCTAGAAATTATTCCAGTAGTATTAGTAGAATTCCATAAAAGTAGTACCTACCTACCTAATGAAAGGTTTATATCATAGAAAGAATAAAAAGGAAATGAAAGCCTTCTAAATGTGATAGTTGTTACAAAACTTCCCCAAGTTTTTTTTTAATAATAAGCAGTAATATTTTATAGAGTAATATTCACTTTTATAACTAATAAACACATTAGATTTGACTACAGAAGAAAAGCAAAAAATAGCATTATAAGGTATTGAATAATGGAAATTTAAGGTTCCTTTGCCACTTTGAAAAATGCTTGGTAACAGTAATCAATCATTTATATTTTGTTATTATTCAAAAAGACTTTCATAACCTATGTTGTTTTCACAACAACCCCATGATAATAATCAAGTTATGGAAAATTGTGTTGCTCAACACAAACAGCTAGTGGCTGGTGGAGCTGGCTTAAATTCAAACCTTCTAGTAATAATTCCATTTTGTTCCTGTTAATGCTTCCTCCCTGCTGCATTTCCTATTCTAGGAAAATAAGATGTAGGATCAAAGTACAGTTTTTGTATCCTGTTCTGGTAATTCTATCCTGAATACACCTTGATATTTCAAACATCGTATAAATTTTTCTTTAATTAATATATAGGTGATTTTCTGCAGAGTTTAAGGGAGTTTTAAAAGAATAGAAGTTGATGATAAGCAGTTTAAATGTATTTACTGTATTTTAAAATAATTCTGTACGTTAGACTAAAAAACACATGCTCTTTCATTGGAAAGCTAATTCAGTAGTAAGGATAAGTAAGAAAATCTTTTTCAACTCTGAATATACAGGAATACTGGCTGTCTAGTTTCGTTAATCTGGTCATGTAGAATTTGTCCTCAGAGCACAATACAAAATGTGGTATTTATCCCAGAAATTTTTCTGAGTTTCAGAACATCCCAGAATTATCCCTGATATTCTGTGATTAAAAGAGCATAAGCATTTAGCTAAGAAGACTTCTTATCTATATTTTATCCTGCCCAATTTAAATTCAGTTATTACAGCTAACAAAGCCCTCTGAAACAAAGTTGTGGATGAGGTTCTCAGTTTTGTAGATATCCCTGAGGCCTAGATGATGATATAGCTAAACTATTATTGGCCCACCTTTCTCCAGCTATCATCTGTGCTGCCTACATGTAGAGAGAGTTTCTGGCACCACTAATTGTATCTCACCTCCAAAAATATTCTTTTGGAATAGTCAACACAGCTAGAAGCAAGATGTAATGTCACAATGTCAGAAAAGTCATAAGATCTATTCTAAAGCGTATGCCATGTCAGGACTAAAGTTAAAGGGACAGGAAGTTAGGAAATGTTCTTAATAGAGCACTGTATCTTTTCAGCTATGTTATGTGCCATCAGCTTTTCTCAGGGCAGAAGAAAAGAAGTGAGCTGTGCTTTGCTCACCTTTCAATAATACTGCTCACCTGTGACTTTAATGCCTGTATGTAGTAAACACCATTGTTTTCATGGTACACTCTATCCCAATTACCCACGCTCTTATTCAATGTGTGGTTATCTAGGTTTTTAATTTTTTTCTGTCAGCTTTTTGGGCCATTTTACATGTCAAAGAGTTGAATCAAAGACTAACAAATTTGTAAATTTCCCCTCTTTCCTGAGAGTAACAATAAAAGGACTGATAGATGAAAAGATTAGAACTCTTGGGTGAGTAAGGTTGTTTGGTGACCTGTATTACAAGTTTTTCAAGATTGCAGAATCCCTTTATGCTCAGAGAAACAGAACTTTTCTTCATATAACTAAGAATCCAAAAAGTAAAATCTCCCTGCTCTCATGCTTACAACTGAAGAAAATTAAATTTAAGCCAGCTTCATTTTGGCCTATATGCAATGGTGTTTCATTACAGAAATATAGAGTATTCGAATTTGGTTGTTTAATACAGAATTATACCATTTAATCACCTCTTGTCTATTTTTAGCCTTTAAAAATTAGACACATTTTAAGAGGGTAAGATTAGGTAACAATGCCTGAGATAACAAGATCACCATAACTAAACTAAAAAATATATCTGAACTTCCACCTGCAACCACAAACCTCAGATTCTATCTGTATATCCCAGAGATATTTAAACTCAACAAACAAAAAACACTCTTTGCTGATGAAAAGATGATCTTTCTGTATTCTCTACTTCAAATGATAGTACCCTTATCCATCCTAATATCCAACCTAGAAACACAAAAAAACATTCTTTGCTCTTTGCGGTACCTTGTTTTTCCACATTTGTCATTGAATAATCCAGATGAATTTACCAAAAATTCTTCAGAATTTAAACCCATTCTCTCATCCCTCTTTGCATTAACTTCCGGTTTTATCACTCATCAACTTAACTGATCTCTTTGCTTTAATTCTGCTTCCCAGAGATATCTATCTAAAATATGAGTCCATTTAGTCATTCTCCCTCAAACAATGCCTACAAGACTCATTGCCTAAAAGCAAATTATATTCTTAATGTCCATATGTTAGTGCATCTATAGTGTATCTCCTGTCTAGACTCAGATCTCACCATTACCTTCTGTGCCAGCCATGCTCTGCATAAAAGATCATTTTATTGAAGGCTTGGCTACCACTTTTTCTTGGCTGCAAACTATTATGGAAATAAAGTTAAAACACAGGTTTAGAGAAATCTACAGTGGTGGATAGTGGCTGGTGTTAAAATAGAATGTTAAAGGTGGTCTTTGTCCATTCAGGCTGATAAAGCAAAATAATACAGACTGGGTAGCCTATAAACAACAAAAGTCTATTGCTTACAGTTCTAAAGACTGGAAGTCCAAGATCAGAGTGCCAGCTTCGTCAGATTATTTTCCTGGTTGCAGACTTTTCACTGTTTTCTTATATGGCTGCTGGGGTGAGGGAGTTTTCTGGGGCCTCTTTGACACTAATCCCATTCTTAGGCTTCTCCCTCATGACATATCACATCTCGAAAAACTCACCTACTAATATCAGCACATTTTAGGGTTAGGGTTTCAGCATATGAATTTTGGGAGACACAAATGTTCAGACTTTAGAAATGGTCTGGGGAAAAGACATTATAAGAAGTTTGAAATTTAAGAAAATATATACATTTATTTCCTGCCAAATGGTAAACTAGGAAATTCTGCCTCCTCCCTCCCCAAATTTAATCCTAGAAAAATGGTTGAAAAAGGGTGGACATGGATATGAAGAGATAATAAAACACTGTGAGAAAATCTGAGAAGGTTCACCTAAGATGGTATTAGAGGTATGAATACAGCCTGGAAGGAAAGGTGGTAGGAAGGAAGAGTTAGATTGGGAAAAGGTGGTTTTAGTTTGCTATGCTTTTCCCTTTCATTGCCTTGAAATAAAAATTTTCTCTTTATCAAAAAATTGCCTTCCCTAAAGAATTGCTTTTATTCTGCATTGCTTGAAATAATCTTTACTTATCAATTTTTTTTACAGACATTAGATATATGCAATATCTTAGATCTAAAGTGCGGGTAAGAAGACATTATCAGATCAGCACAAAATTTTATTAACATGAAAAACTCATGACTATAGGTAAGAATTGATCAGTTGCCTCCAAAAATTGACCTCTCTACGCACTTCTCTCAAAACCCTCATTTAGACTTCCATAAGTGATTAACTACTAGATGAATTGTGCTACCATTGTAAACTGATAGAAACATATATATTATACAATAGCTTTCAGACTTTGGCTAAGAATAGATGGAGAACTCTGATGTTTGAAAGAAGGGGTCCCTGAGAGAAGAGCCAGACAACTGCCCTGGCTTAATCCCTGAAAGCAACTTCCAGACAATTGTATCAGGGAGGTGGAACAAAACATCCTTGTAGTCTCATGTGGTTGAGGAGATAGATATATGCATTCAGAGAAGCTGAAGTAACTAGAATTTGTGGAGCAGACTCATATTGAAGAGAGGGATACACAGAGAGCAAAAGATCCACATATCTACAGACAAATACTCTCAAGGATTTAGCTGAATAATGATCTTTATATGCATGAGAAAGGGAAAGACCACTGGAAAGCGTTAGGTCAAATAACCTCTAGAGCTCATTACAAATGACTGGAAATAGACAGTGCTCCTATCAACCAGAGTGGAGAAAACTTGTAATACAGGGGACATTGGATACATTTCTCAAAAGGGCATTACCTTATTAGTGAAGCTAAACTAGTCCCAGAATAAACATTGCTCTGAATTGGCCATACTAAGACTTTAAGCAAAGATCAAAAGGACCAAATTAACATTTGAGTTACTTAACTGCACATTAGACCAAAATTTAATGCTGTTTAAAGAAATATCACAAAATCCAGTACCAAAGAATACAAAATGCACAATTTCTGGCACCCAATTTTAAAGTTATCAGGCATCTAGAGAAGCAGGTAATTATTGCCTATAAACAGGAGTAAAACTGTTCATATAAACAGATCCAGAAATGTGAGAGATATCAAATTTAGTAGATAAGGACCTTAAACAATGTATAAGGCTATCTATCTTTCTATAAATAGTAAGGTCAAGGATATAGAATGCTACTATTCTCCAAAGAAATTGGCAATATACAATATCTTGGTTCTAAAGTGCTGATTGGAGGGGCAATATCTAAGTAGCATAAAGATTTAAAGAAGAAAGGAACATTGATGATAAATATAGTGGAAGATTTTTTTTAAATGGAAATGGAGCTTGTAGAGATCATTTTTTTAAAATATAATATATGATTAGCAGTAGATTAGACTGCAGAAGAAAATGTCACTAAAGTTAAAGGCAGTGAAAATGATATACAAATGTTAAAAAAGACTGAATAAGTATGAACAGAAATGTATATGGGGCAACATGAAGTGGTATCATTTATATATATATATATATATATATTTGGAGCCTCAGGAGGATGAGATTGCAGAAAAAATTATTTTAGCAATGATGATTAAAAATTTCTCAGTTCAATGAAAAGTATAAACTCATAGATCCTAGAAGTTCCACAAACTAAATCAGAAGAAATAAAAATAATATAATATCAAGGCACATCATAATAAAATTGCTTGAAACTAGTGATAAAGAGAAAATCTTAAAAGCATCCAGAAGGAAAAAAAGAATTTCATATGGAAGGGAACAGATCTAAAAGTTACAATATACTCCTTGTTATATTTTATGCAAGTAGAAGACAATGGAATAGCATCTTAAAAGTACTGATAATAGGAACGAAAATCTGTCTAACTAAATTCTATACCCAGAATAATTATCTTTTGTGAATGAAGATAAGAAACTCTGAGTTAACTACTTCTTCCAAATGTTGCTTCTACCAAAGTTTGCTCAGTGACATACGGAATGAAGGATATGCCTGGGCTGCCAACAAAGAAGAATGATTAGCAGTGATTTTGTGGCACACAAGTCTCTCTATCCAGAGATGCATATCAATTCTTTTTCTCAAATCATTTCAACTAATAAAGACAAGGATCTCAATTTAAATCTTTCCATGAGACACATTACCAGGTAGAGTAGAAAGTTTTCCCAGGAGAAACGGAATTTACAGGCCAATAAAAAGATATTTGAAGAGTAATACTATCCCTAAAAAGTTGTTCAAAACAAAATCAGCACAATGGAGAACATATATCGAGTGAACCAAAATTAGAGGAAAGAAAAGACCTAGAATTAGAAATAAATGTAATAAAAATGTAAGGAAATAGAGGAAATGTTATTAATATCAAACAAGAATAAGAAATATTTTTTTAGATCAAGATAATATGGAAAGTTATTTAAAATAAAGTACCCAAAATTGAGTAAATAGTAGTATAAATATCAAAAGAGCACATCGGTGAGGTAGGTAATCAGACTGAGAAATTTCAAGTAGGAAGCAGAAAGGAATAAAACGATACAACATACATAAAAAATATAGAGGAGGGCTTCCCTGGTGGCGCAGTGGTTGAGAGTCTGCCTGCCAATGCAGGGGAGACGAGTTTGTGCCCTGGTCCAGGAGGATCCCACATGCCGCGGAGTGGCTGGGCCCGTGAGCCATGGCCGCTGAGCCTGCGCGTCCGGAGCCTGTGCTCTGCAACGGGAGAGGTCACAACAGTGAGAGGCTCGAAAATTGCTACCCTCTATTCCTCATATCAAAGCCCTAAATCAGATGCTACTGATAAAATAACAGGAAAAACAAATGGTTATTAAGTTTCAAGGTATGGAACTTATCTCTTGAATTCTGGATCATCTTACACTTATAATTTACCATCTTCTAGCCCAGGTCTTCTCATTCCTTATGCTATTCCAGTTGTTTCATTACTAGTTTGCCTTTACAGAGCTACCCCATTCATCTTCTTCTCAACCTGAAAAATCTCTTATAAACAGCTGTCTTGCTTTTTACTTTCCCTTGCAAGAAAGCATTAACCACAGGTTCCTATCTGCCCTCCTAGTATTCGGTTTTAAGTAGATATTCATTACATTCTTAGTGAATGAATGAATGAATGAGTGAATGAATGAAAGTACACTTAAAGCAAATGGAAACAATTTTGAATGGGAAAGTAGTTTGATATAGCAGTTGATTGCCATTACATTTTCTAAGTGGGATATAAATAAAGCTTTTCCAATTCCATTTAGAAGTAGTCACCAAACACGACTCACATATAATTCAAATGAAAGTGTCAAAGTAAAACACTATTGCAGTTTTATCTCTAATATGCCAGGTTCCATGAGGTGCCAAGAATTTGACAAAATATTTAAGCACACTCAACTTTCTAGCAATTCGTACATAATATTAGTTGAAATTTGAAGTAAACAATCTTATAATAATAATATAGGATTAACCATGGTTATAAATAACTTACCTACTTGTAAAATAAAATAAAAATTTCTCATAGGTAATTAATACTGCTGGTGAGATAAATTATTCATCAATATCCAATATTTACAGGTAGATACTAAAATCTTTTCAAATGTATTGGACTTATACCCAGAAAAATATGTATATCTGAGTAGAAATCATCATAAAGAATAATCTGTCACTTTCATATGTTGTTAACTTAGGGAAATATTGTTATTCTTTCTCTTGCCAAGAGATTAGGAAAGACTTCATTAAATACTGGATTTGAGCTCTGGGAGGTGTCATCAACTCAGCAATATATTTGCTGAGTCATCAATATACATACAGTTAAAGCATTAATTTCCCCTTGAAAGTATTCTTGGAAGCTGTGCTATTTCAGAAACAGAAGAAAAGTCAGCTGAAAACATACAGTAGAAATCACCTTTAAGTGGAAATATATTTAAAAAAATCAATTTTGAGTAAAGTGTTTTTATTTATTATAGGATAGAATTTAATCCAACTGGGCTTTATTAAGCAAATTTAATATATTGCTTGATCCTACATATTTTTCACATTGAAATGTTAGTCCTGTTTTTACTGTTTGAACTATTGGAACTAATCCTTTGTCTCAGAGGGTTTAACTAGTGCATTCTAAAGCACTGACTTGCAATATGTTGTCATTAATAACTTTAAAAGGACAAGGCAGCCAAACCTGCTGAAGCTGCACCTTTTTACTGCAAATTTGAAAGCTAATTCACCTGACATAAAAGATAATCAAAACCTGAGGAGACCTTCAAGATAGCAGAAGAGTAAGACGTGGAGATCAACTTCCTCCCCACAAACACATCAGAAATACATCTACATGTGGAACAACTCCTACAGAACACCTACTGAACACTGGCAGAAGACCTCAGACTTCTCAAAAGGCAAGAAATTCCCCATGAACCTGGGTAAAGCAAAAGAAAAAAGAAAAAAACAGAGACAAAAGAATAGGGACAGGACCTGCACCTTGGGGAGGGAGCTGTGAAGGAAGAAATGTTTCCACACACTAGGAAGGCCCTTCACTGGTGGAGACAGGTGTTGGCCAGGGGTGGGGGTGGGGGGAAGCTTCAGAGCCACAGAGGACAGGGCACCATCAAGGGTGCAGAGGGCACAGCATAGAGATTCCCCCAAAGAAGATCCGTGCCGACCAGCACTCACCAGCCTGAGAGGCTTGTCTGCTCACCCTCCGGGGGCAGGTGGGGGCTCAGAGTTGAGGCTCGGGCTTCGGAGATCAGATCCCAGGGAGAGAACTGTGGTTGGCTGCATAAACACAGCCTAAAGGGGCCTAGTCCACCAGAGTCAACTGGGAGGGAGTCTGGGAAAAACTCTGGAACATCCTAAGAGGCAAGAGACCATTGTTACGGGGTGTGTGAGGAGAGGGGATTCAGAGCACAGCCTAAATGAGCTCCAGAGATGGGCGTGAGCTGCGGCTATCAGCACAGACACTAGAGACGGGCATGAAACGCTAAGCCTGCTACTGCAGCCACCAAGAGGCCTGTGTGCAAGCAGAGGTCAATACTGACACCTCCCCTCCAGGGAGCCAGTGCAGCCTGCCACTGCCAGGGTCCCGTGATAAAGGGCCAACTTCCCTGGGAGAACCCACGGTGCACCTCAGGCTGTTGCAACATCATGATGACCTCTGCCACTGCAAGCTCACCCTGCATTCCACACACCTCCCTCCCCCGAGCCTGAGTGAGCCAGAGCCCCTGAACCACCTGCTACTTTAACTCTGTCCTGTCTGGGCAGAAACAGATGCCCTCAGGTGACCTATATGCAGAGGGGGCCAAATCCAATGCTGAACACCAGGAGCTGTGTGACCAAAGAAGACAAAAGGAAATTTTTTAATATTAATTTTTAAAATTAAAACTTTTTAATTTTTTTATTTTTAATAATTAATTTTTACTTTAATAACCTTATTTTATTTATTTATTTATTTATTTTTTATCTCTCCCTTTTCTTCTGACCTGTGTGGCTGACAGGTTCTTGGTGCTCCAGCCAGGTGTCAGGCCTGTGTCTCTGAGGTGGGAGAGCCGAGTTCAGGACATTGGTCTACCAGAGACCTCCTGGCTCCATGTAATATTAAACAGCAAAAGCTGTCCCACAGATCTCCATCTCAATGCTAAGACCCTGCTCCACTCAGTGACCAGAAAGCTACAGTGGTGGATACCCTATGCCAAACAACTAGCAAGACAGGAACACAACTCCACCCATTAGCACAGAGGCTGCCTAAAAACATAATAAGGTCACAGACACCATAAAACACACCACCAGATGCAGTCCTGCCCACCAGAAAGACAAGATCCAGCCTCATCCACCAGAACACAGGCACAAGTCCCCTCCAACAGGAAGCCTACACAGCCCACTGAACCAACCTTAGCCACTGGGGGCAGACACCAAAAACAACGGGAACTACAAACCTATAGCCTGTGAAATGGAGACTCCAAACACAGTAAGTTAAGCAAAATGAGAAGACAGAGAAACACATAGCAGAGGAAGGAGCAAGGTAAGAACCCAAAAGACCAAACAAACAAAGAGGAAATAGGCAGTCTACCTGAAAAAGAATTCAGAGTAATGATAGGAAAGATGATCTAAAATCTTGGAAAGAGAAAGGAGAAAATACAAGAAACATTTAACAAGGGCCTAAAAGAACTGAAGAGCAAACAAGCAGTGATGAAAAACACAAAAATGAAATTAAAAATTCTCTAGAAAGGATCAATAGCAGATTAACTGAGGCAGAAGAATGGATAAGTGACCTGGAGATAACCTAATAAAGGCCATATATGACAAATCACAGCCAACATAGTTCTCAATGGTGAAAAACTGAAACCATTTCCACTAAGATCAGGACAAGACAAGGATGTCCACTCTCACCACTCTTATTCAACAAAGTTTTGGAAGTTTTAGTCACAGCAATCAGAGAAGAAAAAGAAATAAAAGGAATCCAAATCGGAAAAGAAGTAAAGTACTCCCTGTTGGCAGATGACATGATACTATACATAGAGAATCCTAAAGATGCTACCAAAAAACTACTAGAGCTAGTCAATGAATTTGATAAAGTAGCAGGATAAAAAATGTATGCACAGAAATCTCTTGCATGAGTCAGAAAGACATCAAAAAGAAAATACTTTTTTCATTTCCAAAAAAATAAAAATGCTTAGTATTATTGGAGTCTCAAAATTGCTTTATGTTTTTCCTCAGAGTTCCCCCTTCTGGTTAGAATTATTTATTTATGTCTCATGATAGGCTGTTAATCTCTTGTAAATACGATCAGTGGAAATAGAGTCAAAAGATAAAAATGCTCTAAATTATATTTAACTTTCTTTAAACTGGAAAATATCATTTGGTTTAAAAATGTTTGAGAACCTTCATTTAAACCTTGAAAATATCCTCATAGTAGGTAGTCAGTATTATGCTCTAACAAAAACAGATTATTTTATTATTCTTGGCTGCCTTATATACAGTACCTTTTTGTAGAAGTGATTTTAGCTACATTATTATGTAATTACAATTGTGAATAATCTTGAATAATATGTATGTTATATATATGCTTTTTAACATTTATTTGTGTAAACAAGTGTATGTATAACATTGCATTTCAATATACATATAGCAAAACCTATAATGAACAAATCACTCATCTAACAAGTGTTTATAAAGCACATCCTCTGTGCTCAGAGCTGCACTTGGCATTGCAGATTTTCCTGGGGTCAGAATGTGGCTTTTGGTCTGGATTATGCTTGTTTTGGGGTTTTGAAATTACTGTAGTTCCACCCTCATGATCCACCTTCTTGTTTCACCCTCCTCTCTAATTCCTTTAGGGCCTGTGAAGCTTTAGCTATATCATCTCTCCAGAAACACCATACATGTGTGTTCAGAATATGTGTTTATTTTATTACTTGCTTGGAATTATACATTTCCCAAGTTCCACTGGCTTCTGAAAAAAATGAGCATATTGAGTTAGCACACAATTTTACTTAATATACTTTAACATCTATGAACATACAAACTAAATTAAATCTTACCTTTGTTTTCACTAAGGTTTTCTCTAACTTACTTTGTTGGAAGTTATTCTAAATTTCAAAAAACTTGACATGTGTATGTTAAGGTTCATGACCTACTTGTATGCCATATTTTATTAAAATGAATAATCACTCTATAACAAAACAAGTCATCCTCAGGAAGAGGTAAAATTTGCTGTGAAGAATATACAATACACAGTTGCATTTCAAATTCTTACTTCTTCCTGCCTTAACATTTCATAATGACTCTTCTTATTCTTTTTATTATTCTATCAGTGGTTTTCTCTTTTATTTTACTTTTGCAATTATTTATTTTAACGTTGCCTGTGTTTAAGGATATCTGGCCAATAAAGAAACAAGTATGTATTAAAAGCTATGTGCCTTTTTATTACCACAATATATATTTCAGTAAAAAAAAAAGTTAAATAATGACAATAGGCAGGATTTAAAAACAACTATATATATTTATTCTTCAAGCAGTTATTGCACTGAAATTATAGCACCCTGCTTTGAGAATGACCTTCCTTAATCCTTTTTCTATAAAATCCAGGACATTCCTCCAAACAATATATTCATATACACATCATAATCATATACACATGATATACATGATAGACTCAGTTGTATAATAAAGACTCAGTTAACTATCTCAAAAACATTTTAAGATTTTAGTTAGGGGCTTCCCTGGTGGCGCAGTGGCTGGGAGTCCGCCTGCCGATGCAGGGGACACGGGTTCGTGCCCCGGTCCGGGAAGATCCCACATGCCGCGGAGCGGCTGGGCCCGTGAGCCATGGCGGCTGAGCCTGCGCGTCCGGAGCCCGTGCTCCGCAACGCGAGAGGCCACAACAGTGAGAGGCCCATGTACCACCAAAAAAATTAAAAAAAAAAAAAAAAAAAAAAAAAAAAAGATTTTAGTTAACTGAAGAAATAACATTAAAAATGTTTAACAACCAGTATGGAATTGATTTCAACAATTCAGAACAGAGGCTGTAACACAGCTGTACTGGTGCAGGCAATCTTGGTCATCTATATAAGATAACATTTACTGCATCCTTGTATATTAATGTAAAAAAATAAAAAGGTAATGCATGTTTACTTGTAAGCATTTTAATTCCCTTTTTGTAATAATGAAAAGAATCATATTTTTCTTTAATATTTTTCTTAAATCTTTATTCACCCTTCTGCCTGTGAAACACTATGCAGCCAGGAGTTTTCACGCTCAAGGCAACCAGGGAAATGATGAAAGGAATGGAAGGAAATGATAGAACCATTGGTTTATATTCACTGGTTGTTGTAATAGTATGTACCTAAACAATAATTCTATGTTATCATTCCTTTCAATTCCAGAGTTAGAGAGAGACACTGAAGTTAACAGGCTAATGATGGTTCATTTGCAGTATTCTAATGCTTCTACCACCCTTATGCTATGGTATTTTCTAAAGATAGAAGCACACACATGGATGTTATGTTAATATGATCACACATAAAATGTATTACAAATAAAAGTTTTGTTTTACTTTAAATATTACTTTTGTAAAAGAAATTAACTAGTGAATATTCAACCCACATTTATAAGTTTGTGCATGTACAGTACATATATAATATTTGTGTGTGCTGAATTGGGTGATTGGGATTGACATGTATACACTGATGAGATTTCCATTTTATGGAAAAGGTTTCATCAGCATAATTTTAAAAGTGACTTTTTCACACATTTTATCAGTTATCCAGCTTGATGTGGAATATATTATCATGAGGTTACTATGTCTACATTTGTCTCCAAAATAGACTTATGTTTTTCATACAGAAATTTACCCTTCATGGGCAAATGGAACTTGCACCTGGCTGGGAGATCATGACAATCCATACCTTACCTTACAAAGGGCAAATCACAATCTGAAATAAAATTGTCATTTCCTCTTTTAACTGGCCTACGGCACATGTATAATAAACACAGAAAATACTACCTAGTGCTGCTGCTGATGAAAAGATGACAAGGAGCTCATATTTTTCTCCATGCCATCTCTCAGTGTTTAGAAAATTTGAAAAGGGACAAAGGGATAGGATGAAAGGAAAGTAAAATGAGACGAAAAAATCGATTTTATAAGAATGACTTTGTTCAATATTTTATTTCTTAATTTCCACTCCTGTAGTTAAATTAACAATTTTTTGGTTAGGGAAATAGCTGTTTCTTTTAATACAGAATAACTTACTGGACTATTTTTTCTCTGTGATGCTCATGTAGAAAAACATTTTTTTAAAGTAAACACCTAGAAACAGATTGCTAATATTTTGTTTATTAATATGTTCAAGACAATTCAGCATTCTATGCTTTACAGGTTTTCAAAACTTTGCATTAACATATTATATCATTTCAAATGTGGCAGTGTGAAACGGTTGCTCACCTTTTTCATCTTTTATGCATTACTGGTTACCAAAAGTTTGGAAAACCCTTTCATGTTTATGGGTCATGTGTTAATAATCTTTTCTGTGATAGGTCATGATAACAAACCACTACCAAAATCTCAGCAGTTTACAGTGACAAAGATTATGTCTTAAAAATGTCAGCTTTTATTCAGCCTTGGCAATGTTCCAGGCTGTGACTCTGTGACTCTGCCCCAGGATGTGGCTCTGTTCTATGTTGTTAGGTGCCAGGAGTCCACTCTAAATATCTTCTTCATTCCAGGATCTAGAAAGAGGGAGCAGCTCATATTTGGAACACACTCTTCTTATGGAACAGGAAGAATGTGAGAGAACTAGCATAAGCACTCAGCTTTTCGACCATCTGCTCATATGTGTCATAGGTCGTGTCCAATCACATATAGATGACCAATGCAAGTTAAATGGCCAAACCCAAAATGATTGGCATGGGAATGTATACCTACAAATTCACTTGGCCGTGAACATGAATGCACAATACAATTTCAAAGAAGGGAAAAGTACAGATACTGAAAGCAACAATATAATCAATGAGAGGCCACATATATTCTCTTTTTTAAGAAATGACTTTTCCTAACTTTTGCTTATATCCCATTAGCCTTCTCACCTTTTCTTGTTTTCACATATTCTGGATACTAATCTTTTGTTGTTTTTGTATTTATATGTCTTTTCACATTACTATCAATTTATTTTGATGGACAAAAATCTTTAACATGAGACAACAATGTTTCATAATAATTTACTTTACCATTTACACATCTTACATATTGTTTAATTCTCTATTTCCTAACTTTAGTTTATAAATATGTTCTTATATATTTTTCAAGAGATTGTGGAATTATCTTTAAATTAAAATTTATACACTTGGGATTGATTGTTTTGCGTCTGATGTAAGATAAAGATCAAATTCCATTTTGTTCCATATAAGTGTCTTAGCATCATTTATTGATAAATCTATAATTTCTCCTCTGTGCTGAAAGGATAAAACTTCCAACAAAGCTGTCCTTCAAAACTGAAGGAAAGAAGGACTTCCCTGTTGGATCAGTGGTTAAGAATCTGCCTTCCAATGCAGGGGATGCAGGTTCTATCCCTGGTCAGGGAACTAGATCCCATGCGCATGCTGCAACTAAGGGTTTGCATGCCCCAACTAAGAGCCCTTTATCCGCACCTAAGGAGCCAGCCACCCACAACTAAGGAGTCCGCCTGCTGCAAATAAGACTCAGCACAACCAAAAAAAAAAAAAAAAGAAATAATTTAAAATAAAGGAAAGATAGACTTTTCCAGACAAATGAAAACTGAGGGAGTACAGCACCACTAGAGTGCCTTATAAGAATAGTAAAGGAAACTTTCAATTTGAAACAAAAGGATGTTAATTGGCATCATGAAAACATTGAAAGTATAAAGCTCACTGTAAGTATGTAGTCAAATTCAGAACACTCTATACTGTAATCATGGTGGGTAAATCACTTTTAACTTCAATATAAAGTTTATTTTAACTTCAGTAAATCAATATAACTAAGCCCCAGAATAAAAGGTCAACAAACAAAATGCACTTGTATATACTAGCAGCAAAAAATTAGAAAACAAACTAAACAATTTAAATACCCTTTAAAAAGTTTCTGAAAATGTGTAATACATAATAAATTTAACAGAAATGATGCAAAGAGAAACTGAATCTCAGTAAAAGAGAAAAATAACATGGTTTGCATTGGAAGACAATATTACTAAATGAAAGCCCTCTAGAAATTAAAATACGGGTTCATAACAAAACACAATATCAATTTTTTTGTACAAGTTGAAAAAATATTTTATAAATTGAACATGGACATGCCAAAAAAGTCAAAACCAATTTGGAAACAAGAAGACATATGGAGAACATATAATACCTGATCTCAAGAATTACTGTAAAGCTACAGAAATCAAGGAAAACATCTTATGAAGATGAATGGAAATCAATTGAAAGAAATGCAGAGTCTAGAAAAAAATGTTTGCTAGATATAGATAGATAAATAGACAGATATATAGTTGACTCTTGAACAACTCAGTGGTTAGGGGCACTGAACCCAGCGCACTGGAAAATCTAAGTACTGCTATCTCTGCCTCAAAAACAAAGGAATTGAAAATGACTGACCCAAGGGCTGAAACAGTCTGGATAGAATCAGGACTCAAACCCTAGTTCTTATAATTCCACATATTGTGATCTCTAATGAAACAAAAACTTTTCCCATTCTGAGTTAATTTAAAGATATGTAGAGCTTCCCTGGTGGTGCAGTGGTTGAGAGTCCGCCTGCCGATGAAGGGGACACGGGTTCGTACCCCGGTCCGGGAAGATCCCACATGCTGCAGAGCAACTGGGCCCGTGACCCATGGCCCAGAGACTGCGCGTCTGGAGCCTGTGCTCCGCAATGGGAGAGGCCACAACAGTGACAGGACCGCGTACCGCAAAAAAAAAAAAAAAAAAAAAAAGATAAGATATGTAAAATAAAAATACAGTAACCAAATTTATTGAAAAAAAATTATGGATCCATGTAGTTCAAACCTGTGTTGTTCAAAGGTATATATGTGTATATATATGTATATGCATGGACATATAAGCACACACACACAAACATACCCCTCATATACATCATATATATATCATATATACATCGATATGTATATATATATTCAACTGATATAAATGTATGTATGATATAAATGGTATATGATATATGTGACATGATATATATTGCGTGTATAAATATATATTTTTTTCAGCTGATTTTTGGCAAAGTTGTCAGAGAAGTTCAATGAGAAAATAAAGAAACAAAAATGTGCTACAACAACTGAATAATCCTATGGATAAAATTGAAACTTTATTCTTCATAACATATACAGATATTATTTTAAATTAAATGCTAAACATAGAAAGCTTCTAAAAGTAAATGTAGATTATGAAAATATCTTCAACAATTTGGAATAGGCAAAAATGTCTTTGAGATGACATATAAAACAGAAAACATAAAAAAAGATTAAATTTTCTTCCTCAAACTTTTTTAAAAAGAAGAAAATACAGTAAATCTAAAGAACTATTAATGGAATACAGAGACAAGTCAAAAACTGGGAGAAAAATATTTCCAATGCATGTATCTGACAGACAACTTCTAACCAAAGTATACAAGAACATCTGCTGAGAAAGAAATGACACTTCTCAAAAAGAAATATGAACATGGCAAGTGAACACAATAAAATATTTTTCAAATCTCTAATACAATGACAATTAAAGTTAAAACCAAAATGAGTTACCCTTTACATAGACCTGGATGGCTAAAAGTAAAAAGACTGATAGCTAAAACATTGTTGAGAATTTAAAGCAACTATATACTTTCTTATATTGAAGGTACACATGTTTGGAAAAGTTTGGTAGTTTCTTGTAAAGTTAATCTGATATCTACTCTCCCTTTCCTTCTCTCTTTCTCTCTCAGGTTTGATTCTGTTACTTTGATTCACTAGAGAACCTTTACTGCACATCATCTCCATTTTATGTATGTTTAGCCTAGAAAATCTGACTTGAAAGGAATATTGCCTTTATGCCTAAAAGGGGAGAGGTTATTTAGGATCAAATTTTGGGCAATTGAGTTCTGCATTTGGTTTTTAAATTGGAAAAGCTATGTGCTTATCTCATATGCCAGTGACAGTAAGTTAAGGATCAGTTGCCATTATCTTGAAGTTTCAAACCAAGCCAGATATTTTTGAGAATGTTGGACCATTGAAATTGCAAGTGAGTGAAGGCAAACGGACCGAATTACAGTTTTGAGTGATTGGGCTTTGAAAAAACCTTTTCAGTATAAATTGTTGACCCCTTGAGTAAGCAGATTCTATCAAACAAATCTAGACGTTTAGAAATTCCAATTATATTCCAGTGTATGTTCTGTTATGTCAATATTATAAATATCCTATGTTTGGGTTCAATGGCCTATGTTTGGATTCAATATTAATTTCCATGTATTTATTCTGCTGTCACTCATGTCCTTTACTATTACTTTCAGCAGTCAAATTTTTACATCTCAAATAGAAAAAAAAATTCATATTCCAAACTGTTAGTAAAGGAATTTTAAATTAACTCTTTAGGTGGCAAAAATTGGTACTTCAGAGTTTCAGGAGGCAATTTAGGTTCCAGTGTAAAAATTACGTTGAAGGTAAAATATAAATAGATGTTTAACTTTTTAAAAATTTTATTCAATTAAAGGAGATAACATTCTTAAATGACTTATCATACAGCAGATGGTCTAAACTATGCTTCATTTTACATATTTTACTTATCAAACATTAAAAATGTTTTTCCTGATTCTGCAAAGAAAACAGAATGTTTATTATGAAATCAGCAAAGTTATTGAAATTAAATACACTTGAAGAATTAGTGTGAATAATTTTTCTAGGAAACAACAGAGCTCTTGTTTACAGTTGAGTCTGGACAGAAATCCTAGCTTTTTCATTTGAATACTTGAAAATGCTGTTTTATTAAGTCTTAGGGTACTCCTTTATAAAAGGAGAATACAGTGTCATTCTTTAAGGTTGTCTTCAACTATACTTTAAAGAAAATAAATGTGAAGTACCTGGCACAATTTCTGACATGGAACAGAAACTGGTTAACTGGTAAACATGAGAAATAGTACAGTTGTAATATTATATTCATAATAATATTTATTGAAAAACACTGTATTGCTTTGCCTTAGTTTATAAACACGAAACTATAGAAAGTAAGAAAACTTTCAGTCATACTCAAATGTTTGTGTTACTGTTTATGCTGGTTTTTTATTCTCAAATTCCTTCTCAAATCCCTCCAATATTTCTGTAAGTCATAAAACATAACTTCTCTTCAACACAAATCTTAACCTTCACAATAAACATTTCTATATCCTAAATTTCCACTCCATATTGTTTATAGCTACTTGCATACATGCTTGCCTCACTGACAAGATAATAAATACTGCCACTGCAACTTAATATTGAGCCCAAACATAGGCCATTGGGATTTTGTAATATTGACATTACACAACATAAACTATTAAGAATATAAATGAAATATCTAAACGTCTAGATTGTCTGCTTATTCAAGGGGTCAATAATTCATATTGAAAAGATGTTTTCAAAATCTAATCACTCAAACTGTAATAAAGCCTGCTTGCCTTCTTTTTCTTGCAATTCCAATGATTCAAATTTTCTCCAAAATATCTTAGTTTGAACCTTCAAGATGACAGCAACCAATCTTCAATATACCTTCACTGACATGTAATAAGGACATAACTCTTCTTTCCCAGTAAACTTAATTTGGTTCAGTAGTCTATAGTATCTATACATAACCCTTTGTAACTGAAAGAAAAGAGATCTCATCTGCAGCTCCGAGAATAGGATCCTGATTAGTTTTAGCCAATTAGTCTACAGCCTTCCCCAGTCGACTATTATGGCACAAAATGTGGAAATGTGACATAAATACATCCATATTAAAGGGAAGATTTATATTACAAGCTTGGGTGAAATTACTTTCTTTCTTTCTTCTCTTATTTGACAAGAAAAAAGATGACTTCAATGCCAATGGCCACTGGTAGAGACCTTATGATAATGAAGAGGGCACCATTAGAACCACTGACTCTGACACTGGTGCAGCAGAGCTGAGAGAATGAGTAAATCTGACTCCTAATTACATCCACTGATCACACAATTCCAAGATCCAATTTTAGCTTTGGACTTCCAATTTGGTAATTTTTTTAAATAAATTTCTTTCTTATGTAAGCAAGTTTGTGGCATGATTTAAGTTATTTCAGCCAAAAGTATTGTTCCAGAGACAGGCCACAATTAATGCTATCATTTGTCAGAGGAGAATAAAATCTTTCTGTTATTAATTAAAATAGAACTGTATTTCTTTTCTTCATTAAAGAAATCTGTGGTTAGGCAGTTTAGGGCAGCTCTATGGTATAATTAGTGATCCATTTCTTTCTGTTGGATGCTCCATCTTCCTTGTGTGATTCCTTCCTTGTGGCGTTTTCAAGATTATGTAGTGATCTGAGCTAGCTACAGGAGCTCTAGCAATCATATATACATTCCATGTATAGGGGAATATATATTCCACATATATATCCACAGTATAGGGGAAGCAAGTTAAGAAACACAGGCAACACTCATAGTTGAATTAGATCTCTAGACAGATCTTCCTGAGGTCTACTAAAATATGTACTTTATTGGCCAGTAATTGATAAACTTCTAACTAGCAGTAAAGGAGGATAGGAAATATGGTCTTTATTCTGAATATGTTCTTAACTAAATAACGTAGTTCTTTCACTAAAGAAGAAAAGGAAAATGAGTATTGGGAAACAACCACTCTGCATGGAGACAAATATAATTAAATTTTAAGACAGTGGTTCCTAACATTTTGTTTTTGATGACCAGAAACACTTTTTAATAGCAAATAGTTAAATAACCCTCAACATGACATAAATACCTACTGATAATGTGGATAAATTCATTTGTGAATACTTTTGAATAAATGTTCAACTCCTTAAGCATCTGAAATCAACAGTGTCATTAATCCATACAATAAACCTATTTAAATATACCACTGTATCAATACTGTTAAAAAATAGACAAATGTTTTAATTAATGTTGATTAAGCTAAAGATTAATGGTATTAATAAGGGAAAATATGTGTTTTTTTAGATGGTAGGAAACCCTTTGTAATAAGGTGACATTACAAGGCCATATAACAGCACAACTGTAGAAAAGCAGCCAATGGTACAGACAATGAAGTTGTAATGCTTTAAATTATTTTTATTGGAAATATTTTTTTTTAATTTAAAAGAAAGTTGGGATCTAGAAAAAATTTAATGTAATCTGAGTTATAATCTCCCTAATTTAAGCTCTAAACATTATCAACATTTTCATGAGACGTTAGCCCTGCTACTATGATTTTATTAATAGCTGGCCCCAGGAATTGTATTGACAATAAATCCTAATTATGTTACAACTATAACATTTGTTTACATTGCATTGATTTACATATTTCAAGAATGAAAAGTACTGTATTTCTATGTTTTTTACTGCCACTGGATTTTCTAAAGAAATTTATTTCACACAGCTACAAAAACTCAGGTTGCTATTTGATTAGCTAGAATTTAAATGTTATTAAATAAGCTGATAATTCCACAATCATAAAGAAAAAATATTTCTTCTAGGAAAAGGAAAGTAGCACTCTTCACCACTACAATTGTTATTACTTATAAGAAAACATTTTTTGTTTACCAGCATCTTTCAACAAATGTTTTATTAATCCTGACTATATGGCAAAGATCCTGGAAGTGAGTATTCTCTTCCCCATGTTAGAGATGAAGGCTGTGAACTCTGAATGCTGCCCTCAATTGATTCAGCTCATTATTTTCTGCTGCAATTTGAGTTCCCAGATGCAACTGGAATCTAAAAATCAAGATGCCAGTCACATTTCTCTTGAAACAGTTGCAATAGTACAGCATTTGGAATTTTTAAGTAGCATAGATTCAGTAATATATAGTTAAGGAAATTAAGGCTTTTCCTAGATCAGAAAATTATTTTTAATTTATTTTCTGGATAGGTCAAGAAGAGTAAATATTAAATCTCACCTCCCAGGACCCATAGTAAGCCTGATAATTAGAAAAACACTTTCAGGGTTAGAAAAGACAGCATATGCTGTAAAGGGAACCACTTACCAATTTAGTACTTGTCTAGCTATTGAAAATATATTCATCTGTCCTTGTTAAGGTCTCTCAAACTCAACTTTCTTTGCACCTTCCTGGAAAAAAAATTAGTTAATGCCACTTCCAATTTTTGCTGGATTTCTGTAGTAACCCCTGAACTTGACTTACTTGCAAGTCACTTCCTGCTTAAAATCTATTCTCTCTCTGTAACCAGAATGAACATTTTTTTCTTATTGGAGTATAACTGCTTTACAATGTTGTGTTAGTTTCTGCTGTACAATGGAATGAATCAGCTATATGTATACCTATATCCCCTCCCTCTTGGACCTTCCTCCCACCCCCTGGTCCCAACCATCTAGGTCGTCACAGAGCACCGAGCTGAGCTCCCTGTGCTATACACCAGGTTCCCAATAGCTATCTATTTTACACATGGTAGTGTATTTATGTCAAACCTAATCTCCCAATTTGTCCCACCCTCCCTGTCCCCCTCTGTGTCCACATGTCCGTTCTCTACATCTACGTCTTTTAAAGCATGGATCTGAGAATAAAACTTCAATAGTTTCATTGCCCAGAATGGAGTCCAAATTCTTTAACATGTCACCAGATTGGCCATGACTACACCTTCAATCTCATCTCCCACACTTCATTCCAGCAATACCAAAATAATTTTAATATCTGTAATGCACTGTACTCTCTTAAAATCCTTGGGCTTTGCATTTGTTGTTTCCTTTGCCTTGGGTACATTACAGATCTTACTGCACTAACTCACAAGGATTGGGCATTATATGACTATCCTGTATATAAATGAAAGAATGACTTTCTTCATTTGTAATCTTGACTTAAAAGGAGGAAACATCTGTAAATTTGCATCCATATTACGTTTGGCTAGGCCTTGATATACCATCTTTTTCTCCTTGTATGTTTAAATTCAATGCAAAATTGAATTTGAAATCCTCAATACAAAATTAAGGGATTAAAATAGTTAGCAAACTTTTAATTATCTAGAGTCTGCTAAATTTAGCCTAAAATATTCTGTGTTGAGGTAAAAATTCACTTATTCTGTGAGTGAATTATGAATGTCTAATTGATTTAATCTGCTGCCAATAGTATTCCAGTTTTATTGTGTAACCCTGAAGTCCTGGTGGTGTAGTGCAAGGGAATCAGCAGGTCAGCAACCCAGGAGGCATACAACATAAGTGGTTTTACTCCCAGATTTAGAGAAATACTCTTCTCACAGAAGCTGTATGGAAGATTACAAGCCATCTTAGAATTGATCCCTGTTATGGAGCTTGAGTTAGATGATCACATGTAAAGCAGGAGTCCTTTAGACAGAAGCCCCAACTCCAAGTGGTACATGTAATAACCAAAGCAAGAGAGTTGAGTTCTATAATAAATGACCATTCTTGTCAAGATTAACAACAATACAAGATTGTTTTTAGTGTCTCCTCTATCCTCTGTTCATTTATAGCTTAAAGTCAAGGGAATTCTTGGAAGTAGAGCATATGCTTCCACAGACTCTCAGTCTGTTACTCATTGACTTACATACCCATACACACATACTTACAATGTTTTTCATATTTCTTAGGTCATTTGAAAAATTTAATTTCCCCCATAATTTTACTGCAGAACAATAAAGTCTTTTTTAGATAATCAAATTTTAGGAAGCACTAACTAGACTAGTAATAACATCAAAGCAAGACAAAATGCAGTCAAACACAAAACAGAAACTTAAATCAACAATTAGTTTTGTGTAGCATTTTTTTCCTTAAGTAATGTTATATTTAAGCTGCATATTACCCCCTTATCTCACATTCATTTGCCATCAATAATTGAGTGTACACATATGTATACACAAGGATATTGCTTGAGACACTATATAAATTACTTAAAAAGTTAAAAAATCCACCTAAGTGTTCAGAGAGGCACCAGTCCATACATATAAATATACTAACACATTAATAGTACTACTTATAATAATTGTGCATAAATAGGAATGAGGCAAAGTTTTAGAATATTTCACAGGTTTTTGGTAGCAAAGAAAACAACATATATAAAAAACTATATTTTCTTTAACAAACGGAATAAATATTATGCATAGGAACATACATGTGCATTTAAATATGTGTAGAAAAAGAACTAGAGAAAGACACACACTAGACAACGACAAAGGGTAGAGATATTCAAAGAGGGAGTAAAAGATGACATATATATATTTCATTCTTTATAGTTCTTTTTTTTTTTTTTTATTTTAGCCATGGCAATGTATTTATGGTTTACTTGGGCACTTAGAAAAAGAAGATTTGTAAGTGTACATCACATTTCCCAAACTAAGGTTACAAATAAAACAATATTCAAATTTTGTTTAAGCTTGAACTTTGGAAAGTAACATCGTAAGAGCTCTGGTTATGTTATTTAAGTTCTAGAACTGGATATCTTATTTGCATTTTTACTTTAACAGAAAAAAATACCAAGATTTAGCCTCTGAAGAGTGTTGCAAAGGAGACCCAGCATTACTAAGCCTTAAGTAACAGAATCAGAAACAATGACTATACACTGATTGAATCAATTCCTGATATATTCAGTTCATACATGTCAATTCTTGGTAAATGAAAATTTTATGGTATTCTTTATCAGATTTGTGTTATTACAAATGTTGTCTTATTGTGATAGAGAAATCTGTAAGAGTATCACTGTGAAATGTGATGCACATGAAAGAATATATATCTTTTTAATATTTAGCATAAATGAATAAAAACTGAATTATAAAGAATACCCATCATTGTCTTTTTTGTAAGGTAAATACAAATCTCATTTTTAGGCTAACATTTCATCTATTTTGCCTGTTTCAAATGTTGTCAGCGTTTGATCAACATTAAAGGTCATGCTTATTTGTCAAACCGGATGAATCCCCACCAAAATTACTTTTTTCTTTTTAATTTTTATTGGAGTATAGTTGCTTTACAATGTTGTTGATTTCTACTGTACAGCAAAGTGAATCCGCTATACGTATACATATATCCCCTCTTTTTGTATTTCCTTCTCATTTAGGTCACCACAGGGCACTGAGTAGAGTTCCCTATGCTATACAGTAGGTTCTCATTGGTTATTTATTTTATACATAGTATCAACAGTGTATATATGTCAATTCCAATCTCCCAATTCATCCCACCCCCTCTTTCCCCCTTGGTATCCATACGTTTTTTTGATGTCTGTGTCTCTATTTCTGCTTTGCAAATGAAACCATCTATACCATTTTTTTAGATTCCATAAATATGCATTAATATATGATATTTGTTTTTCTGACTTCACTCTGTATGACAGACTCTAGGTCCATCCACGTCTCTACAAATGACCCAACTTCATTCCTTTTTATGGCTAACATTCCACTGTATATGCATACCACATCTTCTTTATCCATTCTTCCGTTGGTGGACATTTAAGTTGCTTCCATGTCCTGGCTATTGTAAACACTGCTGCAATGAACATTGGGGTGTATGTGTCTTTTTGAATTATGGTTTTCTCTGGGTATATGCCCAAAAGTGGGATTGCTGGGTCATATGGTATTTTTAATTTTTTAAGGAACCTCCATATTGTTTTCCATAGTGGCTGTATCAGTTTACATTCCCACAAACTGTGCAAGAGGTTGCCTTTGCTCCACACTCTCTAGCATTTATTGTTTGTAGATTTTTTGATGATGGCCATTCTGACTGATGTGAGGTGATACTTCATTGTGGTTTTGATTTGCATTTCTCTAATGATTAGTGATGCTGAGCATCTTTTCATGTGCCTCTTGGCCATGTGTTTATCTTCTTTGGAGTAATGTCTAAGTCTTCCACCCATTTTTTGATTGGTTTGTTTTTTTGATATTGAGCTGCATGAGCCGTTTGTATATTTTGGGCATTAATCCTTTGTCAGTTGCTTCATTTACAAATATTTTCTCCCATTCTTAGAGTTGTCTTTTTTTATTGCTTATGGTTTCCTTTGCTGTGCAAAAGCCTTTAAATTTAATTAGATCCCATTTCTTGGTTTTTGTTTTTATTTTAAATTAGTCTAGGCGGTGGGTCAAAAAAGATCTTGCTGCAATTTATGTCAAAGAGTGTTCTGCCTATGTTTTCCTCTAAGAGTTTTATAGAGTCTGGCCTTACAATCATATCCTTAATCCATTTTGAGTTTAGTTTCGTGTATGGTGTTAGGGAGTGTCCTAATTTCATTCTATTACATGTAGCTCAATATATGCAGCTACATGTAAAAAAAAAATCCCTACCAAAATATTAAGGAAAAACGTGTTCTAAAAGGGGACATGGGGATGTCAGCATAGGAAGAATTTGAACAACCCAGCTCCTGAAATTAAAATCAAAAGTGCAATAAAATGGATAATCAGACACATACCTGTCAAATTTTCTGTATGAATATGGTAAATTTCAGGGAAGAAATATCAATGCCACTTTCTGATACTCTTTTCTCATTCCTAGTAAATGAATACAAGAAGATATTCTCAGATCTCTCATTCCCACCATCGTATTTTATGCTGAGAGTTGTTGAAATGATCATAGCAAATTCGTCTCCAGGCAATCAGCATGAAAATGACTGAGTACTGCACATAGCCTAAAGGAAATGTGATTCATCTCACTCATTTAAAACTGCTAGCAAATCATGGTTTGACTGCATTGGTAAATTTCTCAGCCATCCCTTTACTTAAAGAATGGGAGATTATGGGAAAGAAATCAGGGAGAATATAAACTCTGTGTGGGCAGGCTAAATTTATTTTTCATCCTAAAGCACATGCAGGTACATGGTGCCCAAAATATAGTAGTATTCACCAAATACTTATTGTTGAATAAAATATGAGAATTGTGGAACCAATTTACCCACCTTTTTCACAAAATGAATTGAAACATAAGTTCATCTGTTCCAGGGGATAGTGATGATGTAATGGTGAGAATACCAGGCAGTTATTGACAGTATATTCAAAGGTGATGTCAAAGGCATTTAGTTACTCAAATATTATAATAAATGAAGGTCTTAAAAATATAGTTTTAAAGAGCAAGTCCCCTGTTCAGTTATGCAAGATGAATAAGTTCTAGAGATTTGTTGTACTGTATTGTGCACTTAAAAATCTGCTAAGAGGGTAGATCTCACTTTGTGTTCTTACTACAGTGAAAGAAAAAGAATGTTTTTGTTTTCCAAGGAGGCCTCCATTGTTTACCTTATATTAAATAAGTAATTTAATTTTTAAGAGAGTATAATAAAAGGGTATCATTGAATAGGATTCACAATGGAGTAAAGAATGAAGAGACTGGTGATCTACGTATTATTACTGACACCATCTTTGTATTCATTGGGATTTGCGTCAGAACACTGTGAGTTGAAGATCCATGTCTTTAGTAATTAAGACAAGGCACTTCACTAATCTCTAATATGGGACTGATAATGCAAAGCAGAACTTTGATATATGAGTGTCAAATTTTAAGGCATTATGGATCTGTAACTTTACATTATTTTAATCATGGAAAGAGTATTAATATTGATCAATGTAAACAATGAATTCAAAGAAAGATATGACAAGTGTACACTGTATCAAATGACCCATTTTGTTCCCAAGAAAGCTAAAATAAGTTCTGCTTACATGGGTGACTTTTACCTTTTCAACATATTATTCTCTATTGAAGATTCAGTCAGTTGATATTGTGAATGTTCCAGAATGGATTTCACTTTGAGATGAATATTTATCAGGAGTTAGAACAGAGTCTATCCCATCAACAGTTGTCCATTAAAATTTATTGATTTAACTCAGTGTAGTATGTTCAAGGTCCACACATGATGTCACAAATGGCAAGTCATGTTCCTTCTCATGTCTGAATAGTATTCCATTGTGTGTGAATATATATATATATATATATA
>NW_020172369.1:2653353-2753723 GCF_003031525.2 Neophocaena asiaeorientalis asiaeorientalis | reverse complement strand
ATATATATATATATATATATCACATCTACTTTATCCTTTCATGTGCTGATGGGCAATTAGGTTGTTTCCATATCTTGGCTACTGTGAATAATGCTACCATTTGTGATAACATGGATGGACCTTGAACTTATTGTGCTAAATGAGATAAGTCAGGTAGAGAAAGACAAGTATTGTATTGTATCACTTACATGTGGAATCTAAAAGTATCAAACTCATAAAAACAGAAAGTAAAATGATGATTGACAAGGGATGGGGCTGTTGGGGAATAAGACAGATGTTGTTTAAGGGTACAAAGTTGCAATGCATAGTAAATAGCCCTAGAGATATAATGCATGGTATAGTGAATATAGACAACAATATTGTAGTATAATTATGAAAGTTACTAAGAGACTATAACAATGATTCTGACAATTAAAATAAAGGATGATTATGTAACATGATGGAGGTGCTAATTATCACTACAATAGCAATCACATTACAACATATAATGTATCAAATTAACATGTCATTTCCCTTAAATTTACACAATATTATATGTTTAACATATTTCAATTTTAAAAATGAAAAAATAAAGAATTTGTTGAATGAATGAAAGGTGGCAGCAGATCTCAATAACGACAAATGAATAAAACAATTTCCCAAATCATAGTTTCCTCTCTATTATGAGAAATCTTGTTGAAGCAGAATCAGAACATATAGAAAGGTAAATAATTTAAATAATTAAGAACACCAAGACATAATAGCTAGCTGTAGCTAGATATTTCTCTGTGTGTGTATATATATATATATATATATATATATATATATATATATACACACATATCTAAATACATATTTCCTATTGATATACCAACATGTATATGATTTGTTATATAATAAGATATACGTATGTTACTTGATACTGTCAATTTATATTCCTAACAATAGTTATAATTATTCAGTAATCTTGTCAATTTTCTCTTTGTAATTTTAGGTATATTTGGGGTTATGTGATGGTATTTCACTAGGGATGTGACATGTATTTTCCTTAATGACTAATGGTGTGGACATGTTCATGGCTTATTAGAAGTCTGGATATCTTATTTTTAAGTTTTTCCTCCTAATTGGTTACTGTTTTTAAAAATTGATCTAACACATCTTTATACATTCAAAATGTAACTCATTTCTCAGACATATGCATTATGTATTCTATTACGAGTTGATTTTTCATCTCTTAATAGAATCCTTAATGGAGTGACACTCAAAGCTACAGTTATCTAACTTATGTTTTTCCTTTTAAAATTAGTGCTTTTTATATCCTTATTATAACACCTTTGCTATGTCAAAGTTGATAATCTTTCTTTGGATGATTTATTATTTCAACTTTCACATTTAGATCTACAACATACATTTGGAACTGACTCATTTTATTTTTTTATGTAAAAAACTCCTCTTTTTAAAATTGAGGTAAAATTTACACACAGTGAGATACATAGTTAAGTGTACAATTAGATACGTTTTGACAAAATAGTTTATCAAGGTATGGAATATTTGCATCTCTCCAGAAAGTTCACTGATTTCCCCTTCCAATACCCACTCTCTGGAGACGAACACCACTCTGATTTATAGACACATGGATTATTTTTTCTGTTCTTGAACTTTATATAAATGGAATCATACACTGTCTACTCTTTGATATCTGTCTTTTCTTGCTAAACACAAGATTATTATATTCACTCAAGTTATTATATGTTTTAGCAATTCATTATTTTTATTGCTGAGTAATATTTTAGGGTATGGTTGTAACAAAATTTTTTTTTCATTCTCCTATTCATAGAAAATTGGGTTGTTTCTAGTTTTTGACTAATATATAAAACCTATCCTAAGCATTCATGTTCAAGTGGTTTTATAGGAATATGTTTCCATTTCACTAAGATTAATATCTAGTTTTGGATTTGATTGGTCATAGGGTAAATACATGATTCACTTTATCGGAAATTTTCAAATACTTTCCAAAGTGGTTGTACAATTTTACTCTCTCATGAGCAATATGTGTGTGCACATTTCCAAAGATATGTTGTTTTAATTTTTTTAAACCATTGTATTAGGTCGGAAGTCTATCTCATTGTGATGATACTTTACATTACACTTATATCTAAGCATTCTGAATATCTTTCCAGGTGTTTTTGGCAATTTGTGTTTCTCCTTTAGGGAGTGTGTGTTGAAGTCTTCTGTATTTTAGCTTATGTTGTTTTTCCTTTTGTAATTTTTTTGTTAAAATTCTTTATCATTCTGAATGAACACTATATCCGATATATGTATTTCAATTTATTTTTTCCAGTCTGCAGGTGAAATTCTTACTTTCTTTAATAGTGTATTTTCACAAGCATAAAATTTTAATTCTGATAAATCTCATTTTAAAATTTTTAATTTTATGTTTAGTGATATTTGCTTCAAACGCTAAGAAACCTTTGTCTAACCAAGTCTCTGAAGATATTCTTCTATTTGTTTCTTATAGATAACTTTATATGTTTATTTTTTACTTTTAAGTTTCTAGTACAATTCCAATTAATTTTTCTGCATGGGGTAAAGTAGTGGTCAAACTAAATCAGATTAATTTTGTGTCTGGTATGAGATGGAAATATAAATTCATTATTTTCAAAATGGATCAATAATTATTTTATTATCATCTGTTGAAATGCTTCTTTTTCTCCTTTAATTAACTTGATACAATATTTAATCAATTAACCATACAAGTTTAATATATTTCTTGACACTTTCTGTTCAGTTTTTGGTAAATGTAGTGTTAAGACACTACAACATTGTCTTCCCTAATGTAGCTTTTTAGCAAGTATGTAAATAAAGTAGGTTAAGTCCTCCAAATTTTTCTACAAGATTTTTTGGCCATTCCAAAGACATATATAAATTTTAGGAAAAGTTTGTCAATTTCTACTGAAAACAATTATTGCAATACTGATTCGGAAGAACTGAATACATAGATGGATTTAACAAAAAATAAAAAGTGCCTAATAATTTTTTTTAATTTTATTTATTTATTTTTAAATAGCAGGTTATTATTTGTTATAAATTTTATACATATTAGTGTATATATGTCAATCCCAATCTCCCAATTCATCACACCACCACCCTCAACAGCCACTTTCGCCCCTTGGTGTCCATACACTTGTTCTCTACATCTGTGTCTCAATTTCTGCCCTGCAAACCAGTTCATCTGTACCATTTTTCTAGGTTCCACATATATGCATTAATATACGATATTTGTTTTTCTCTTTCTGATGTACTTCACTCTGTATAACAGTCTCTAGATCCATCCACATCTCTACAAATGACTCAATTTCATTCCTTTTTATGGCTGAGTAATATTCCATTGTATATATGTACCACTTCTTCTTTATACATTTGTCTGTTGGTGGGCATTTAGGTTGCTTCCATGACCTGGCTATTCTAAACAGTGCTGCAATGAACATTGGGGTGCATGTGTCTTTTTGAATTATGATTTTGTCAGGGTATATGCCTAGTAGTGGGATTGCTGGATTATATGGTAATTCTATTTTTACTATTTTAAGGAACCTCCATACTGTTCTCCATAAGGGCTGTATCAATATACATTCCCACCAACAGTGCAAAAGGGTTCTCTTTTCTACACACCCTCTACAGCATTTGTTGTTTTTAGATTTTCTTAGGATGCCAATTCTAACTGGTGTGACGTGATACCTCATTGTAGTTTTGGTTTGCATTGTTCTAATAATTAGTGATGTTGAGCAGATTTTCACGTGCTTCTTGGTCATCTGTATGTCTTCTTTGGAGAAACGTCTACTTAGGTCTTCTGCCCATTTTTGGATTGGGTTGTTTGTTTTTTTTTAATATTGAGCTGCATGAGCTGTTTATTTATTTTGGAGATTAATCCTTTGTGCATTGATTCATTTGCAAATATTTTCTCCCATTCTGAGGGTTGTCTTTTCATCTTGTTTGTAGTTTCCTTTGCTGTGCAAAAACCTTTAAGTTTCATTAGGTCCCATTTGTTTATATTTGTTTTTATTTCCATTACTCTAGGAGGTGGATCAAAAAAGATCTTTCTGTGATTTATGTCAAGGAGTGTTCTTCCTATGTTTTCCTCGGAGAGTTTTATAGTGTCCGGACTTACATTTAGGTCTCTAATGCATTTTGAGTTTATTTTTGTGTATGGTGTTAGGGAGTGTTCTAATTTCATTCTTTTACATGTAGCTGTCCAGTTTTCCCAGCAACACTTATTTAACAGACTGTTTTTTCTCCACTGTGTATCCATGCCTCCTTTGTCATAGATTAGCTCACCATAGGTGCTTGGGTTTATCTCTGGGCTTTCTATCCTGTTCCATTGATCTATATTTCTGCTTTTGTGCCAGTACCATATTGTCTTGATTACTGTAGCTTTATAGTATATTCTGAAGTCAGGGAGCCTTATTCCTCCAGCTCTGTTTTTTTTCACTCAAGACCACTTTGGCTATTTGGGGTCTTTTGTGTTTACATACAAATTGTACAATTTTTTCTTCTAGTTTTGTGAAAAATGCCATTGGTAATTTGATAGGGATTGCATTGAATCTGTATATTGCTTTGGGTAGTATAGTCATATTCACAGTATTGATTCTTTCAACCTAAGAACATGGTATATCTCTCCATCTGTTTGTATCATCTTTAATTTCTTTCATCAGTGTCTTATAGTTTTCTGCATACAGGTATTTTCTCTCCTGAGGTAGGTTTATTCCTAGGTATTTCACTCTTTTTGTTACAATGGTAAATGGGAGTGTTTCCTTAATTTCTCTTTCTGAATTTTCATCATTAGTGTATAGGAATGCGGTAGACTTTTGTGCATTAATTTTGCATACTGTAACTATATCACGTTCATTGATTAGCTCTAGTAGTTTTCTGGTGGCATCTTAGAATTCTCTATGTATGGTATCATGTCATCTGCAAATACTGACAGTTTTACTTCTTCTTTTCCAATTTTTATTATATTTACTGCTTTTTCTTCTCTGATTGCCATGGCTAGGGCTTCAAAAACTATGTTGAATAATAGTAGTAAGAGTGGACATCCTTGTTTTTTTCCTGATCTTAGAGGATATGCTTTCAGTTTCTAACCATTGAGAATGATGTTTGCTGTGGGTTTGTCGTATATGGCCTTTAATATGTTGAGATAGGTTCCCTCTATGCCCACTTTCTGGAAAGTTTTTATCATAAATATGTGTTGGATTTTGGCAAAAGCTTTTTCTGCATCTATTGAGATGATCATGTGCGTTTTGTTCTTCAGTTTGTTAATATGGTGTATCACATTGATTGATTTGCATATATTGAAGAATCCTTGCATCCTTGGGATAAATCCCACTTGATCATGATGTATGATCCTTTTAATGTGTTGTTGGATTCTATTTGCTGGTATTCTGTTGAGAATTTTTGCATCTATATTCATCAGTGATATTGGTTGGTAATTTTCTCTTTTTGTCCTATCTTTGTCTGGTTTGGGTATCAGGGTGATGGTGGCCTCATACAATGTGTTTGTGAGTGTTCCTTCCTCTGCAAATTTTTGCAAGAGTTTGAGAAGGATGGGTGATAAGTCATCTCTAAATGTTTGATAAAATTCACCTGTGAAGCCATCTGTTCCTGGACTTTTGTTTGTTGGAAGACATTTAATCAGAGTTTCAATTTCATTACTTGTGATTTGTCTGTTCGTATTTTCTATTTCTTCCTGGTTCAGACTTGGAAAGTTATACCTTTCTACAAATTTGTCCATTTCTTCCAGATTGCCCATTTTACTGGCATAAAGTTTCTTGTAGTAGTCTTTTAGGATGCTTTGTATTTCTGCAGTGTCTGTTGTAACTTCTCCTTTTTCATTTCTACTTTTATTGATTTGAGTCCTCTCACTCTTTTTCTTGATAAGTTTGGCTAATGCTTTATCAATTTTGTTTATCTTCTCAAAGAACCAGCTTTTAGTTTTATTGATTTTTTCTATTGTCTCCTTTGTTTCTATTTCATTTATTTCTGCTCTGATCTTTATGATTTCTTTCCATCTACTAACTTTGGGTTTTGTTTGTTCTTCTTTCTCTAGATCCTTGTACGGTTGGATGGTTTATTTCAGATGTTTGTTATTTCCTGAGGTAGGCTTGTATTGCTATAAACTTCCCTCTTAAAAGGAAATGGTGAATTACACCATTCTGTCTTACAGGTCACTTATCTGTTGTTCTGCCTCTGCTATTCTGCTATTGAATACTTCTAGTGTATTTTTCAGTTCAGTTATTGCAATGTTCATCTCTGTTTGTTTGTTCTTTAATTCTTCTAGATCTTTGTTAAACATTTCTTGCATCTTCTTGATCTTTGCCTCCATTCTTTTTTTTTTTTTCACATCTTTATTGGAGTATAATTGCTTTACAATGGTGTGTTAGTTTCTGCCTTATAACAAAGTGAATCAGTTATACATATACATATGTTCACATATCTCTTCCCTCTTGCGTCTCCCTTCCTCTCACCCTCCCTATTCCACCCCTCCAGGTGGTCACAAAGCACTGAGCTGATCTCCCTGTGCTATGTGGCTGCTTCCCACTAGCAATCTACCTTACGTTTGGTAGTGTATATATGTCCATGCCTCTCTCTCGCTTTGTCACAGCTTACCATTCCCCCTCCCCATATCCTCAAGTCCATTCTCTAGTAGGTCTGTGTCTTTATTCCTGTCTTACCCCTAGGTTCTTCATGACATTTTTTTCCTTCAATTCCATATATGTGTGTTAGCATATGGTATTTGTCTTTCTCTTTCTGACTTACTTCACTCTGTATGACAGACTCTAGGTCTATCCACTTCATTACAAATAGCTCAATTTCGTTACTTTTTACGGCTGAGTAATATTCCATTGTATATATGTGCCACACATTTATCCATTCATACGATGATGGGCACTTAGGTTGTTTCCATCTCCTGGCTATTGTAAATAGGGCTGCAATGAACATTTTGGTACATGACTCTTTTTGAAATATGGTTTCCTCAGGGTATATGCCCAGTAGTGGGATTGCTGGGTCATATGGTAGTTCTATTTGTAGATTTTAAGGAGCCTCCATACTGTTCTCCATAGTGGCTGTACCAATTCACATTCCCACCAGCAGTGCAAGCATGTTCCCTTTTCTCCACACCCTCTCCAGCATTTATTGTTTCTAGATATTTTGATGATGGCCATTCTGAATGGTGTGAGATGATATCTTATTGTAGTTTTGATTTGCATTTCTCAAATGATTAATGATGTTGAGCATTCTTTCACGTGCTTGTTGCCAGTCTGTATATCTTCTTTGGATAAATGTCTATTTAGATCTTCTGCCCATTTTTGGATTGGGTTGTTTGTTTTTTTGTTATTGAGCTACATGAGCTGCTTGTAAATTTTGGAGATTAATCTTTTGTCAGTTGCTTCATTTGCAAATATTTTCTCCCATTCTGAAGGTTGTCTTTTAGTCTTGTTTATGGTTTCCTTTGCTATGCCAAAGCTTTGAAGTTTCATTAGGTCCCATTTGTTTATTTTTGTTTTTACTTCCATTTGTCTAGGAGGTGGGTCAAAAAGGATCTTGCTGTGATTTATGTCATAGAGTGTTCTGCCTATGTTTTCCTCTAAGAGTTTGGAAGTTTATGGGCTTGCATTTAGGTCTTCAACCCATTTTGAGCTTATTTCTGTGTATGGTGTTAGGGAGTGATCTAATCTCATACTTTTAAATGTACCTGTCCAGTTTTCCCGGAACCATTTATTGAAGAGGCTGTCCTTTCTCCACTGTACATTCCTACCTCCTTTATCAAAGATAAGGTGACCATATGTGTGTGGGTTTATCTCTGGGCTTTCTATCCTGTTCCATTGATCTATATTTCTGTTTTTGTGTCAGTCCATACTGTCTTGATTACTGTAGCTTTGTAGTATAGTCTGAGGTCAGGGAACCTGAGTCCTCCAGCTCCATTTTTCGTTCTCAAGATTGCTTTGGCTATTTGGGGTTTTTGTGTTTCCATGCAAATTGTGAATTTTTTTGTCCTAGTTCTGTGAAATATATTGTTTTTTGGAAGATTTTTAATCACAGTTTCAATTTCAGTGCTTGTGA
This sequence comes from Neophocaena asiaeorientalis asiaeorientalis, assembly GCF_003031525.2. Taxonomy (NCBI): domain Eukaryota; kingdom Metazoa; phylum Chordata; class Mammalia; order Artiodactyla; family Phocoenidae; genus Neophocaena; species Neophocaena asiaeorientalis. The sequence continues at coordinate 2,745,629 of NW_020172369.1, read as the reverse complement.
TCGGTCTGTTCATATTTTCCATTTCTTCCTTATTTAGTCTTGGCAGGTTTACCTCCATTATTTTTCAGAGTTCCTGGATCATCTTCACTATCAGTATTCTGAATTCTTTTTCTGGAAACTTGCCTATCTCCACTTCATTTATTTATTTTTTTGGGGTTTTATCTTGTTCCTTCATCTGATACATAGCCCTCTGCCTTTTCACCTTGTCTATATTTCTGTGAATGTGGTTTATGTTCCACAGGCTGAAGGATTGTAGTTCTTCTTGCTTCTGCTGTCTCCCCCTCTGGTGGATGAGGCTATCTAAGAGGCCTGTGCGAGTTTCCTGATGGGAGAGATTGGTCTTGGGTAGAGCTGGGTGTTGCTCTGGTGGGCAGAGCTCAGTCATCCTTCAATCTGCTTGACTGCTGATGGGTGGAGCTGGGTTCCCTCCCTGTTGTTTGTTTGGCCTGAAGTGACCCAACACTGAAGTTTACCCAGGCTCTTTGTTGGGGCTAATTGTTGACTCTGGGAGGGCTCAGGGCAAGGAATACTTCCCAGAACCTCTGGGAAGTGGTGAATCCTTGTCCCAGTGGTGAGCCACAGCCACTCCCTGCCTCTGCAGGAGACCCTTCAATACTAGCAGGTAGGTCTGGTTCAGTCTCCTACAGGGTCACTACTCCTTCCTCTTGGGTCCCGATGGGCACACTACTTTTGTGTGCCCTCCAAGAGAGGAGTCTCCGTTTCCCCCAGTCCTGTCAAAATCCTGCAATGAAATCCCTCTAGATTTCAAAGTATGATTATCTAAGAATTCCTCCTCCCGTTGCTGGACTCCCAGGTTGGGAAGCCTGACATGGGCTTCAGAATCTTCACTCCAGGGGGTTGAGTTCTGTTGTACAGTTTGTGAGTCACCTACCCAGCAGTTATGGGATTTGATTTTATTGTGATTGTCCCCCTCCTACTATGTCCCTGTGGCTTCTCCTTTGTTTTTAGATGTGGGGTATCTTTTTTGGTGAGTGCCAGTGTGTTCCTATGGATGATTGTTCAGCAGTTAGTTGTGATTCCAGTGTTCTCGCAAGAGGGATTGAGAGCACTTCCTTCTACTTCACCATCTTGAACCAATCCTCCCACCTAGTAATATTAATTATTCCAATCTGAGAACTATATATTGCCTTCTATTTATTGATATCTTCTTTAATTTCTCTCAGAGATATTTTACAGTTTTTCAAAGTAGAGGTTTTCTCTATCTTGTGCTGCATTTGTTTGTACTTATTTTGGGTTTTTTTCCTATTTTAAATAAAATATTGTTAATTTCATTTTCCTATTATTTGGATATATAATTCATTTTGAATACTGACCTTGCATCTCTTTTTAAAATCCAGATATTTATTTTAAAAAGATTTTGTGAATTCCTTTTTTTTTTTTTTTAAATAGCCACACTGCACAGCCTATGGGATCTTAGTTCTCTGACTACCAGGGATCAAACTCTAATTCCCTGCATTGGAAGCACAGTCTCAGCCACTGGCCCACCAGGGAAGTCCCCTACTTAGAGTCTTATATATACCTGTGGAATTAATTTGTGTGTGTGTTGTTAGAAGGATCACAATATACTTTTCTGTGTGACCTCATATAGATATTTAATTGACCCAGTGTCATTTATTGAAATGTTTATGCTTTTCATAATTTCTGTGATTGTTTTTGTATAGCTGGTTTTTTTTAATATCTTTATTGGAGTATAATTGTTTTACAGTGTTGTGTTAGTTTCTGCTGTACAACAAAATGAATCAGCTATATGTATACACATATTCCCATATCCCCTCTCTCGTATAGCTCTGTTAGTAAATTCTCTATTTACATCTATACCACCCTGTCATATTTACTGTAAATTTAAAATGGATATTGATACACTATAGGTTCTTTTTCTTTCTTTTATTCAAAATTATTTTGGTGAATCCTGGCGTTTTGTATTTTTTCAGTCAGTTTTAGACTTAGCCTGTGAATTCCCACAATAAAAGTTCTGTGCTCTTTACTGAAATTGCACTGATTCTACTTATAGGTAACTAACATCATTATAATAATGGGTTTCTCATTCCATTAACATGGTATATCACTTTGTTAATTTAGGATAATCTTTATTGTTTCAATAATGATCATAGTTCACCAGGTAGAGGATTTACATGTATTTTGTTAGATTTTTTTAATATAGGGATTTGTATGCTCTTTTAATAGTGTTATTTTAAAGTTCCTCTTTCAATTTGTTTATTTTTGCACATAGAAATATGACATGTTTCTGGAAATATTGTTTCCATCAGCTTGGTAAATTTCCTTTTAAATTATAATTTTTCTATAGATTATTTTGGATTACTTATGTACATAGTCACATTATCTAAAAATAATTTGTTTTATTATTTTTCTAATATTTATTATTTTATTGACTTATTGAATGACCAAACTTTTTGATTTTTTTGTTAATCTCTAATTGTTTTCTTTATTAGTACTTATAGTTTTCCTTCCTCTCATGTCTCTGACACTGCTCTAGCATCAGCACTTCCTTCACACTGTGTGATACCTCTACAAACCATCAAAATCATTTCATCGAAGACAGCCTATATGTGCAATACCTCAGTGGTTCTTTACTTCCCATTGCTTTATATATTTATTATTTTATCTCTTTCTTCTGCTGAACACATTTCTCTCCCTGACCACTGTTCCTTCATCTTGCCCCACACACCTTCTTATCATAATCATTGTAGTATCTTTGAGCAATTTTATTCCCTTTTATAATTTCAGTGACTCTTCTATTTGCTTTGTCCAGAACTCATCCACACCTCCTTCAACCATGAAGCCATGGATGTATCACTTTATGTATAAAATTTGCCCTGAATCTCATTATAAAAATTGATATACCATCTTTTGAATGCAATCTCCATCTTTCTGTAGCTCTATTATATAATCCATAACATAGTATTTAAACTGTTCTATATCCTTGAATATTTGGATATCGCCCACATGTCCTTTCAAATTAGTTCTTCAACCTCCAGCATTCTGTTCCATACCTAGGGGATTTCACCTTTACAAGCTGGATTACTAGAGCTCCCTTCATCTCCATCTTCCAATTTTCTTCAGCTATTGAAGGCACACAGGTAAACAGAAATTTGAATGGGAGACATATTATTATATTTTTTCTTAGGATCCCTATGTGATGGGTCACAGATTTGCAGTTTCTAGGTTTCTCTGTTGTAAGCATTGGCTCTGTCCCTCTAGACTTCTTTCTAGATTTCTGTGACGGTTCAGTCCATCTGTGCTTCCAGTGCTCGATTTGGCAGCCTTCCTACCATTGTAAGCCACTCATTCTTGTTTTTTGAAAAAGTTTCATTAGCCTTTCCTTAGTTTTTCCATTTGAGTGTGATTATTTTTCCTCCTGGCATCATAACTGACACACTCAACTATATTGTCTATGTGATTACAAAAATCTTTCAGTCAAGTACCATGAATTTCACCTTATATCCCAGCACTGATCAGAGTTTATTCAAGCAGTATGAGTGTAATCAATGTTTATTCCATTAACTAAATCCTGATCAGTGCTTGTGTGATAGATAGATACATAGATAAACTTAGTTAGATGTTAAGAGGAAAAAAAGACCAATAAAATTTTGTTTATACTTGACTTTTAAAATTATATTTGTTAACCTACATATATATCCTCCCCAATTTTTGGCATCCTTCAAGGAGTCATGTGAGAAAGTGAGGTCAAAGTAAAATCTGAAAGGGTACAGCAGGAAAAGTAGAAGAAGACATAAGGGAATTATAATGAAAATTTGGATATCTATTATTTTTCCAAGGCCACATACCTTACCCTATATATCTTTTTTATTCTCAAATCCGGTATTAAATTACATATACAACAATAGAAAAATAAATATGGGCTTAAAGGAAAATCATGTTTATAGAAAAATATTTTTTAAAACATTTAAAAATATTTTAAAAACAGAAATACCTAAAAATGAATCAATTGATGGTTCATTCATTCATACAAAAAACTTCATTGAGAATATATTTGGCAATTCCAGGTTTTTGTGGTTCATATAAATTTTAGGAGTGTTTCTTCTACTTTTGTTAACAATACCATTGGAATCTTGATAGGGGTTGCATTGAAGTTATAGATTGCTTTTGGTAATATTGACATTTTAACAATATTAATTCTTCTAACCCATAAACACAGGATACTTTTCTGTTTATTTGTATCTTTGATATCTTTCATCAGCATCTTGTGACTTTCAGAGTAGAGATCTTGCACCTCCTTAGTTAAATTTATTCCTAAGTGTTTTATTGTTTTTGATGCTATTGTAAATGGGACAGATTTCTTTATTTCTTTTTCAGAAAATTCATTGTTAGTGTATCACAAGAAACCTCATCACCTTAGGAAAAGGCAATCAACTTGTTTGAGCTTTTATTTTTTTTTGCTGTACGTGGGCCTCTCACTGCTGTGGCCTGTCTCATTGCAGAGCACAGGCTCCGGACGCGCACACTCAGTGGCCATGGCTCACGAGCCGAGCCGCTCCGCAGCATGTGAGATCTTCCCGGACCGGGGCACGAACCCGTGTCCCCTGCATCAGCAGGCGGACTCTTAACCACTGTGCCACCAGGGAAGCCCTATTTTTGCTTTTCTTAAGGGGAATAATGGCATTTCCTTTGTAGGATTGTTGTAAGGATTCTATTTAATAGATATACATTCAAAAATCAGATGAAGGCAAACCTTCTTTCCTGTAACTCTCTTTATCTTTGACTTTTATTTTCACTAATGGCAGGAATATTTGTTCTTTTCAATTAAACATATTTGTGGTTTAAAACAAAACTTTCTTTGGAGGCTTCTTCCTTTCCAGAAGTCTGTCCTGTCTCTTTTTCTTTGATGGCAGCACAGGGAAGAGGCTTCCATTTCCAAGTGGGTCTTGGCTGAGTGGTATTCATTCTCCCCAAGCTCTGGTCAAAGTGTTTAATTCTACTTGCCTATATCTTTTGACTCCTACAGGTTTTTGTTGGTTTGGGGATTTAGGTTTTTTTGTTTGTTTTCTGTTTTTCTGTTTTTGTTGTTCTCCACTCTGGTAGAGCTTTGGCCAGCAGGTCACTTGGTATCTTACACTGTACATGCTACCAGATAGTTTGCATTTGGGCCCAGACATTTCTAATTACCATAGACTTGCCATTGACTCCAGCTGGGAGATTCCTGTATCCTGCAGACATCTCCTTCCAAACCTATGACATTTCTGATACACTAAGTCTCTCTCCTTGGGATCCCTGGGACAACATGCTATTGCTTTGTCTACACTGAAAATGTGTAACCTAGTAAGATTTACCCACGTCCATCTGTTTAGTACCTTCCATAGCCATTGATTCTCTATCATAGATGTCATATTAGATTTAAGACAAAACTGTGAATATTTTGTGGAAACCTTGCAAGCTTTCAAGACACTGAAATTTACCACCTAATCCCATAAATCTACCTGAATATTTCTACTATCTTCTCTTAACCCTTAACCTGAAGGACAGCAAAACCCAAGAGTGTAACTTCTGCTCTGTTTCTTATTCCCTTAGATCTTTTCCTCAGAACTTTTTCAGGGAAGCAAAAATATCTTCTGTGTCATATTACTTAGCTCTCCAATGTTGTAGTTTATACATTCATTCTTCTTTCGTGTTCTGGTTTATAATATTTAAATTTTGAATTTGAGGAGTTCCAAGAAAACATTTCTTTCTCTCCTGAAATTTCAAAACTATTATTTTACTAAGATAAAAATTATATGTGAAAGCCAAAACTAAAGAAAGAAATTTTTATTTTAAATGCTATTCAATTTTCCAATCCCCATGAGAATAAACCTCAGCCCAATGGCCTTATCTCACCAGGAAAAGTTACTGAAAATGATGAAAAAATTACCCAGAATGGAAAACAATTTATATGTTATTTAAAAATACTGCCTTGCTATACCTTTAAAAAAAAAACAGCACATCTGGCACATTGAACATGTCTAATAAGTTCAAATTAAATTCGTATTAGTTGTAATTATGATAAATATGCATACATATATACATAATACAAGTATGCATGTAAATATACATGTTTATTGAAATCATCATATAGAATTATACATCATTAACATAGTTATACTGGTTTATATTGTGCTCACAAAAAATAGTCATTACCGTACTTATTGACTATAGATGTTATTCTTCTGATAAAGCAGAGTAAGTTTTCAAGATTTCCCTTGATCAAAACTAAGCACATATAATCTATATTGAATTGGCATTCATATGTGTGAGACAGCAGAAAAATAATTACCCTTCACTCTGCAACAGGAACAAACTAAAGGCAGGTACTTACCCTGGGATTTAACAAGATTTTATTTTGGGCCTGAAGATAAAAAAGTTTAGATACATCAAGCAGTTGATATCATTGCACAAACAGTTACTTTTATTTTTTAAGTTAATTTTAAAAACAATTTAATAAACTGCCATGTCTTGTTGCTGTAGAAGTTCTAGGATATTTTGCAAGGAGTTACAAGAGTTTTGTGCATTTTTCCTCAGTCATATATACTCACAATTTAGACTATACTTAAAAATTGTATTAATATAACAAATTTTCAAAATGGACTTTCAAAATTATTTTTTATAAGTACTTGACCAGACACCTAACTAGTGTGACCCATATTGCCAGCAATGTCTTATGTGTCCTTTAATACTTTTCTGAAATTTCAGTCATTTCAATAAGTTATATGCCATCAGAGACTTTACTCTCTGAATTATTTATTCTATGAAAGGTTATATTGCCAGGAATCTTTCTAGCCATAGACATGAAAAGTTAGATGTAATATACTTCTTTCTTTAAAAGGACAACCTAGTGAGGGTTAATAGACATTTTTTTTTAGAGACTAAAGCAAATATAAAAACCCTAACAGAACTATGAGTGTGTTACAGCAGGAACAGAGGAAATACAACATGGGCTGGTAAGGAATGCTACATGAAAAAGGTAATTTAAAAAGAATAAAAGCACTATCATTATTGAGGTAAATTTACATAAAATTAAATTCACCAGTTTGAAGTAAACAAGTTGATGACTTTTGACAACTGTACACAATCATGTGAATGCTACAGAATATTTATATCACCTCCCATAAAAAACAATTGACTTTTTACATTCAATCCCTTCCCCTCAAGCCTTGCAAACACTGAATTGTTTTTTGTCACAATAATTTTGTCTCTCCAGGAATTTCGTATAAATAGAATCATATAGTATGCTATTTTTTGTGGTTGCTTCTTTTAGTTGGCATAATATCTTGAGATGTGCCCATGTTATTACATAAATAAGAAGTTCATTTTTCTGCTTCTGAGTAGTATTTCATCCCACAAATGTATCACAATATGTTTACCCTTTCAAAAGCTAATGGACATTTGGATTATATATAATTTAAAACTATTATAAATGAAGTTTTTAGTATTGATATTACTCTGACTGGTAATGATAGTTTGCTCATTGAATTACTTTTGTTAAAACTTGTCTGATGAATTTTATTTATTATTTTAATCTTTATTATTTCATTGTATATGTTATACAACAGATACTTTCTTGAGTGGTTCATCACTCAAGAAATTCTTACAAAATTATGTTAAATTAAGAAGGTAGGTTAGGGACTTCCCTGGTGGTGCAGTGGTTAAGACTACCTGACAATGCACAAGACACAGGTTCGGGCCCTGATCTGGGAAGATCCCACAGGCAGCGGAGCAACTAAGCCAGTGTGCCACAACTACTGAGCCTGTGCTCTAGAGCCCACAAGCCACAACTATTGAACCTGCATGCTGCAACTACTGAAGCCCACGTGCCTAGAGCCAGTACTCTGCAAAAAGAGAAGCCACCGCAATAAGAAGCCTGTACACCACAACAAAGGGTAGCCCCTGCTCACCACAACTAGAGAAAGCCCACGTGCAGCAACAAAGACCCAACACAGCTAAAAATAAATAAATAAATTATTTTTTTTAAACTAGAAGGTAGGTTATAAGACTACTGTACATACATATATATGTAAATAAATATTTATTATGTATTTGTTTATATTTATATAAACATATAATTACATTAATATGCAATTGTGTTTGTGGGGGTGAATTGGGTCTATATAGACAAGAATAAAACCAAAGTTTATTGGTATTTTGTAACTGGTATGATGTTAAATTTTTTTTCCAAATACTTTTCCATATTTTTAATAATATATAAAGCAATACACAAAAGTAAAAGTAAAATTAGGAAGTATTTAAAATTAGAAATAACAGCTTTATATTTATTACACTGTATTGAGGTTCTATCACTTCCTCAAGTTCATTCACACAGAAATATTCAGTGAAATGACTTATCAAATAAATGTCATGATATATTGAATGACTTTTTAATTTTTTGAGGTTTACAATGTAAATTAGCATATTAAACTTTCTAAGAACTTCTACAGGACTGACAACCAGCATTCTTAAAACCTATTTTACAATTGAGCCCTACATCTAGTATGCACAGTTGGGAAACAGTGCTTTGTACTGTGGGATACATGTATCTGTCAAGTACATAAAGTAGTAGAAATGGCTCTTGAGCTTATAATGGGAGGACTGAAAATTGTGTTAATGTGAATTTGAAAAATGAATATATTAATACCATTTACTACTATGATAATAAATTTCTTTTGAGAATTTATCATTTGGGTTTTCAAAGTTATTTCAACGTTTATCAGAAAAAGAAGGTATAGCTCCATAATACTCTTTTCCTTTCCCCGTCCTTTGTGAAGTAACATTAAACTCCCTTGAGTTTGAAATATATTCACTAATGTAATTTGTCTTCCTAAACTTCAGGAAAAAAGAAAAAATATAAATAGGTTAATATATCAAGTACTAAATCTAGACCTTGTAATGTGGACCTTCAAGACTATTTCTTTGAAATAATAATTTTATAGAAATTAAGTTCTAATAGAGTAATAAAAAAAAATAAGCTTGAGACTAAACGAGAAGACAAAGTGTGTCTATAATATGCTGTCTATCTTCTAATCAATTCTAATTTGCCTCAGTATTTATCAGATGGAATTAGGTACTTCCCATACGTATTTTGATGCAAACTCTATCAATCTATTATATGAGTCCCTCAGAGAGAGGAGGATTTGCTTTGGTTTATCAAAACTTTCAAAGTGTTGCTCATTGATATAATCAGTTATTTATGCCTCAATTTTTAAGATGGATTAAACTTTATTTTAGGAGTGTAAGCTTTGCTGAATAAAATGCCAAATGGCCCTTGTTGCACTCTGTCGTTTCACACAGAATCATCCTTTAAGTTATAAGTGCTGTTTTAAAATGTTTCTGTTCACTATGAGGCTTTTAGAGACTGAATAAAAAATCCTCAAATTGTCACTAGTATCATCCATCACCATTACCAACCACATATCACAGACAAGTAAACTTATCTATTGATTTAAAAGCTGACTAGGGACATGGGGAAACAACTGTCCCTTGCAACAAATGAATGTCATTCAGTTCAATGATTAAGAAAATGGTGTTTATTCACACAGATCTCATAGATAAATGTACTTCAAATTGTAATCTTCCTGTTATTCCCTGATCATTAGTGCAGCTCATTAATCAGAAAGTAGATAATTTAAACATATACAAACATATATAAGATAATAAAAATGATGCTTTATTAACATAATCAAAATAATAAGGGTATGACAGCTTGCCATGGTATGATTTTTTAATGGGTTGGAAGAAGGTGAAGAGAAGTTAAAAGAGGAATATATATATATATATATATATATACACACACACACACACACACACACACACACACATTGATAATGCCAAAAATAAAGAGCAATATGTTGTTTATTTCAATCTAGTTGAAGAAGCTTAATAATGATAGTGAGGGGGGAAAGGTCTGCTACATGGTTAATACTTTTTAGATTTGACTGCATCAAAAATAGCCCTTTTCACAACCTTGAAATCTGTGTCATGTCAAATATCTACTTTTTGAATTGCCTCAGTTATTCTAGATGGAAGTGGGAGGAAGGTTGGAACTGGGGTGACTTACTGACACCCAGAGCAGACACTCATGTTATGGTACCCATGTTTTTATTGCATTCCATTATTGAAGAGCTTCAAATGCGTGCACTAGGAAAATGTCAGCGCTTGTGTCTTGTGCAAGTATACACATCTTCTATACTTCATCTGTAAAAGAGAAACTTACAAAAGACATCCCTAAAAGTCTAAATGAATATATGAGTCAATAATTTACAGGAATTAAAAATGATTTTAATTTTGAAAATAACCAACAATAAATAATTACTTTAATGCTTCAGTTCATTAGTTTATTCTGCTTTGCCTCAGGTCCAATCTAAAGTCTCATCTCATCAAAGCTGTTTTTCAAAACCTTATTGCCTACCACTTTAAAACCATTTTTATCAGTTTGGTTTTAAAATTTTGTAAATGAAATACTGCGTGACTTCAGGTTACATAACTGCATACTCATTTAATTTGTAAATTATGTTTTATCACATATCCTCATATTTAGGTTTTGTTTTTTTTTCCTTTAAGGTGTTTAACTAAATATGTTACTGTAGGAACAAAACCTTTCCATATTTTAAATCTCTACTAATTTCAACCTTGGTTTGTATCAAGTAGATGTTAAATCATACACTGTAAAATGTAAGAATATTTATTTTCACAAACCCAGTGGATATAAATTTGGTTAGTTTGAACTATTAACTCTTTATCCATTTTACACTTGGTCTTGTGGCTTTCCTTTTTTAGTTAATTTGTTTTCACTTTTGCTTCTATGCTACATTAGTTTCTCATGCAGCAATTGCACTGTACAATATTACAATAAAGACTGTGAAGATTTTTATGGGTATAGTGTCCATTAGAGTATGCAATAGTATTTCTCTCTGGTTCTTAGTGATCAAGCTTTCTGTACTTTGTCACAAACAGTGTTTATTCCATGTGATTGTTTTGGAGAGTGTCAAAATAAGAATTTATGGTGTACTACTGTTGATTCCCTTTGAATTAAAATTTTTATATTGCAGGGGTAAAAATATATTGCATAACCTAAAGCTTAAATTCTGTTACATTTTATTTTTTTAAAAAAGACACTTTACATAATATAGGGAAAGGTGGGATTATTCCCAAACTGAAGAAATCTGTTTCTCTTGAAGTACTAACATTTAATCTCCATCTCTAACTATATTGCTCAAAAGCAGCTACATGTAGTAAACTGCTTGGTTCCCTCCTTAACTGTCTTTTATGGCTCAGGAGGCTTCCCTTCTTTCTGCTGACTCAGCCTATTGGAATTTTGAAATTAATACTGCCCTTTTGTAAATGCGTTCTAAAGAGCTCCAGTCCTGCATTCGCATGACTCAGCAGCTAATCAAACTTACTTCTTAGATCTAGGATTTCTACATTCTCTCTGTACACAAACCCCTATATTATATTTTGTGACTTATATTTGTGTCCTTTCCCTACAGGGCCCACCCTACTTTGTCTCTACTATTCCGTTCAAAACCTGGAGTTGTGTTCCTGAGCTGTCATAGGTGCATCTCTACAGTTTGCTTCAAACCTCCCTGATGCCACCTTTCATTAAATTAAAGGAATATGTGCTAAGAATACAACATGTGCTGGATCCTATACTCAGTAATGGGAACAGCATTGCTTTAATCTCAGCTACTGTTAATTAAAGGACAAATGTGTCAACCAATATTGGTCAACCAGCACTAGGAGGAAGTTAAGAGTGCCTTTGACTGGTGTGAAGCCCAGTGAGACTGAGGGCCAGCTCAGATCCAGCACTACCTCTGATTAGGGTGGGGACGGCCACTGCTTTTGCTCTTGGAGGCAGCAGATCAGGAGTGGTTTGGAACTCTGACTAGTGCGCCTGGACTGCCCCACTCTGCTCTCTGGCCTGCACCTGGCACCCACCTCAGCCCCTCTTGCTTCAGCACTGTTCCCCTCTGGGGCAGAGATGCCAATGCTGGGCGTGGGGAGAGCACACACTTAGAGGGAATGGACCGGCTTGGACCTGAGCCTCAGGGCTTCTGCTCCAGCACTTTAGGACCTGCCCTTGCCCCTAACAGGGTCCTGTCAGCCACTGGGCAGAGGAATAGACTCTGACTATAGTCCCTCCATATCCAGCCTCACCTCCCACCAAGGTGATAGCTGCCAGCACACCCGGGATATGGGGTGGGAATGTGGGGGATAGAAAACATGACTTATGCTCACTTCAGATCCAGCTCTCCCACAAAGTCCACTCGGCTTTTCAAGATAAGAGTTACCAAGGGTTTTGCACCTTACTTATTGTCAAAATTCTAGCTGTAAGAAAAAAACAATATGTGTTTGTAATTATAGTCTTATTTTCCCTTTTATCAATCTTTGGTGCCAGATGCCTGATTTTGTATCCCATCTGATAGCATGCTATCTGGGTGATATTGGGTGAATTGGATACATTCTCTAGGTCTTAGTTTCTAGACCCATAAAATGTTTATTAAAAACAGCACTTGCCTCATAGAGTTTTGGGACAATTAAATAAATTAATTCACATTAAGAATGATGCATAGCATTTGTAAGTACTCAATATTTTTTTAGCTATTCATCAATTGGTGATTCAATTTTTAAAGTGACCTCAAATTCCAAATTACTTTGGAATGAGATAGAGTATGAATACATTTCAATATCCATGCCTACATGCATACTTATGTAGATGAAATATTTTCTCTGAAGAGTTACATCATGTCTGAAATTATACAAGGACTTGCCTGCCCCCACTATCAATGAAGTCCATAATTGTCTAGAATTCATCTTCTTAGCAAGAACTGAGTTTCCAAAATCCCAGTCCCACTCTGTGTATCTCTTTCCCAAGCTTGTGTCTTTGCCAGTTGAAGCACACCCTACCTTTAACCTAAGAAACAGCACTTGTTTCTATGCTACTACTGCCAAGCATTTTTATAGTTCATTAAAATCCATGACCGCTGCCTAATAGAAACAATAAATAGATGAGCATTTGATGTACCATTTTTCACATGAGAAACAAAAAGAACAAGAAATTCAACCAATTGCAAAAACCGGATAAAATTATTTTAAACACATTTCAAGCTTAGAGAGCTCCCTTACTGCTATTTCTTCTATATAGCTGTGTTTTCTGTGAATTTTGAAGTGTGACATTTAGAGTGTATGATAAACTAGAATAGAAAATAATACAGTAAATTTCTATCTGCTTTTTGATTTGATACATATGTTGTAGCACCAGTTGACATCATCTCTAGAATAAAAAACACATGAAAGCAAGAGAGCTCTGCCTTTAAATCAGCTGGCTTTGATTTAGTGTTACATTACTACCTTGTTTTATGAGTTCTGTAATATCAGCCTATTTGGTTCATAATGAATACATGATGAATAATTCATAACATATAAAAATTGATCAGCGAAATCTGATTTTAGAGATCTTATTCTGAAAAAAGACAAAGACGCCATATAGATCATGAGGCACATTTTAAAAATAATATTGAAATTTTTGTTAAAATTAAGTCTAAAATGCAATATAGTCTATAAGATCAAAAGCAATTTCTTTAACTAAAACCATTTATGTAAATGGGCACATTATAACAATGTGCAGATTTATGCACAAAATACAATATAATCATGGACAGGCAAACAATCTTATTTTGCTCCTTTTTCCACCTAATTTTAAATCATACAGAATAATAAATCAGTTGAACTGATGATTTGTATAAGGTACCAAGTTCTTTAGAATAATAACATTACTTCTTGTAAATTCTGTCACCTTGAAAATGTGCCATTGTGATTTGTAATGTGGGTATTTATGAGTATATTGTGACAGACTCAAAATTCCCTAATCTTAAAGATAGAGGAAAACACCTAACTCAAGGGTTATCTAAAGTTATACCAAAGCTTCATGCACACAAGGAACCTAACTAGACATGTGGAAATCTATCATTTTTGTTCCATCTTTCCTCTTATATAGTACCCCCTGCCCCATCCACAGTTTCACTTTCTGAGGTTTCTGTTACCCATAATCAGTCATGGTCCAGAAATGTTAAATGTAAACTTCCAGAATTAAACAATTCATACATTCTAAATTGCATGTCGTTGTAAGTAGTGTGAGGAAATCTCTTGATGTCCTGTTCCATCCCATCCTGGACTTGAATCATGCCTTTGCACAGCAAGTCCCACTATTGTCAGTTGATAGCCATCTTTCTTTTCAGACTCACTGTTGCATTATAGTCATGTTTCTGTTCAAGTAACCCTTATTTTACTTAATAAGGGCCTCAAACCTCAAGAATAGTGATGCTGGCAATTTGGATATGCCAAAGAGGAGCCCATAAAGTGCCTCCTGAAAGGGAAAAGGTGAAAGTTCTCAACTTAATCAGGAAAGAAATAAAAATTGTATGCTGGGATTGCTAAGATCTAAGGTAAGAATGAATCTTCTATCAGTGAAATTGTGAAGAAGGAAAAAGAAATTTGTCCTAGTTTTGCTGTCACACTCAAACTCCAAAAGTTATGGCCACAGTGCATAAGTGCTTAGTTAATGTGGAAAAGACATTAAATCTGTATAATAAGATATTTTGAGCGAGAGAGGGAGAGGGAGAGAGACCACATTCACATAACTTTTATTGGAGTATGTTGTGATATTATTTTATTATTACTGTTGTTAATCTCTCATTGTGCTTAATTTAGAAATTAAACTTTATTATAGATATGTATGTATGAGAAAAAACATAGTATGTATAGGGTTGAGTACTATCCATGGTTTCAGGCATCCACTGAGGGTCTTGTAATGTATCCCCCCATGGAAAAAGGGGAACTACTGTACTGTTTCATTCTAGCCTCAGTGAAAAGTGGCCTTGAATGGTACAGATCTTTTAATGAAAAGTGAAAGAAGTTGAATTACTGTACTGAGTTTTCAACAAAGGGATGGGTCCCATTCACATAGTATATGTAGATATTACAAATTCATTAAGTTATATTCAGAACTTTTCATTTATGAAAGAAATGTCCTTTTAGTGCAGGATATAAATAGAATCCACTGACTGTGTCAATCATCTGGCTATCCTGGGTGACATAAAAAGGAAGATGAAGTGACAAAGAGGTGGAGATGCCTACATGGGACTGACTCTGAAAGGGGCATGGCATGTGGTGGACCTGGAGAAAGATTCCCCATACCCAGGAAGGTGCCCTTTCCTCTGACAATGCAAATTTTTATAGACTGCTCCCTGTATCTTCTTCTTTACCTAATAGTGTTTTCTTCATTTTCATACCCTGAGCCTTTGAATCAGAATTGCCCCTGTTATTTTCCAAATGATATTTGAAAGGACTAAAGTTCAATACAATCCAAATAAATATGAGGCATCATTCAGCCCACAGATTCAGTTGTCCAATAAATACTGCATTTCTCAATTTGTTTAAGTAATTTATATTCAACCCAGAGGCCACATTTTGCTGGACTAACAGGAAAATCCAGCTCAGACATTAGTAGAGCCTGTTTGCACTCTTTAGGGACCCGCAAAGATCTAGGAGCTTTACATCTCTGCTTGGAAAATGGAGGAAAGATCTATAATGTCGATGGAACATAGTCATCGTGAATCTTCTTATCTAAGCCCTTCTGATCTTTTGTACTTTGGCTTCTGTCTGTTTCTACCTCACCAGTGGAAAACAGAATTTATTGCTGAGAATGGAACTCTGATTCTTGAATTCTAGTCTCCTTACTGTCATAATACAGCCCTCCCTTCCTGGTCTCCCTCATTCAACCATTCTCAGGTCACCACCCAAGAACACTCAGAGTTCCAGGAAATAACAGTCATTATTCCCTTTATCATTTGAGGAGATAAATCTCTTTTCTTTCTGTCCCAAAATAGCAAGCTCGGGCATTACCATTATTTGAACAGTCACAAATATTAGTTGTCAAGCAATGGATGGTCAGAGCCTCCACTGATTGCAACAAGTAGATGGAGTAATTGGTGAGCCATCCCTCTGATCAGCCAACAGTCAACCAGTAAAAGTCATATCTATTCATACTATTTGACATCAACTCAAACTGAGCACAAATCTTAAGGCTAATCAATGATATTTGATTATACTTTGTATTATAAAGCTTATTAATAACTGTCTGTGGTGGTGACAGCTAAATTGTAATAATCTCTTCTCTGACTAGTTTATATATGTTTAACTACCTATCTCAGGATAATACTGCAGAGCTAGACTAAAACCTTTATTTTTATATAATTCATCCAGTGGGAAAATGTAGTCTCATAGTTTGTAACCTACAGCCTAAGTGCACAGAGAGAGCAGAGAGAAAGTTAAAGCCTAGGTCATTCAACAAAATTCTCATGCGTTATTACAGAAAAATGTTTTAATTACTCCATTCATATGCTATCTGTTCTTTATTGACAAGATATCAATTCTTTACATATTATTGGAAAATAATATAAGATGTAACCAAGACTATCACTCCAGGACAATTCTTTAAGTCGTTTCTTTTCCTCACACTATCATATAAATTTATTCACCAATTCTAGGATTTCCTATGATGCACTCCCTTTATATTAAGCTCATTAAAATCAGTTTTAACTATTTTAGGCCACATGAATGTCATTTAGAGGAATAAAATTGTTTCTTGCCCTCCAGTGACATTTTGCTCTCTGGGTTAACACACATTTAGCATATTAGAAGAACATCTAGAGTCTGACAATTTTAAGCAGGCTTGATGATTTTGCTTTCAGTGAGACATAGGCCACCAACTTAATATTGAAACTTGTTTTTTGTTTGCATGCGGGTGTGTTTTAATTATCCATGAGCAACTACGGGGTAGCCTGACTTTAAATAACAAAAGCTCCATTAACAATTGACCAAAAGGTGCTTCCCACTTAGGAAAAGGCACTGAGGTCAACATTGGTTTTATCATTTTCTGAGTTCATTAAATACTATACTGAAAATCAGAAAAGTATTAAGGATTTTAATTTTATTTGTAGTTAATTATAATAGCCTAAGTGAAAAATGAAGTATTATAATTATAAAAGAATTTTTACTATTTATTGAGACTATTTATACTTACCGTGGAAGATGAGCTGCCATCAACCTTTAAAAGGTGGTCTATTCAGATAAACGTTAATAAATATATTTTATTGAGGAAAGACAACATGATCTCTGAAACAAATCAGATCTATTAAACTATAAACCGTTAGAGTTCCCTGAAGGGGAAAATGTATTAAGCACAATGAAGAGAAAAATGTAGGAAGAAAAAGTTAATCTAAATATATTTATTATTAAATACAATGTCACAATATTTTACCCCAAAGACTGTAAAAAATAACAAATTAATGGAACTCTGGAACACTGTTTTATTATGGATAAAGACAAGGTTTAAATGCAAGGATCAAGATAACAATAAATGGATAATTGATTTCATTTCCTAAAGAAGCATAACTTAATAAGGGTGGATGTGGAGAAGTAAAAGTCATTCAGCCTATAAAATAAAAGTTATGATTTATTAGAGCACTTCATATATATATGAATATATATGTTATATATGTATATAAATGTGTATATATGTATATTTGTGTATATACATATATACTTTTACAAAAACATTAGGGGATGTTTTCAAATATTGATGTTTGAGGTTTAAATGGTATCTGAGCAATTCACTGCATTTATTAATGTTCCACTCATTTCCATGTGGAGATACAAATTATAGCAAAAATCCATATCACAAACAATAGTTAAGGTTAATAGAATAAAATAAATAAGCATCAGAGTAAAAGTTTTCAATTAACACTAAAATAAACGAAGTTAGGCTAATAAAATCTTACCCTGGCTTCAACCAGTTTGAAAATACGCAACGTTTGAAAATACGCAATGTAGATAAAATTGTTTTGAACACAATAACATTCATCTGAATACATAAAAGAAAAACTAAATACCTAAGAAAATATAATTGTAACAAAAAACTAAAAACTAAATACCTAAGAAAATATAATTGTAACAAAACAGAAGAGGATATTTTTCAGTACTTGAAAGAAAAAAACAATGCTAAAATATCAATAATGTTATAATATAATTATTAAATATAATTTGATTTATGATTATTATAGTTATTCTGTTATTACAACTTTAATTATAAAATGCAATAAAATATTTAATAACCTATATATCATTTTCATAAGGCCATTTTCTCATGAATTCCTTAGACGAAAGATTGCATAGGTCATAAGTTTTCACCAAAGTACAATAATAGATAATAAATTGTTAAACAAATAATCAAATATTTACCCTAAAATGGGAATTAAATAAACTCCCATTTCAGGACATAAAAGCAGCCTTTCCAGCTTATATTAGAGATGACTATGGGCTATTTGGATTGGGGGATTTGGAATGTCTTACAGAATTTCTCTGTACCCAGAAGGGTTTGTGAACAGCAGAGTAGAAAATCTCTGAACCAGATGGGAATATGATCATTTATTAATCGAATGTGAACAAATGACAATGATTCAGTCCAGTTATACCATCAATCCTCCCTATAGTGACTTATAATATAAGCCTGTGAAAACTGGAAGCAGGTCAATGAAAAGGGGATAAGATTAGGGAGATTCCAACTGAAAGAGGTTTGTCCTAACTGACTGCATTATATTTCAACCATAGAGGGTGACAAAAAAAAGACTTGAGATGGAAATAAAATTCAATTATATCTTAAAGTAAGTAATAAATCTTGCCTTGGGGAAGAACTACATACTTACGTTGCAAACAATAGAAAATTATCCAATAGAAATTACTAAAAATATGGGAAGCAGTTTTTAGAAAATATAATTAAAGATAAATAGAAAAAATTCAATGTCTTTACTATTAAACAAGTAATAATAGAAAAGGTACTGAACTGAATAATTTACATAATATTTCTAAATGATAACTCTAAGAAATATGGAAATACAGAAAGTTAATAAAATTGAATTTAGAATTTTATTTACATGATGAGAAAATATTATGAATAATACAATATGTAATAATTTAAAAAATATCAATTCAAATCCTTGCAAAGCTAACCAATAAAATAAAATCAAAATAAATTATATATGAGATGAGAATGAAGAAGTCAACAAATAAATAAATGTAACTTAAAGTGAGAGAAAATGTTCATCTAAATAATATGGCAGAATGGATTATTGTTCACCACTCTTTACTTCCTCTTATAATCATATATGCATTCCTTTTGTCATATTGCTCAGAAGTACCTATCTCTACAGAAGTTTGGGTGTATTTCTCCATCCCAGTGATGTTGATCTTGGTGTGTCACTTGCTTTGGTCAAAGAAGCATTAGATGAAATATTATGAACATAGGCAATAAATATTCTTGCCTGACTTAGCTAGGTCTCTTGCATTTGTGCCTTTCACCATAAGAAGAATAGGTCTCAAGTAGTGACTGGTTAAAATAAAAATGATGGGGCTGTGGAGCAGAACTCAACATGCAGTCAGAGGTAAACCCAGCTAGTTCCAGACTAGTCTAGCAGAGTTGAAGCCTACCCACAAAAGAGATCCACAAAGAGGAAAATACGTTTATTTTTCTTATAAGCCTCTAAGTTTGGAGCTGGTCTGATGCACAGCATTGTTGCACATATAACTAATATAGCTAATAATTTAGAAAAATATGAATTGGATAACTTATTGATACAGATTTTTTAAAGATATGATTGGACAGATCTCTTAGAAGATCTCCTGAATCACCAGGAGAGCTAAGATCAGAGTAATGTGTTCTCACTCTTACTAGTGGTCTTCAAATCTCAAGTTGCATCTTGAGTTTACCATCATTTTTTTTTTTTTCTTTTTAATAATAAAGGTATGTGTGTGTATATATATATGCATTAGATAGATAGATAGATATGTATAAAGGAGAATCAATTTTAAAATGAATCATCATAACAATTCCTATAGTGATGACCACTATTATCTCTTCTTCATCTTTCATTTTCTATTTTTTAATAACAAATTTATGATATAATGACATGTGTCACTCAATACTTCCATAATTTTTACAAAATTATTACATTGCTTTTAGAACAAAGCTTTCTTAATATTATCTAACACTCCTTTATATTAAAATGTATGGTTGACCTCAAAATGGTTTTGATACATTATTAACCCAAGTATCAAAATTCACTCAAAAAGCAAATAAATGTTATAGCATGTATGAAGGAGGAAAACAAAACCTTTCAAGATGAAGTCTCTACAGAAAGTAATGCATGTAGACATTTTAAGAGTGAGTCCTTGCAGAATTTATTGAACATCTTCACTGTGATGTTCACATATTTTCAGAACGCAGAAACTATGTAACTTAATTATTGAGATTACTCATATTTGAGTATTATAGTCTGACAATGTATATCTCACCTTCCATTTACATATTAACAAGACCTAATGGTAATCTCTATTATAGAGATTTTTGGAGACAAATAAAATATGAAGACACTGTACTTTGTGAAGGAATATGGGCCTTCACCTGTAAAGGCTTAACCCAAGAATCCAATAATAAATTAATATGAGGGAATTCAGGGAATCAGTCAGGATATATCATAATTAAAAAATAAAATTATGTAAGTTCTATAGGTTCTTATTAGGATATGTATTTATTATAAAAGATGCTCCCCCAAAACAATCAAAATTTTATTTCTCTCTCATGTAATGATCATGATGCAAGCATCTCAGAGCTGTAGGTGTGGCTCTGTTCCACAAGGATTTCACTGCTATGTCATTCTAAGATGGGACTGTTGGTCAAGACAGGGGGGGGTCTATTATTTCCTGATTCCATGCAGTTAAAGGGAGGATTGGGGAAATAGGCAACATGCCCCATATCAGGAAGGAAGAGTCCTGACCGCTGTGCACATCTCTCACCTCATATTTCTATGACCTACATTTAGTCACCTGGTCACACACACTCAGAGCAGTGCTAAAATATATATTTCTTAAGCGTAAAATCTGTCTCCAAAGAATCAAGAGTTTTATCACCATGAGGGAAAATTGGTATTAGGGACAACTGCAGTTTCTGAAAAACTATTTTATAAAAGTCAGTAGTTATTTCTGATAAACCGTCTTAAATACTGAGAATTGGAGGATACTTCCATGCAATGACAATGAATACCATCTTAAACTGATGACTACCATGAAAATGAAAAAAAGAAACACTAGAACCAGTCATTGAAACTGAGCAGGACACTGTGGGCCCTCCCAGGTATAGATCCTTTCCATGTCCCCCATTTCCTGTTTGTAGGACATAGACTTCATTCAGCCTCCTTGACCTCATCTGAGTTCCAAAGGGCAGATTCAATCAATTGCTTATCAGGTGCTTTCTTTGTAAGCACCTGAATTTCAGGTATAAACAGAGATTATATTAAATGATTTGGAACTTGATAATATGTTTCAAAAATATCTGGAAAAGTCAAAGTTCCAAATAACAATACAAAGAAAAAAAATTTTAAATACAGATTTTACAAATTAGATTTCAGAATTCACTTTTTAATTATTATAATTAAAACATATAGATAAAGATAAATGGTTACAAAAACAAATTAGATTGGCAGAGCCAGAAACCTGAGAAACAAAAGTTTAGGAATAAATTTAGAATACTTTGTGTTGTAAATGATGATAGTGAAACAGGAGGAAAGGATGCAGGGCACAACCTTTAAAAGAATGACATAGACCAAGAACACGACATAAACGGATTAGAACCAAATAGGTCCAAGATGGCAGATGAGTTGTCTTCCTTTAGACCTTGAGCCTCAATATATGCTCATTGTAACACATCAGCAAGCTAAATGACACACCCACAGGCACCATGACAGTTCCAAAGCTGAACATAAAGGTCAAAAAGTGGGCGGTAGCCCAATTTCTGGAAATCCTCACCCCTTCCCCAAAATAGCTGGAATACTACTCCCACTCATTAGCCTATGAAATTACCCACCCTTATAAAAACTGACAATCCCATACCCTGGGGCCACCCTTGCCTTCTGAGATGGCCCACACTCTGTCTGTGGAGTGTGTTTCTCTCTAAATAAATCCACAACTTACCTATCACTTTGTCTCTCACTGAAATTCTTTCTGTGATGAGACATCAAGAACCTGAGCTTCTGTAAGTCATGAGACCAGGTGTGTGATCTCAGTTGGAAGACTGTGGGTTTTGGCCGGGTTTGAGTCCTGGCCACATGGGTTCAAGCCCCAATCTGGGTTTAGGCTGGGTTCAAGTCCTGGCTCGTGGGTTCAAGTCTCAATCTGACTTGCACAGTTTCAGCTGGTGACCATGAAGGGACAGTGATAAGGTAAGAAAATGTTGAGAGTTAGATCTTTGTCCTAGACAAGCTTATGGGACACCACAGGCCAGGTGTATCAGGGAGAACTCTCCACCTATGTCTGCCCATTTTTATCAGGCCAGTCAACCCTGAATGCTTCAGGGCTCTGATCAGGAACCTAGGTCAGGATCAGAGGACTGATGGCAATCGGCATGGTTTGCTATAGAAAGATGGTATGGAATGGCTATGCTTAGGTACATCCAACAGCAGGTCCAGGACAGAATTGTTGCTGCAAGATTTGATAATCTATACTCTTCTCCTTGACTCTGATGTTTTTCTCCTACATTCTATGTTCATTCCTGTTCCATTTCTTTCTTTTTTTCTTCTCTTAACCCCAGAAGACCTGTGTGGCTGCCAAGACGTACTTTTTATTGACAAGAGCTGACCCTTTATTTCCAACTTATAGCTAGACCAACTCCCACTCATCATCAACACCACTGGGGATGCCTTCTGTGCCATTTTTTTGCAACAACTTTTTGGTTACTAACAACTGGTTAGGAGACTGCCTTGAAAGGGAGAGCATCTAAAATTGTAAGAGAAATCCAAGAGAAATGCTTGCATGTGTGCAACAGAAATATCATTTTTCCTTTCTCTAATGTTTCCTGATCTTAAGGAATCTTTTTCTCCCTCTTGTCTTTGAAAATACTTGCCTCATCAAGTCTATTAATCCCTTCAAGCCTATGCCAAAAATGCTGGTTGTGTGAAAATAATTTCAGCATTCTATCCTGTAAAACAAAGGGAATACAAACACTTAGCTAATGTAATTAAGCCAGAGTAAGAAAAATAAAGTAAGAAAGAAATAGGAGATTAATATCTACATAATTTTTCCTAGTCTTTAGAGATGACAATAACAGCCACCATTTATAGAGCCCTCACTGAATGTCAGAAATTTTACAAAGCATTTTCCATGACTAATTCAATTAATCTACACAGTTTTTCCATGAAGTTTGGGCTATTATTATCCTTTTTTATAAATTAAGAAACTAAGGCACAGAAAGGCTAAAATGATTGAACCTAATTCCCATAGCTTGGAAACAGCAGTCCTGGAAACCTCCCTACATGATCTGGCTTCAGAGCCCCAACTCTCAACCACTACATTAAACTCCTTCTCAAGCTCTAGTTGGTAAGGTGTCCTCCTTACCGACACTGGTGGCCCCTGGTAATCATGCAAAACTAAACTAGATCTGGGACATGGTTAATTGGATCAAAGTTGGATAGCTTAACAGTGTAAGTCAATTGGTGACCTTTCCTTGGGACTTTGGAATTTGGAATGAGCAGTGGGACCTAGGAAAGAAGAATCTGGGAAAGCAGAGACAGAGAAACAGAGATAGTGGCTTAGGACAAAATAACATGCCATCAAGATCTTTAGCTCATCAATAAATTATAGTTACTAAAAATAGCATTAGCATTTGGTTGGAAACAACATGTTTATTATGAGATTTGGTCTTGATTTATCAAACATATGACATTATTACTAATAAGATAAATTGATCATCAGGCACTATCTAATATAATTTTTAATGGTACTCTATTACTTCTATTACTTGATTTTTAAAATTTATCAAATATTATTTTTTTCCAGTTTTATTGAAAATTTTTTGACATACATCACTGTATAGGTTTAAAGCATATGGCATGATGATTTGATTTATACATATTATGAAATGATCGCCACAGTACATTCAGTTAACATCCATTTTCTAATAAAAATTTCAATAAAAAGAAAAGAAAGAAGAAAAGAGAAAAGAAGGAAAAAAAGTTCTCCTTGACACGAGAACGCTTAGGATTTACTACCTTAACACTTTCCTGTATATCATACTGCAGTATTGTCTATTCTATTACTTCATTTTAAACTGCTTTTCAGAAAGGAAATAAGTAAAGTATTAATAAATGAAGAAATGAGGGTCAGAGAAGTAAGATAATTATTCAAAATCATTTGAATCATTACTTCTGTGTTCATTGCTAACTCAACATTTTCAAATTACTGTCTTTAAAAGTAAATATTTTCTTATTCTTGTATTTCACTATAATTTATACTTTTTTCACCTAAACAAAATTGATTGTGTTCATCCATGCTTTTTATGTTCCCACCAGAAAGTCTTTAGACTTTATTTGGTTAGTAAATGTTGTGGGTGATTGCATTTTCTTTTTTCAAATTAACTGTAAAAAGTAAATTTGTTTTTATACCATAATTCAGTGTCTTAATAAATTAAAACTACTGAATACAGAATATGACTGCATGTAGCCTTTTACTGAGATAATGTACAAGATAGGACAGTCAAGCTTGACAGAATTTATTCAGAAGGACCTCATTCAAGCACGGCTCGGAGGCACAGTTCAGATTACACAGCATGTTATAAATTCATTGTATCTCCGTGGTGAGAGGGGGAGGATAAAATACATTAAGGATTATTTTGCTATTATTGCTAGAGTTGCATGAAAATGCAGTCAACCGTAAAATGTAAGATGTTAAAGGATACAAAAGATTATATTGTAGTGTATATTGGTTGAACTCTGCCATAATTAAATTTGGAATATGTAAATATACCTCCAGAGCTTTCACATAAAGTAAGAAAAGAATCTGTGTAAAAATACATATGGATCAAATAACATAAAGCCAAAATGGAATAAAATATAATTTTGTTCACTAACTGAATTAAGATTAGAAAGACTCAGCACATAATTACATTTATTATTTTAGTGCATTGACCAAAATTTCCAAGGGTTATACGGTTTCTAGGGAATAGATTTTATTTCAGGTTTTTAAATTTTTTTAGAATCACCATAAACACTTTAAATATTTCATTTTATTTGAAATTGTAATTGTTTCATAAAAGTTCTATGCTGATCCAATAGTGGCATAATCTTTTATTTATTTTGATATGCTTTAAATGTTTATACTTCCTCTCATTTTTAGAGACCACTACAGAAACACATTACTGATAACTTGTCTTTATAGAATATTTTTTAAAACCATCCAGCCCTCTAGAATAGCAGTTTACTTTACACAAATATGTTCCCTTTTATCCACATATTCCTTACAGAGAGAAAGAGAAGGTGACAAAAAATAAATCCAGTGGAAATGTTTTACAATTAATTCTTCTGTAAAATCTATTTCATAAAGAACAAAATTATCAATGATTTAACATATTAAATACTATGTCTCCAGTCTACTGTGAAAGAACCTCACACAAACAATATAACCTTTTATTAACACAGGAAATAAGTCAACTGAATGAATAGTAACCAATTGGCTACTGGAGGTTAGCTGAATCAAATGTGATATAACTACCATAGAGTTTGTAAGACATTTGGCAATATTTAGTGCAAAGATCAGAGGAGGTGATATAACAACAGAAGCAGAGGTCAAAGAGATGTGACGATGAGCCAAGAAATACGGGCAGATTTAGAAACTGGAAAAAGCAAGAAAATCGATTCTCCACCTAGGGTCTCCAGAAGGATCACGACTTGCTAACTCACTTTAGATTTCTGACCTTCAGCAGTGTAAGAGAAAATAATAAATTTGGCTGTTTCAAGCTACTGAGTTTGTGGTAATTTGTTACAACTATTCAGTCATAACCTGAAGTGAAAATCATGGTAACTTCCTCATATTTCTCACTATGTCTAGCACATAGCAGTTATGTGTTATAGATTCCCAGTTTTTTCAAATAAATTGAATATAAGATTCTGATGATCAACTGAAACTTTTAATGCATATGCAGAAAAGAATATATAAATATTCTTCTGAAAATTTTTGCTAAAAATAACAGGTCAAAAATTTAAAAATGCACTGTTAATAAGAAACAGTTTTCAGATGAAATTCTAGTAAGAAAAAAGTACTGATATACTTTAAAAAGTAGCACTCAGATCTAGTTCCACTATAAAATTTCATTGACAGAATTGTATTTAAGTGTCTCAAAATGTCTTCTGAATTGTTTCACACTAAGAATATGTTTAACCAATTTAAATTAATATCAAGTAATGATTGTGTGCAGAATTTTGGACAGAAGATAATGACCTTAACCATAAGCTTCAATAATCTGAATGACATGGTCTAACAGACTTCAAGGCAAGGCACGTGCATAATCGTGCTTCCCTCATCTTACTACATAAAGCCTGTAGCTCCTGCATTCAATTTTCCTAGAATTTAGAGTTTGTCTAGATTACTTTCTTCAGAAAAAAATAAGTTATAAAGCTTCTGCTAGGCAATTTTTTATTAAAGTTGAAAAATGTTTTCCTGCTTAAAACTTTTGAACTCAAAATCATCTACCTCTATATGAGTTTATATACTGTGAAAAGGTAAGATGAGAGAATTTAGCTATATGATATTGGTAAGTCATGTCACAAAATATTTGTTTTTAGACCTAAAATTGAAAACATTAAAAGGTACAAACTTCCAGTTATAAAATAAATAAGTCATGGGATGTAATGTACAGCATGGGGACTATAGTTAATAATACTGTATTGTCTATTTGAAAGTTGCTAAGGAGTAGATGCTAAAAAGTTCTCATCACAAGAAAAAAAATTTATAACTATGTGTGGTGAAAGATGGTAACTAGACTTGTGGTAATCATATTGCAAAATATACAAATATGGAATCATTGTGCTGTATAGCTGAAAATAATATAATATTGTATTAATAACATATATTATTATAATATAGACAGGATATTATAATTATTAATTATAATTAAGACAGGATATATGCATACAAATTATAATAAAAATGAAGGCAGTTGGTTTAAAATGTGGGAACTACAATACAAAACTGTTGACTTCTGAAACATTCAAGGTCTGAGGAAAAAATGTTTGGTTCCTAGGTTTATTAAAATTTTAAGAAAAGCAGTTATCATGGATGAAGTTTTTGATTCTATTTAGGCCAACCAAAGCTAATTGTTTCAAAGCTTTTTAATGACATGAAACGGTTCCCTGAGTTTTAGCAAGTTTTATATCCGTTGAGACGTTCACATGTAACTTATTCTATGCTAGCAGCACTAGGACATGAGTACCTGAAAACCATAATGAGGTTTCATTATCTTTCTTTTTTATCTATAGGACAAAGTACAACATCTGGCATTTTACTATGTTACAAAGCCATGTTCTTTCCTTTAACCAAAAGATGAAATAAATGCTTCCCAATCACAAAACTTTTTTAAAGTTATTCTTTATACAGGAATATTTGTTAAGATGAAAAGAGGAGGTGAATTAGTATAGTTATCACACCAATTCCTCAAGCAGGAAATTCTAGTAGGGGATTGGCTTTGCAATTAGACAGGACGAGTTTTCTTCTTTCTTTCCAGACTACAACAAATTGGGAGGAAATTTTTGCAAAAAAGTGAGACGGACCTTAAGATCTTAGCACCAAATATCATTGATGAGTATTCAAAAGACTTTGCTTCTTGTTGGAAAATAAATAAGGATGCAGAGAAATGGAGATTTCAAGAAGCCTTTAGAAATTTAAGAAACTATTTATTTTAAAATTTTGGTGATGCACTGTTTTATGTTTTTCTTTCCTTATTTGATTTCTGGCAATTAACCAGAAAAATGAACCGACTTAATCACACTAACTGTTCTCAGCTTCTTTCTGAATACTATGGGGATGGCTTGGAGGGGCTTCTCCTTTAAAAGTATATCTTTACTTTAAGAGCATTGTTTTTTTGAGCGTTGCTAGTCATTGATCTATAACATATATGCTTATCTTCAAAGATTCATTCAATAGCAAATACTTATTCAGTACCAATTAAAGAAGAAAAGAGAGTTTACATAAAAAATAAAATCAGAAATATAAACTATAAAAAAGTGTAAGTATTACATGAGATCTATGTGTGAATGTGTGAGTATGTGTGTCTTTATAAAGCACAAACCTATGATCACTACAATTAGAATTACATATATAATTTTGAAAATATTTAAAATTTTAAGAACAAGATAAATATTTCAAAATATGATTTATTTGAATTAATAAAGCTTAAAAATTAAACAAATGGATTTTCTGGAAAATTTCCCAGACTCTATCATTGTATAGAAAATTTCATCTCTAAGTTAATGTTAATGTCTAGTCAATAAATTCATATACAAGCATACCTCATTTTATTGTACTTCACAGGTATGGTATTTTTTACAAAATTGAAGGTTTGTGGCAAACTTGCATTGTCAGATTATGGTTAGCCTTTTTTAGCAATAAAGTATGTTTTAAATTAAGGTATATATGAATACATTGCTTTTTAGATAGAATGCTATTTATGCTTAATAGTGTAGTATAAACATGACTTTTTATGCACTAGAACACCAAAAAAATTAAGTGATTAGCTTTATTACAGCATTCACTTTATTGTGGTAGTCTGGAACAAAACCCACAATTTTTCCAAGATATGCCTGTATGTGTGTACGTATATATACTATATAGTGTTTGCCAAGATTGTCTAGAGAAACAGAACCAATAGGATATATATCAATATATAGAAAGATTTATCTTGAGGGGTTGACTTACATGATTATAGAGGCTAAGAAGACTTATGATCTGGTGTCTGCAAACTGGAAGCCCAGTAAAGTCAGTGGTGCAGTTCCAGTCCAAACTCAAAGGTCTGAGAACCAGGGGAGCCAATGCGGTAAATCCCAGTATGAGTCTGAAGACCCAAAAACCAGGGGAACTGATGGAATAGGTCCTGGTCTAAGTAGAGCCTGGACCTGAGAACCAGGAATGCTGCTCTCCGAGGGCAGGAGATGAAGGATATTGCAACTGAAGGAGAGAGTAAATTTGCTCATCTTGTAACTTTTTGTTCTATCCCAGTCTCAAAAATTAGATAGTGCCCATCTATATTGATGAAGATGACCTTCTTTACTCAGTCTACCAATTCAAATCTCCTTAGAAAACATCCTCCCAGACACACTCAGAAAAAATGTTTTACCAACTCCCTGGGCATCCCTTATACCCAGGGATTTTATTCATTAATAGTCAAGTTAACACATAAAATTAACCATTAGATAAAGATAGAGATAGATATAATGTTTATAATCTATAATATATATACATATAAAATCATGATGGATGCTATGAATTGATCATGGAAGTGAATTTCTTATAAGAACTTAATATCGAGATTGGTTCAAGATGGCTTGTAGAAGGACATGCTCTCACTGCCTCTTGCAAGAGCACTGGAATCACAACTAACTGCTGAACAATCATTGACAGAAAGACACTGGAAGTTACCAAAAAAGATACCCCACATCCAAAGACAAAGGAGAAGTCACAATGAGATGGTAGAAGGGACACAATAACAATAAAATCAAATCCCATAACTGCTGGGTGGGTAACTCAGAAACTGGAGAACACTTATACCACAGAAGTTCACACACTGGAGTGAAGGTTCTGAGCCCCACGTTAGGCTCCCCAATCTGGGGGCTTGGCACGGGAGGAGGAAGTCCTAGGGAAACAGACTTTGAAGGCTAGAGGGATTTGACTGCAGGACTTTGACAGAACTGGGGGAAACAGAGACTCCACTCTTGGATGGCACACACAAAGTATTGTGCACATTGGGACCCAGGGGGAAGGAGTAGTGACCCCATAGGAGACTGAACCAGACCTACCTGCTAGTGTTGGAGGGTCTCCTGCAGAGGCAGGGAGTTTCTGTGGCTCACCACTGGGACAAGGACACTGGCAGCAGAAGTTCTGGGAAGTACTCCTTGCCCTGAGCCCTCCCAGAGTCCACCATTAGCCCCACCAAAGAGCCTGGGTAAGTTCCAGTGCTGGGTCACCTCAGACCAAACAACCAACAGGGAGGGAACCCAGCCCCACCCATCAGCAGACAGGAGGATTAAAGTATTAATCCATATTAATTAATGGTAGCAGCCAGCTCTACCCACGACCAATCCCTCCCATCAGGAAACTTGCACAAGCATCTTAGATAGCCTCATCCACCAGAGGGGAGACAGCAGACACAAGAAGAACTACAATCCTGCAGCCTGTAGAACAAAAACAACATCCACAGAAAGATAGATAAGATGAAAAGGCAGAGGGCTGTGTACCAGATGAAGGAACAAGATAAAACCCCAGAAAAACAACTAAGTATAGTGCAAATAGGCAAACTTCCAGAAAAAGAATTCAGAATACTGATAGTGAAGATGATCCAGGACCTCGGAAAAAGAATGAGGCAAAGATCAAGAAGATGCAAGAAATGTTTAACAAAGACCTAGAAGAATTAAAGAACAAACAAACAGAGGTGAACATCGCAATAACTGAACTGAAAAATACAGTAGAAGGATTCAATAGCAGAATAGCTGAGGCAGAACAATGGATAAGTGACCTGGAAGACAGAATGGTGGAATTCACTGCTGTGGAACAGAATAAATAAAAAAGAATGAAAAGAAATGAAGACAGCCTAAGAGACCTCTGTGACAACTTTAACACAACAGCATTCACCTTATAGAGGTACCAGAAGGAGAAGAGCGAGAGAAAGGACCTGAGAAAATATTTGAACAGATTATAGTTGAAAACTTCCCTACATGATAGAGGAAATAGCCACCCAAGTCCAGAAAGCACAGAGAGTCCCAGGCAGGATAAACCCAAGGAGAAACATGCCGAGACACATAGTAATCAAGTTGAAAAAAATTAAAGACAAAGAAAAATTATTGAAAGCAACAAGAGAAAAAAGACAAATAACATACAAAGGAGTTCTCATAAGGTTAACAGCTGATTTCTCAGCAGAAACTCTACAGGCCAGAGGGAGTGGCACAATATATTTAAAGTGAAAGAAGGGAAGAATCTACAACCCAGACTACTCTACCCAGCAAAGATCTCATTCAGAATCGACAGAGAAATCAAAAGCATTACAGACAAGCAAAAGCTAAGAGAATTCAGCATCACCAAACCAGCTTTACAACAAACGCTAAAGAACCTTCTCTAAGTGTGAAACAATAGAGAAGAGAAGGACCTACAAAAACAATCCCATAGCAATAAAGAAAATGGTAATAGAAACATACATATCGATAATTACCTTAAATGTGAATGGATTAAATGCTCCAACCAAAAAACACAGGTTCACTGAATGGATACAAAAACAAGACCTTTAAATATGTTGTCTACAACAGACCCACTTCAGACTCAGGAACACATACAGACTGAATGTAAGGGGATGGAAAAAGATATTCCATGCAAATGGAAATCAAAAGAAAGCTGGAGCAGCAATACTCATATCAGATAAAATAGACTTTAAAATAAATAATGTTATAAGAGACAAGGAAGGACACTACATAATGATCAAGGGATGAATCCAAGAAAACAATATTACAATTATAAATATATATGCACCAAACATAGGAGCACATCAATACATAAGGCTACTGCTAACAGCTATGAAAGAGAAAATCGACAGTAACAAAAGAATAGTGGGGGACTTTAACACCTTGCTTACACCAATGAACAGGTCATCCAGACAGAAAGTTAATAAGGAAACAGAAGCTTTAAATGACACAATAGACCAGATAGTTTTAACTGATATTTATAGGACATTCCATCCTAAAACCGCAGATTACACTTTCTTCTCAAGTGCACATGGAACATTCTCCAGGATAGATCACATCTTGTGTCACAAACCAAGCCTCAGTAAATTTAAGAAAGCTGAAATCATATCAAACATCTTTTCCAACCACAATGCTATGATATTAGAAATCAATTACATGGAAAAAAGTAAAACAACACAAACACATGTAGCCTAAACAATATGTTACTAAGTAACCAAGAGATCAGTGAAGAAATGAAAGAGGAAATCAAAAAATACCTAGAAACAAATGACAATGAAAACACCATGATCCAAAACCTATGGGATGCAGCAAAACAGTTCTAAGAGGGAAGCTTATAGGAATACAAGCCTGGCTCAAGAAACAAGAAAAATCTCAAATAAACAACATAACCTTACACCTAAAGGAACTAGAGAGAGAAGGACAAATAAAACCCAAAGTTAGTAGAAGGAAATAAATCATAAATATCAGATCAGAAATAAATGAAATAGAAACAAAGAAAACAATAGCAAAGATCAATACAACTAAAAGCTGATTCTTTGAGGAGATAAACAAAATTGATAAACATTTATCCAGACTCATCAAGAAAAAGAGGGAGAGGAATCAAATAAAAAATATTAGAAATGAAAAAGAAGTTACAATGGACACTGACAAAATACAAAGCATCCTAAGAGAATAATACAAGGAACTCTATGCCAATAAATTGGACAACCTGAAAGAAATGGACAAATTCTTAGAAAGGTATAACCTTCCAAGACTGAACCAGGAAGAAATAGATGATATGAACAGACAAATCACAAGTAATGAAATTGAAACTATGATTAAAAATCCTCCAACAAACAAAAGTCCAGGACCAGATGGCTTCACAGGTGAATTCTATAAAACATTTAGAGATGACTTATCACCCATCCTTCTCAAACTCTTGCAAAAAATTGCAGAGGAAGGAACACTCACAAACTCATTGTATGAGGCCACCATCACCCTGATAACAAAACCAGACAAAGATAGGACAAAAAGAGAAAATTACCAACCAATATCACTGGTGAATATAGATGCAAATATCCTCAGCCAATACTACCAAACAGAGTCCAACAATACATTAAAAGGATCATACACCACGGTCAAGTGGGATTTATCCCAGGGATGCAAGGATTCTTCAATATATGCAAATCAATCAATGTGATGCACCATATTAACAAATTGAAAAATAAAAACCATATCATCATCACCTCAATAGATGCAGGAACAGCTTTTGATAAAATTCAACACCCATTTCTGATAAAAACTCTCCAGAAAGTGGGCATAGAGGGAACCTACCTCAACATAATAAAGGCCATATACGACAAACCCACAGCAAACGTCATTCTCAATGGTGAAAAACTGAAAGCATTTCCTCTAAGATCAGGAACAAGACAAGGATGTCCATTCTCACCACTATTATTCAACATAGTTTTGGAAGTCCTGTCCATGGCAATCAGAGAAGGAAAATCAATAAAGGAATACATATTGGAAAAGAAGAAGTAAAACTGTCACTGTTTGCAGATGACATGATACTATACATAGACGACCCTAAAGATGCCACCAGAAAACTACTAGAGCTAATCAATGAATTTGTTAAAGTTGCAGGATACAAAATTAATGCAGAGAAATATCTTGCATTCCTATACACTTACACTGAAAAATCCGAAAGAGAAACTAAGGAAAGAATCCCATTTACCATTGTGGGAAAAAGAATAAAATACCTAGGAATAAACCTACCTAAGGAGGTAAAAGACGTGTACTCAGAAAACTATAAGACACTGATGAAAGAAATCAAAGATGACCCAAACAGATGGAGACATATACTATGTTCTTGGATTGGAAGAGTCAATGCTGTGAAGATGACTATACTACCTAAAGCAATCTACAGATTCAATGCAATCCCTATCAAATTACCAGTGGCATTTTTCACAGCACCAGAACCAAAAATCTTGAAATTTGTGTGCAGAAACAAAAGACCCTGAATAGCCAAAGCAGTCTTGAGGGAAATAAATGGAGCTGGAGGAATCAGGCTACCTGACTTCAGACAATACTACAAATCTAGAGTAATGAAGACAATATGGTATGGGTACAAAAACAAAAATATAGGTCAATGGAATGAGATAGAATCCCCGAGATAAACCCACACACTTATGGTCAACTAATCTATGACAAAGGAGGCAAGGATATACAATAGAGAAAAGACAGTCTCTTCAATAAGTGGTGCTGGGAAAACTGGACAGCTACATGTAAAAGAATGAAATTACAACACTCCCTAACACCATACACAAAAATAAACTCAAAATGGATTAGAGACCTAAATGTAAGACCGGACACTGTAAAACTCTTAGAGGAAAACATAGGAAGTAAACTCTTTGACATAAATCACAGCAAGATTTTTTTTCATCCACCTCCTAGAGCAATGGAAATAAAAACAAAGATAAACAAATGGGACCTTATGAAACTTAAAAGCTTTTGCAAAGCAAAGGAAATTACAAACAAGATGAAAAGACAACCCTCAGATTGGGAGAAAATATTTACAAATGAATCAATGGACAAAGATTAATCTCCAAAACGTATAAACAGCTCATGCAGCTCAATATTAAAAAAAAAAAAAATCCAAAAATGGGTAGAAGACCTAAATAGACATTTCTCCAAAGAAGACATAGAGATTGCCAATAAGCACATGAAAATCTTTTCAACATCACTAATTATTAGAGAAATGCAAATCAAAACTACAATGAGGTATCACCTCACACCGGTTAGAATTGGCATCATCAGAAAATCTGCACAACAAATGCTGGAGAGGGTGTGAAGAAAGGGAACCCTCTTGCACTGTTGGTGGGAATGTAAATTGATACAGCCACTATGGAGAACAGTGTGGATGTTCCTTTAAGATCTAAAAATAAATGACCATATGACCCAGGAATCCCACAAGTGGGCATATACCCTGACAAAACCATAATTCAAAAAGACACATGCATCCCAATGCTCATTGCAGCACTATTTCCAATAGTCAGATCATGGAAGCAACCTCAATGCCCATCAACAGATGAATGGATAAAGAAGATGTGGTACATTTAAACAATGGAATATTACTCAGCCATAAAAAGGAATGAAATTAAGTCATTTATAGAGACATGGATAGATCTAGAGACTGTCATACAGAGTGAAGTAAGTCAGAAAGAGAAAAACAAATCTCGTATATTAACGCATATATGTGGAACCTAGAAAAATGGTACAAATGAACTGGTTTGCAGGGCAGAAATTGAGACACAGATGTAGAGAACAAACGTATGGCACCAAGGGCAGAAAGTGATGAAGGGTCATGGTGGTGGTGGGATGAATTAGGAGATTGGGATTGACATATATTCACTAATATGTATAAAATAGATAACTAATAGGAACGTACTCTATCAAAAATAAATAAATAACATTTGAATAATAAAACACACAATAATGCACAGGCAGATTAATTAAATATGTGAAACAATAAACATTTAAAGCAATTTCTTACAAAAAAAAAGGAAATTAATATCAAGTGGTTTCCTGCATATTTATGAGCCGAACCATAAATAACATATTCATGTATAGTATATATATATTTAACCAAAATGCTTAAGATCTTTAAAAAGACTTTATTATAAAATAGTTTTGAAGATAAATATCTTAGCAAAATGTCTAGTTCCAGTGACATTAATACTATGGTGAGAAATATGAAAGACTGACTGGTTGTCTTGATAAATTTTACACTGATTTAATGTCACCACCCTAAAATAGTTATAGAATTCCTTTCTGCCTGAGGGTCCTCACTGATACAATGAACATATAAAACCTTGTTTTCACTGTGGAGATTGATATTGAAAGATTATTCACTGTTGAAAGCTGTGTTAATAATTTTAAGACAGTAGGATCAAAACATTGTATGCTAATGCATACAATGATGTATACTGATGATAAACTGAGGGAAAATCGGCTTCATACATCAGAGTATATTCATCTTAATAATTAATGTATGATAAAATATGATTTATAAAATCATAATATCATAATGTACAAAAGCATTCTAATGCAGAGCTTCATAATACTGGTACACTTTCAAGTTTAGGAATTTTTATTCTAACGGATAGAATAAAATTCTGTGTAGTTTTGTGAACTAAACAAAAACAAGGAATTTTTGTTAGCGTAAAAAAAGGGAGAAAATACAAAGTTGGGGGAAGTGATAAAATTGAAAAATGGAATCAAGAAAGAAAAAAAGAACTAATACATTTCTTTGGTGTGTATAATTCTAAATTTAGACTTGGGACTGCTAGAGAGAAGTTTTTACCATTAAGGAGGAAAAAGAAAAAATGTAGGTAGATTTTATGGAAGAAAAAGTACTGATTTTTCTTGGCTAATTTAAACTCAAGATAATAGCAGGATTCAGTGAGAAGGCTAACAAACATATGCTTAGAATACTTATCTGAACACAAACAATTATATTATTCTCATACCATGAAGTTAATCCTTTATCAGAAAGAAAGAACAATAATAACATCTATAAACTAAATCCTAGCTATCTCAAACTGCTCAAGTTTCTTATAAAATCTAATTAGTTACTCACCAGGACTTCTGAAAATATAAGTTCAGCAATGAAAACAGTCACTGTGAAATCAAAGTTATATTTGTCTTCAAACTTACATTCTTTGTTTACTGATAACTTTCAAACGTGTGCATTTGGAGCTTGCTCACACATGGTACTCTGTGTGGTAGACATAAAAGTGAAGTGAGATATCATTACCCTCATTGTGATTTAAGCCAGCAGCATCTTTCCTAGGGAGGAATGGGCAAGGCAAAACCCATTCCTCTTCTCACTCTCAGTGATATTTGTTCCCCAATTCTCTGCTGACAATACAATCAGCACATAAGAACAACCTACAAGAACATTGAGCCAAAAAGGAAGTACATTACAGACAGGTCGCCTAGTACAGGTTTGGCAGCCTTGAAACTATCTCAATATCACGAATGGAAAAGTTAAGGACAGATTTTTATACCAGGAAAGCATAGTTTGCAAATAACTTACAGAAATGAACCTCAAATTCATCATGTCAGATGCTTACAAACACATTTCAGTCTTGTTAAGGGACAATTATGTTGACAAATCTACAGTTATAGTAGCTGTCCCCAGAAAGACTGAAGCTGACCATATCACACCTTGTCAAATATGACATATTAATTTTTCCAGGTTGATATTGCTGTTGTTTTATTTTATTTTTTATGCTTATCCACATAAAGATAGCATATCAGATTTGGGGAGTATTTTTCTTCTACTTTTATTGAGCTATAATTGGCAGACAACACTATGTAAGTTTAAGGCATACAGCATAATTATTCGACTTACTTACATCATGGAATGATTATCACAATAAGATTAGTGAACATTCAATGTCTCATATAGAAATAAAATAAAAAGAAAAATATTTTTTCCTTGTAATGAGAATTCTTAGGATTTACTCTCTTAAAAACTTTCGTATATAACATACACTGGTGTTAATGATGTTAATCATGTTGTATATTATATCCTTAGTATTTATTTATCTTATAATTGAAAGTTTTTACCTTTTGACCATCTTTGTCTCCATACAAAGATATTACATGATTATTGAATATATTCCACAGGCTGTACATTTTATCTCCATGATTCATTTATTTTATAACTGGAATTTTGTACCTCTTAATCTCCCTCACCTATTTCAGTCATCCCCCAATATCCCTCCTCTCTGGCAACCACCTGTTAGTTCTTTGTTATCTATGACTCTGTTTCTGTTTTGTAAAGTTTATTAGTTTTGTTCTTTTAGACTCCACATATAAGTAAAATCATACAGTATTTGCCATTCTCTGTATGACTTATTTCACTAAGCATAACACCCTCTGGGTCCATCCATATTGTTACAAAAAGCACAATTTCATTCTTTTTTATGACTGAGTAATATTCCATATTTTGTGGGGTTTTTTTGGAAAAATACCCATGAGTGAAACTGCTGGATCATATGGTAGTTCTGTTTTTAATTTTTTTAAAGAACATCCATATAGTTTTTCCATAGTGACTGCACCAATTCACATTCCCACCAATATTACAGGAGGGTTCCCATTTTCCCACATCCTTGCCCACACTATAATATTTATAGCTATGTGGTCTTATCCAATTGTCTAACATATATATAGTGTAAGAGTTTTACTGAGCTCTACTACCTCACTTGCTTTTTGATAATAGCCATTCTGACAGGTGTGAGATGCTATCTCATTATGCTTTTGATTTGCAGTGATACTGAGGATTTTTTGTGTGTGTTGGCCATCTGTACGGTCTTTTTTGGAAAAAAAGTCTATTCAGGTCCTCTGTCCATTTCTTAATAAGGTTTGTTTTTTGGATATTGAATAGTATGAGTTCTTTGTATAATTTAGATATTAACCCCTTATCAAATATATCATTTGTAAATATCTTCTCCCATTCAGTAGGCAGCCTTTATGTTTTGTTGATTATTTCCTTTTCATTGGCAAAAGCTTTTTAGTTTGATGTAGTCCCATTTGTTTAATTTTGTTTTTGATTCCCTTCCTGAGGAGACATACTCTCCCAAAATATTTCTAAAACCAATATCAAAAGACCATACTATGTTTTCCTCTAGGAACTTTATAATTTCAGGTCTACATTTAAAATCCTTGACTCCATTTTATGTTTATTTTTGTATATAATGTGAGAACATAGTCCAGGTTGATTGTTTTGCCTGTAACTGTCCAGTTTTCCCAACACCCTTTCTTGAAGAAGCTGTCTTTTCTTCATTGTATATTCTTACCTCCTTTGTCATAGATTAACTAAACACATAGGTGTGGTTTAATTTCCAAACTATCTTTTCTGTTCCATTGATCTATGTGTCTGTTTTTGTGCCAGTACCATACCATTTTGATGATTGTAGCTTTGTAGTATAGTTTGAAATCAGGGACTGTGGTAACTCCAGGTTTGTTCTCCTTTCTCAAGATTGTTTTTTTCTATTCAGGGTCTTTTGTGTTCCCATAAAAAAATTTAGAATTATTTGTTCAACTTTTTCTTTTCATTTACTTATTATGGCTAAGACTTCCTAGACCATGGTGAATGAGAGTGGCAAGTATGGTCAGGGTTAGAGTTAGGTGTAAACATAACTGGCCCTCTTCTCCTTCCTTCCTTTCCATCTCTCTGAGGCCTCCAGGAAAGACAGGAATAGTCCAGGATCACACGTGACTCAGGTAGTTGAACTGCACCATTGATTTTCTGCCCCTCAGTCCTGGGCATAATTTTGTATACTATCTATGTACCTTCTTTAGCCAGGTGTCCCTTCATATCTTTCCCTATATTTTTTTTCTTTTTTTTTGCGATACGCGGGCCTCTCACTGCTGTGGCCTCTCCCGTTGCAGAGCACAGGCTCCAGACGTGCAGGCTCAGCAGCCATGGCTCACGGGCCCAGCTGTTCCATGGCATGTGGGATCCTCCTGGACCGGGGTACGAACCCGTGTCCCTTGCATCGGCAAGTGGACTACCAACCACTGCGCCACCAGGGAAGCCCCAATCTTTCCCTATTTTTAATGAGATTATTTGTGTCAGTATTCTTTGTATATTTTGAGACAAATCCCTTATTAGATATGTGTTTGCAAATATTTGTCTCCCAGTTTGTAACTTGTCTTTTGCTTTTCTGAATAAGGTCTTTCACGGAATAGAAATCATTAATTTCATAAAGTCCATGGTATTCCCTTGTTTTTCTTTGTGGATTGCCTTTTTGTGTTATGTGTTAAGACTCAGAGTTCATGTCCACTTTCTGCTATATTTTCTTCTAAAATTTTGAGAAGTTTTGCATTTAAAATGTGTCTATGAATAATTTTGAGTGAATTCGGTATGAGTTGTCAAGTTTGAATCTATATTCATTTCATCCCATGTGGTTTCCAATTCATTGTTCCTGAACTATTTTGGAGGCCTTATGAGGTATTTGGCTCCATTTCAGTTTGAATTTCCACAGTTTAATGGATTCAGCATTTCTGCTAGCAGGGAGCGGCAATGTGTCCAGTGAAGTGTAAGGTGTGGCCTGCACTCCCCACACTGAACACAGGGGGCCACTGAGCCCACCTCTCTGACCCACAGCACATGCACATTCCACTGTGGACTTGGCTTGTGCACAGATGAAATGAGTTCTGTCTCCTCAGACACCACTGGGGCTTTGGCTTTGGGAAGCCGAGGGTAGGCGTCTAAGCTGACAGGAAAAATTGTGCAAGAATTGTAGTGGGATCAACTCTAAGGATCAGCACTGCTAGGAAAGGGATGCACCTGTGGAAATTTGATGGGTCCTGCACACTGTTCTCCCAGAGAGGAATGTCCGTTCACTCTTCCCTTTAGGGGATCTGCTGGGGCCTCTGCTACCTCACGTTGTCACCAGGGCTGGTTGTCACAGGACTAAACATCTACCACTGTGATGATGACCAATGCTGTCTCCACAGTGTTTACATTTGTGTGTGTTCTCATCTGAGAGGTCAAGCATTCTCTAAGATATAGTGGCCATGTGCATTGCCTCTCATTGGAATTAGATATGTTTGTTCTGTTTCTTTTCAGAACACTGATTTTCAAGAGGGTTTTGGGGCCACAGGGTTGTTAGGTCTTTCTCTGTACTTGGGTTATGAGGAATGTTTTTCCAGTTTGCATTGTGGTTTGTCTTTCCAGCTGTTTTTCTTGGTTTAGTTTAGTTTGTTTTGTTTTGTTTTTTTTTTGCCACAGGAAGAGCTCAGCATTTCCCTTCTGTCTTCTGGCTGGGGTGTCACACTCAGAACAGCATTGTCTACCCCAAGATTAGGTACATAATTACTAAAAGGGCTTCATTTTGCACATGTCATCTTTAATCCATCTGGACTTCCCTTTCAAATAACAAAATGCTATTTCAAATGAAAACAAAAACAAGAATTCACAAGTCCCCTCTTAAAATATGTGGGCAGACACAAAAAGCCTCCTTTTGTATGATTTCATTGATGGGAAACATCCAGAATAGATAAAGAGTGCCTTCTTAGCCCAGTGGGCAGCGTGTCAGTCTCATAATTAGAACAGGTAAAGAAACAGAGAAAGAAAGAGGATTAGGGGTTGTCAGGGGCTGGAGGAGGGAGGAACAGGGAGTACATGCTTTGAATACAGGGTTTCATCTGTGAGGGGGGATGAAAGAGTCTGAAACTGGACAGTGGTGATGGTTGCACAGCATTGTGAACGTACTTAATGCTCCTGAATTGCACAATTTGAAATTGAAAGAACATGAATTTTATTATTTTCAAGTTAAAAACCAAAGTGCAGAATACCATAAACAATGTGAAAGAAAACAAAAAAAAATACAAATGAAAACAACAACAGGAGAAGGGAAGTCAGTTTCAGGTGGGGGAGAGTGTTGATGGTATACATCAGGAACAGGCAGTGATGGTGGTTGCAGAGCCGGCTCTGCCCCTGCGGGTGGTGTTTCCAGAAATGGCTCTGGGTCTCCAGCAAAAGCAAGTGCAGGTTCTCCCTGCATGGGTGGTAAATCCTTATCTGGATCTGAGTCTTTTGCAAAAGGAGGTGCAAGCTTTCCCTGTGGGGGTGGTAAATCATCATCTGCATCTTGGTCTCCTGCAAAAGCAGGTGCAGGTCCTCCCAGAGGGGGTGGTGCATTTTGACTCTTAGTCTCCTGCAGGCGCATGTTCAGGTTATTCCTGCAGGGGTGGTAAATCCTCCTTTGGCTGGGCATCTACTGCAGGATATTCCTTAGGTTTGAATTTCCCTTTAGTTTGTCCCTGGGTCCTGCACTTGCACCTAATACCTCTGAACATACAGGTCTTGGAGGTGGAGCCAATTTTAATTCCTGGGGAAGTGCTGGAGCTGTGAGAGAAGAAGAGATTACCCACATGCTTGCCTTCTTTTTTTAACATCTTTATTGGAGTATAATTGTTTTACAATGGGGTGTTAGTTTCTGCTTTATAACAAAGTGAATCAGTTATACATTGCTTGCCTTTCCAAGGACAGAAATCTTCCCTGAGCTTTCCAGAGAATTCCCAGCCCAGCAACTCACAACATGATGTCTTCTCTGACTGCTGTCTACCCGATGGGTGGTCTGAGGGCCCAACACCAACCTCTGGGGACTCCTTCCTGTGTGGCTCAGCACTCACCCCTCCTTACACATTCACATGCAACCACTCCCACCCTTCTCACCTTTGTGCTCTTCCTTGGTGGGATCCAGGTCCTCCAGCTGCCTCAGAGGAAGGTTGGCATGGTGCTCCAGGTCAGAGCCGGGTATACTCAGCTCTGTGGAAGCCTGGGACTGAAACCTGGGGAGTGGCCTGGGTGGTGTCTGGGCAGGAGGCCTTTCCCATTTACCTCTGGGCCCTGGTTCTGCAGAACCCTCCATGGCCACACTCACCTGGAGCCTGCACTGGCCCTTGTTGGCAGTGTGGCATCGTGGCCCCTTACTTAGGGAGATGGGTTGAGTGTCCCCATCAATGAGCTCCTTGCCAGTCTCCAGTGTGGGTCTCTTCAATGACAGTGACCAGAAGCCGGCCTGGCCCGGAGGTATCAGAGCCCTGCTGGGCCATTATCACAGCTTCTTCTGCCCACTTGGCCTTCTGCTCCCAGATCAGGCACAGACCTGTGTCTTCTCAGATATCCACCTGGGAGGAAAGAGATATAATTAGAGGGCTTGGAATAAACCTCTCTACATCTTGCTCAGGCAGCTTTGACCTGGGGTGTGGACATGACCAGCCTACCAGACTCCTGACCGCTCATCAGCTTGCTGTTGCTTGAGGCAGACCCACCCCACAGAAATCCCCACCTCCACACATCCAAGGAAGGGACATAGGGCTAACCAGGTGGGATCCGAGTGGTGGCCTGGCCTCGGCTGGCCTGGCCTGGGGCTCTTTGTGTTACCTTTGGGTTCCTCCAGGCAAATAGCCAAAGACCTTTCAGGTGAGACCTGACCCAATGTCGACAGTGTTGGAGGACACTCTGACTGTGACATTTCCTGAGGCCATTGTCTCAGCATATTGGGACATAGCAGAACGTGTTTCCAACCAAGTGAGCTGGGTAAGGGGCTCCTATAGGATGTGATGCCTGGTTACCCAGGTTCCAGGTTCTGTTTGGCTCTATTGCCAGGGAAGTGAGGTCACTTCTTGTGGCTCCCTTGCCTGGGATTTTTTCCTTACACAAAACCCCCCAAGGGTACCTCTGGGCTGCTGACTACTCACCCCCACCCCATATCATGTGCATGTGCAGTGATACCAACACACCCCACCCTACAGCTGTGGGGAGGCCTGGATGCAGCCAGGTCCCCAGCTCTGAGGACACAGCTGGTTTCAGACTTGGATCCTCCTTCTCATCAGTGATGTGGCCCTGGACAAGCCATGTGCCTCTCAGGGCCTCCCTAGTGTCCCCATCTGCACAGTGGGGGTCATTCTGGCCTTGACTTCTTAGGGAAGCCATCAGGTATATAGACCTATAAACACCCACAGTGCCTGTAAAACTCGTGGGCTGGTAACACAAGGTACTCATGCACAGACTTGACAAAGGAAGGATTACATAAAGGGCTGACATAGCACAGAATACAACAGAAAAAGGCCTGAGTCTGCTCTGGGATCAAGGGAATGTCATTCCCCTTTCTTCCTATTTTCCAGTCTCCCCATGGAGGACTGAAAGTAAATAAAATTCAGACATCGCCCCCTCTGGCAATAGGTCCTCCTATTTTATGTAGATTCAGGTCCAGGTGTCTCATCTTAGCCTCTGTGGTAGGCTGCCCTTACAATGGCTCCCAGTATTTTTGTCTCCTGGTCACATATCCTTGTGTAATCCCCACCCCTCCAGGGTGGATGAACATTGTGATTTGTTCTAACCCATAGATGGACTTAGGAAGTCTGTGACTTCTACTCATTTCCTCTCTCCTGTGTTCATTCTTTCTCCCTCTCTTTGTTTCTGTTGATCTGTCTCTTCCTCTGTCTGTCTCTCTCTCTCTTTCTTTCTTGTATGTATGTATGTATATTGTTAGGGTTAGGGTTAGGGCTTAGGGTTAGGGTTTTTGTTTTTCAAAGGTTGAGTTGTGTGAGTTCTTGATCTATTTTGGATATGAACCCCTTATCAGGTACAAATATTTGCAAATATTTTCTCACGTTCAGTACACTGCCTTTTCATTTTGTGGATGGTTGCCTTTGCCATTGAAAACCTTTTCAGTTGGATGGAGTCCCATTGGTTTATTTTGCTTTTGTTTCCCTTACTTGAGGAGACCAATTCAAAAAAATATTTCTAAGAATGATGTGAAAGAGTGTATTACCTACGTTTTCTTCTAGGAGTTTTATAGCACCAGGTTTTACATTGAAGTATTTGATTTATTTTAAGTTTGTTTTTGTAGATGGTATGAGAAAGGAATCCTGTGTGATTTTTATGCATGTAGTTGTCCAGTTTCCCCAACACCATTCATTGAAGAGGTTATCTTTTCCCTGTTGTATATTCTCACCTCCTTTGTCATAGTTGAATTGACTGTATAAGCATTGGTTTATTTCTGGACTCTCAGTTCTGTTCCATGGATCTATGTGTATTTCTTTTGTGCCAATACCATACTGTCTTGATGATTCTAGGCTTGTAGTATAGTTTAAAATCAGGCAGCATGATATGCCTAACTTTGTGCTTCTTTCTTAAGGTTGTATTTACTATTTAGGCTCTTTTGTGTTTCCATGGGCATTTTGGAATTCTTTGTGGTAGTTCTCTGAGAGAATCCACTGGTATTTTGAGAGGAATGGCATTGAATCTCTGGATTTCCTTGTAATTCTTCCAATCCATGAGCACAGCATACTTTTCATTGGTTTGTGTCATCTTCAATTTCTTTCATCAGCATCTATAATTTTCCTAGTACAGCTCTTTTACCTCA
Source organism: Neophocaena asiaeorientalis asiaeorientalis (assembly GCF_003031525.2). Taxonomy (NCBI): domain Eukaryota; kingdom Metazoa; phylum Chordata; class Mammalia; order Artiodactyla; family Phocoenidae; genus Neophocaena; species Neophocaena asiaeorientalis. The sequence goes on along the minus strand of NW_020172369.1, from coordinate 2,700,796 downwards.
TTAGTTAAATTTATTTGTAGGTATTTCATTCTTTTTAATATAATTTTAAATGAGATTGTTTCCTTAATTTGTTTTTCTGATGGTTCATTATTAGTTTATATAAAAGAAACAGACTTCTGTATATTAATCTTACATCATGCAACTTCACTGAATTCATTTATTCATTCTAATAGTTTTTTAGTTTCATCCTTAGGATTTTCTATGTATAGTATCATGGCATCTGCCTTTTCAGTTTGAATTCCTCTTATTACTTTTCCTTATCAGATTGCTGCTGTGGGTAGTACTACCAGTACTAGGTTGAATAGAAATGATGAGAGTGGGCATCCTTGTCTTGTTCCTGATCTTAGAGTAAATAATTTCAGCTTTCCACTGTTGAGTATGGTGTTGGCTATGAGTTTGTCATAAGTGGCCTTTATTATGTTAAGGTCAGACATGCAGGCTCAGCAGCCATGGCTCACAGGCCCAGCTGCGCGGCAGCATGTGGGATCCTCCTGGACTGGGGCACGAACCTGTGTCCCCTGCATCGGCAGGCAGACTCTCAACCACTGCACCACCAGGGAAGCCCCCTCTAACTACTTTGTTGAGAGTTTTTTTCATAAATTGATGTTTAATTTTGTCAAAGGCTTTTTCTGCATGTATTAAAATGATCATATGATTTTATTATTCAATTTGTTAATGTGATGTATCATTTTGTTTGATTTGTGGATATTGAACCATCCTTGCATCCCTGGAATAAATCCCACTTGATCATGGTATATAATCCTTTTAATGTATTATTGAATTTGGTTAGCTAATATTTTGTTAAGGATTTTATTTTCATCTATGTTTATAAGGGATATTGGCTTATAATTTTCATTTTTTGTGGTATCTGTCTGGTTTTTTCATTGGGGTGATTCTGGACTCATACAATGAGTTTGGAAGTACTCCTCCCTCTGTTTTTTTCTTTTTTTTTAAATAGTTTGAGAAGGATAGGTATTAACACTTCTCTAAATGTTTGGTAGAATTCAACTGCGAAGCCATCTGGCCCTGGACTTTTGTTTTCTGGGAGATTTTTTTTCTTTTTTAATTAATGATTCTATTTTATTCCTGGGAATCAGTTTCTTCATATTGTCTATTTTTTCCTGGTTTGCTCTTGGAAGATAACACATTTTTAGGAATTTGCCCATTTCTTTTAGTTTGTCCATTTTATTGGTGTATTGTTTTTCATAATAAGCTCTTATGATCCTTTGTATTTCAGTTGTGTCTGTTGTAACTTCTCCTTTTTCATTTTTGATTTTATTTACTTGGCCCCTCTCGTTTTTTGTGTGATGAATCTGGCTAAAGTTTTATTAATTTTCTTTAACTTTCCAAAGAACCAGCAATTAGTGTTACTGATTGATTTTTTTTTTCCTATTTTTGTCTCTAATTTATTTCTGCTCTGATTTTTATATTTATTTTCTTCTACTAACTTTGGGTTTTGTTTGCTCTTCTTTTTCTAGTTCCATTATGTTAAGGTTAGCTTGTCTATTTGAGATTTTCTTATTTCCAGAAGTAGCCTTGTATTGCTATAAACTTCCCTCTAGAACTGCTTATGCTGCATCTGGCAGATTTTGTCTCACTGTGTTTTTATTTTCATTTGTCTTCAGGGGTTTTTCCATTTCCTTTTTGATTTCTTCAGTGACCCATTGTTTTTTGAGTAACATATTGTTTAGCCTCCACATGTTTATATTATTTGCAGTATTTTTTCTTATAGTTGATTTCTTGTCTCATGGCACTGTGGTAATAAAAGATGTTTGATATGATTTCAATCTTTTTAAATGTACTGATAATTGTTTGTGGTCTAGCATGTAATCTAGCTTGGAGACTTTCCATATGTACCTGTAAAGAATATGTATTAAACTGCTTTTGGATAGACTGAGAGGGAGAGAGAGGGAGAGAGAGAGAGAAAAGAGACCATCTGTTCTAATGTGTCATTTAAGGCCAGTATTTCCTTATTGATTTTCTGTCTGGATTATCTGTCCATTGATGTAAATGTGGTGTTAAAGTCCCCTAATATTACTGTGTTACTGTCAGTTTCCTTCTTTTTTTCTTGCAGTATGCGGGCCTCTCACTGTTGTGACCTCTCCCATTGTGGAACACAGGCTCTGGACACACAGGCCCAGTGGCCATGGCTCACGGGCCCAGCTGCTCTGCGGCATGTGGGATCTTCCCAGACTGGGGCATGAACCCATGTCTCCTGCATCGGCAGATGGACTCTCAACCACTGCACCACCAGGGAAGCCCTCCTTCTTAATATTTTCATTATGTACTTAGTTTCTCCTATGTTGGTTGCATATATATTTAACATTTTACATTTTCTTGTGAAATTGATCCCTTTATCATTGTGTAATGTTCTTCTTTGTCTCTTTTTACTGTCTTTGTTTTAAAGTCCATTTTGTCTGATACATGTATTGTTACCCCAGCTTTCTTTTGTATCCATTTGCATGGATTACCATTTTCCATCCCATAACTTTCAGTATATGGGTATCTTTAGATTTGAAGTGAGTCTCTTGTAGGCAGATTATATATGGGTCTTATTTATTTATCCATTCAGCAACTCTATGTCTTCTAATTTTAACATTTATTTTATTTACGTTTAAGGTAATTATTGATAGGTACGCACTTTTTGCCATTTAGTTCATTGTTTTGGGGTTGTTTTTGTAGTTCTTTTTTGTTCCTCTCTTCTTTTGCTCTCTTACCTTGTGATTTGATGTCTACCTTTAGTTGTTACTGGATTCTTTTCTCAGTCTTGTTTGTGTATGTATTATATATTTTTAGCTTGTGGTTACCATGAGGTTTATATAATGTAATCTATGTATATGTGATTATTTTAAGTTGTTGATCTCTTAAGTTTAAACTTATTCTACCAATCTCACATTATGTGAACACATAAAACATTATGTCAAAAACATTAAATGAGGTAGGTGGGGGTGGGGTGGGGGTAAAAAATAGTTAGCTGAGTTGGATTTTTAGAATATTTATTAAAGACAGTTTTTTCATAAATCATGGAAATAAATACATAGATAATTTCTTGAGAACATAGTTACCTTTTTCTGTCATTCAGGATAATCAGAAATTGATAATAGTTAGATCCATGAATAATATTTGAACATTACATAATGTTTGAAAGTTTGAAAGTGCATACTTAAAATAACTCAGGATTTTAGTGTTATTTCACATGTATTTAGATAAAACTAACATCATGTTTAAATATTCTTTGCCTACAATAAAAACTAACTGAAGTTTTTTTCACATCTTATGTCATCAAAAACAGCATGTTAGTCTCAAAAAGAAATGGGATGTTACTACATCTGTATGTTTGGCTTAATGGATATAATTTTGCATTTACTGAAATGAGAGGGTGTTAATGGAAAATACGAAATCATTACTTGCCATAGCTAAGTTTTTCTTTCCAAAGCAAGGCAAACTCCACCTTAAAAACTTGCTTAAGAACTCTTTATGTAGCAATACTATCTGGCTCCTGATCTTCTAATTATAACCTCAAATTCTCATGTGTCAGCTTTCTATTTGTTGAATATATTGGTAACTTTTGTTATCTGTTCAAATGTTACTGGTGTTTTTGCAGTCTATATTTTGAAAAAGCCACTTTGCTCTGTCTCTCTTATAAGTTGGTAAGTATCTTGAAGGTAATTCCTTCTGCCCAAAGATAAAGGTATTGTTATTGAGGAAGCTGATTAGAGGCACCAGATGGTCATAGGATGCAGGAGTGAGGATCAGGGGGCCAGAAAACAATCATAATATTCAACAGTCTTTACAGAGACTTTAAACCCTTGATTTATGTTTTTTTTTTTTGTTTTTTTTTTTTTGTTTTTTTTTTTTTCTTTTGCAGTACACGGGTCTCTCACTGCTGTGGCCTCTCCCGTTGCGGAGCACAGGCTCCAGACGCGCAGGCTCAGCGGCCGTGGCTCACGGGCGCAGCCGCTCCGCGGCATGCGGGATCCTCCCGGACCGGGGCACGAACCCGCGTCCCCTGCATCAGCAGGCGGACTCCCAACCACTGCGCCACCAGGGAAGCCCTGATTTATGTTTTTTGTGTGTGAATTTAGATAACTGTCTCTCCCCTCATTTTCTAGGAGGTAATGCTTATCTCAAAAGTAGCAGGTACATGGTGTGGGGGTGAAAAGAATTTAATCCTGAGACAGAAGACCTGAAATTAAGTCAAACTCTTTACTCAATTGTGAGACTCCAAGCACTCACTGCTGAGCTCCAGAGTACCAGTTTCTGGGCTGCTAATCCACAGCCAAAGGGACAGGATTATCTTCTGTGAAGTAGATGAACGTCCCAGAGAAAAAGCATAAACATTCTACAGTGAAAATCTGACGGCAGCAGTTTCATCCTAAACTAGCTCACCAGTAGCAAGCCCTGTCCATGATGAGAGCTTTTTACTACCTCACTCTTAAATATGAGTGAACAAAGATTTCTGGATGCATTGGGGAAGCTTCTAACACAAGATATAGAAACCAAAACAAATAACAATAAAAAGGGGATGTTGAGGGATATTGATAGAAATATATAATCTGACTAATAAATGTGTCAGAAAGTGCAAACAAAACTTTATGATGAGGAGGAAATTACTTTTTAAATATTTCTTTTCTTTTTTTTTTTTAAACAAAAGGATGTAAGTCTTGGGAGGAGAGTATATGGTGGTGGCAATGGAGTCTCATGTTGTTAACTCTTAGGACATTAAAGAAAAATGACATTTAAAAATAGTCCAGAGAGACAAAAATGAGTACAAAAATTCAAGTATCTAAAGGACATCTGAGTTTGCAATAGCAACACTAGAAGGCAGAAGAAAAGAGGGGGGAAAAATGCCTTCAAACTTATAAGTTAAAATAGTTTGTAAACTAGAATTCAAATCCAGTAATCCAGCATTCCAGTATGAAGGTAGCATAGATACATTTTAAACATGCAAAATTTGAAAAATAAATGTAACTCTAATTACCTCCTTCTCAGAGGGCTATAAGAGTATGCAGTTCAAAAAAATCAGGTAAATAAATGAAGAAAAAGTAAAATCAGATATGTAGGAAAGAAGATATTCAATACCTGAAAGAGACAAAGGGAATTCCAAGGATGACAACTCTGAACCATATCTAGAGATCAATCTAGGAGAGTTCCAGAATTCCAGGAAATCCTGGGAAAGAAAGTAAAGGAAACTAATAGGTTATTTGACAAGTTTGATCTTGTGGAATCTTATAATACCAGACATTTTTTAGAGCTTATAAATTATGAGATTGTGAAGCCAAAAAGTCTAAGAAAAGTAAGTAAAATTTTTAAGAGTCAATTATTAACCACAGGAATATGCAAAATATACACAAGAAAAGAGAAAGTCCCCATATAATGGCACTTAGAACAGCAGTTAGTAATATTTTAAAAGAGAAATCAAAACACTGAATATGTATTTATTCAAATTACAATATAGCTATTTTGGGAATATGGGCTGAGTGTAGTTGTGGTTGAAGAGTGCTGAGATAATATCTAAAATGCTGAATCAAGAGATAGCAAATGCTAAGATTAATCAGAAACACCTTGGAAATACCAAGAAAAACACACTGGATATGGTTAAAAGACTGGTTTTCTCTGGACTGAAAAATGGGTATGCATAGTAGAGTGCTGGCCAAGAATTGTTGGGTTAATATTGTTATTATTTTTAAAAGCTTTTATTATCATTTGTCTTTTCTACACTATATATATATATATATATATATATATTTATATGTATTTATATATATATGTAGTAATTAAGTTAAAATAATAGTTTACATTAATACATCAAAATATTGACCAAACATTAAAAATAATATTGATAAGTTTGTTAATAACAAAAACAGGTTATAGTCACAGCTCACTAAAATGTTATAGTTTTCTCCTTTTTCTTTCTATTTTTAAAATACTAGTGAAATCAGAGAAAAAGAAGAGATGTAGTGATAACAGCCCTGGAAATTATGGGTTCATGAAAGATTCATGAATCTTTGAAATGAATTTCTACTAATTTAAATATGGGAGGGGCTAAACTTTTAAAATTTCTAATGACCCACAGATAGAAAGGAAATAATTTAACAGGTAGAGCCATGTTCAACAGTAATTCCAGTGTTAGAGTCAGTGTCTGTGAGGCTGAGCCATGCTTTTCTTTATGCATCTCAGTATTTTTCTGCTAGATGAATATCCAGCATTACATACTGGATGTAATGTCAAGGGCAAGTAGACGTAGGAAATATACTGGGAAGAGTACATACATGATAATTATTAGAGATTATGCTGTTCAATACATGCTTCAAGGCAAAAGAAAAGCTCTGAATATTCCCAAAGTACTTAGAAGTATATTTACCTTCTCAAAGACAAAAAGAAAATGATAGTGAATTTTCTACCTCAGTCTATCAGAATCACAGAAAGTTTTCACCTGGAATTTTTACTAACATGTAGAGCATCTTCTTGTATTCCAGCTCAATATCTGAAAGGACAATGCTGGAAATAGCTGTAAGTAAAGCAAGGATTTTGGGGAAGAAGGAGGAGATAAATAAAAATACCAATAGAGGCCCAAATGCAGACTAATTTTGCCAAGAACACTGATGAGAAGAAGCAACAATCAATGACAAGCATATAAGAGCCTGAACATATCAAAGGATTCTGTAATATATAAGAAGGACCACTCTTAAGATGCATAGAAATGAATTCCTAGGCAAAAGATAACTACACTAGAAATATACTGTAGATATGTTTATGTTCTCATTTATTCATATTTAAAACCTTTACGGGGTACCTATCCTATGCTAGGCATGGTTCTTGGATATGGGAATATAGTAGTGACCAAAACAAAATCTGTGACTTCATGGAAAATGCTTCCAAGTAGATGGACAATAACCAAGATACATAAGAAAAATACAGTCGTCTCTCTGTATCCACAGGGGATTTGTTTCAGCCACTACCCCCACCCCTCATGGATACCAGACTCCCCAGATTCTCAAATGCTTGATATAAAATGGTGTAGTATTTAACCTTCACACATCTTCCCATATACTTTAAATCATCTCTAGATTACTTAGACCACAAAATACAATGTAATTGCCAAATAAATAGTTGCCAGTGCACAGCAAATTCAAGTTTTGCTTTTTGGAATTTTCTGGAATTTTTTTTTTGAATATTTTCAATTGGTGTTTGGTTGAATCTGGGAATATGGAACTGGGGGATATAGATATTATCCATCTGTATGTTAGTATGTGTATAGTATGTTAGTTGGTGATAAATGCTAAGGAGATTATAGAAAGGGTAGAAGAATATCAAATATCAAAGAGGGATAGTTTTGGAATTTTAAATAAGGTATCCATAAAAGACTTCACTGGGTGAGTGACTTTTAAGTAAATACCATTCTTGCAGATGTTTTGGAGTCAAACTTTCCAGGTAGATAAAACACTAAGTGTGAAGTCCCATCAAAGGAAGTGTTTCCTGGCCTGTCTGAGGAACAACACAGAGACCAGGTACAGGATACAATGAAGAGAGGGGTGGATCAGAGAGCTGTCTCGGAGGCAGATCACACAGGGCCTTGGGAGGCATGCTAAGTCTTTATTTTCAATGTCATGAAGATCTCTGGGGGAGCTTGAGCTCAGACTAATATTTTAATAGGATTATTCTACCATTTGTATAGACCATGACTTCACTGAGCTAAGAGAAGAAGCAAAGGCCCCAGTTTTGATACTATTGCAATATTCCAGATGGCAGTACCTTGGGCCAAAGTCATAGCAGTGGGTGATATACACGGTAGGCTTCTGGTTATATTTTTAAAATTTAGCTGAAAAAAAGTTTGTTGATGGATTGAGTATGAGGTAATGGAAAATAAAGAGAATTTAAGGGTGTGGCCTGAGCAGTTGGAAGAATGGAGTTGCCATTAACTGAGATGTAAATGATTATGGCAGGAGCTGGTTTGAGGGCTTCTCAGTAGCTAAGATTTACACATTTTAAGTTCAAGGTGCCTAACTGATAGAGTCAAGTGGAGATTCACGTTGATAGGTAATTAAATACAAGAATCTGGAGAGCAGGGGAGGGGCCTAGAGCTAAATATAAAGTAAATAAAAATACTAGAACTTATGAGTTCTGTGAAACAAAATTAAAAAAAATATATATATATATATAGATAATTTTCTGGCTAACATGCACACTAAAATAATGAGTTATAAGATAAGCAATAATTGGAAAATGCAGACAACTCAATTCTTTTTAAACAGACAAGATTTTTGAATGCACACTTTACAAAAAAATAGATACAGGTTTCCCCTACCATCCAAAAGTAAGCATTACTATGAAATTTTTTATAAGCTGAAATGGTGTCAAGCAAAGAAGCAATTACCTTAGTACACATCATGCTAACAGACTCACAGCATAAATCTAGATAAAGCATAGATGCTCACAGACACAGTTCAAAGCTATGGAGGCTCAATGCTGAGTGTAGTTCCAAAGAAAGAGCTTGGCAGTGCCAATCATGCTGATTCAGGTGTGTGCTGTCCTGTAACTGCTCTCTGCAAAACAAATGTCAAATGGTACTTTTGCTTTTCACCATATTTTTGTAAGAGCAAAAACCCTCTTTGGCTATATTTCCTTAAAGGAAAGACTAATGTAGGTCTTTCCTAAAAGCAAAGTGGTGTAAAAAAAACTTTTGATAAGTGGAGGATACCTGTAATCAAAATACCAAACATAAAAATGTACTCAACATTGTTAGTTATCAAAGAAACTAAAATTACAGTATTATAGCAATCACCATCCACCAAAGTAACTGAAATTAAAGACTGACAACACCAAGCATGGTGAGAATGTGGGACAGCTGAAATTATCATACACTGATAATGTGAGTGAAAAATGATACAGCGACTCATAACCATTCTAGAAAACTGCTTGGCATTATGCCATAGATCCAATATTTAATAACCAAGCAGGGGGACACCTTCAAGATGGCGGAGGAGTAAGACATGGAGATCACCTTCCTCTGCACAAATACATCAGAAATACATCTACATGGGGAAAAACTCCTACAGAACACCTACTGAACGCTGACAGAAGACCTCAGACTTCCCAAAAGGCAAGAAACTCCCCATGTGCCTGGGTAAGGCAAAAGAAAAAAGAAAAAACAGAGACAAAAGAATAGGGACAGGACCTACACCTCAGGGAGGGAGCTGTGAAGAAGTAAAAGTTTCCACACACTAGAAAGCCCCTTCACTGGCAGAGATGGGGGGCGGGGGTGGGGGAAAACTTTGGAGCCATGAAGGAGAGCACAGCAACAGGGGTGCAGAGGGCAAAGCATAGAGATTCCTGCATGGAGTATTGCTGTCGACCAGCACTCACCAGCCTGAGAGGTTTGTCTGCTCACCCACTGGGACGGGTGGGGAATGGGAACTGAGGCTGGGGCTTCGGAGGTTGGATCCCAGGGAGAGGACTGGGGTTGGCTGTGTGAACACAGCCTGAAAGGGACTAGTGCACCACAGCTAGCTCAGAGAGAGACCAGGGAAAAGTCTGGAATAGCCTAAGAGGCAAGAGACCATTGTTTCGGGTTGCACGAGGGGAGGGGATTCAGAGTGCCACCTGGGGCTCCAGAGACTGGCGTGAGCCGCAACTATCAGCGTGGACACTGGAGACTGGCATGAAACACTAAGGCGGTGGCTGCAGTCACCAAGAAGCCTGTGTGCAAGCACAGGTCACTATCCACACCACCCCTCCAGGGAGCCTGTGTAGCCCACCACTGCCAGGGCCCTGTGATCCAGGGACAACCTACCTGGGAGAACACATGGCACACCTCACGCTATTGCCAACTCACGCTGGCCTGTGGTCACAGAGGCTCTCCCTGCTCTCCCTGCATTCCATACCCCTCCCTCCCCCGCAGACTGAGTGAGCCACAGCCCCCTAATCAGCTACTCCTTTAACCCTGTCCTGTCTGGGCAGGAATAGATGCCCTCAGGTGACCTACATGCAGAGGTAGGGCCAATCCAAAACTGAACCCGAGGAGCTGTGCGAACAAAGAAGAGGAAGGGAAATTTCTCCCAGCAGCCTCAGGAGCAGCAGGTTAAATCTACACAATCAACTTGATGTACCATGCATCTGTGGAACACCTGAATAGACAACGAATCATCCCAAAATTGAGGCAGTGGACTTTGGGAGTAACTGTAGACTTGGGGTTTGTTGTATGAAACTGAATGGTTTCTGGTTTTATGTTTATCTTAGTTTAGTATTTTGAGTTTATTACCATTGGTAGATTTGTTTATTGATTTGGCTGCTCTCTTCCTTTTTTTGTATTTTTTTTACATATATATATATATTTTTTTTTCCTTTTTCTCTTTTTCTCAGAGTGCATGTATATGCTTCCTTGTGTGATTTTGTCTGTATACCTTTCTTTTACCATTTGTCCTAGGGTTCTGTCTGTTCATTTTTTGGTTTTTTCCTTAGTATAGATTTTAGCGCTTGTTATCATTGGTGGATTTGTTTTTTGGTTTAGTTGCTCTCTTCTTTCTTTCCTTCTTTTTTATATTACTTTTAAATTTTTTTTATTTTTAATATTTTTTTATTTTAATAATTTATTTCTTTTTATTCTTTTTCTTTCTTTCCCCCTTTTTTATCTGAGCAGTGTGGCTGACAGGGTCTTGGTGCTTCGGCAGGGTGTCAGGCCTGTGCTTCTGACGTGAGACAGCCGAGTTCAGGATATAGGTCCACCAGAGACCTCCCAGCTCCATGTAATATCAAATGGCAAAAACTCTCATGGAGATCTCCATCTCAATGCTAAGACCCAGCTCCACTCAACGACCAGCAAGTTACAGTGCTGGACAACCTATGCCAAGCAACTAGCAAAACAGGAACAAAACCCCACTCATTAGCAGACAGGCTGCCAAAAATCATAATAAGGTCACAGACACCCCAAAACGCACCACTGGACATGGTCCTGCCCACCAGAAAGACAAGATCCAGCCTCATCCACCAGAACACAGGCACCAGTACCCTCCAACAGAAAGCCTAAACAACCCACTGAAACAACATTAACCACTGGGGGCAGACATCAAAAACAACAGGAACTATGAACCTGTAGCCTGTGAAAAGGAGACCACAAATGCAGTTATCTAAGCAAAATGAGAAGACAGAGAAACACAGCAGATGAAGGAGCAAAGTAAAAACCTACTGGACCAAAAAAATGAAGAGGAAATAGGCAGTCTACATGAAAAAGAATTCAGACTAATGATAGAAAAGATGATCCAAAATCTTGGAAATAAAATGCAGAAAATACAAGAAACATTTAACAAGGACCTAGAAAAACTAAAGGGCAGCCAAACAATGATGAACAACACAATAAATAAAATTAAAATTTCTCTAGAAAGAATCAATAGCAGAATAACAGAGATAGAAAAACGGATAAGTGACCTGGAAGATAAAATAGTGGAAATAACTACTGCAGAGCAGAATAGAGAAAAAAGAATGAAAAGAATTGAGGACAATCTAAGAGCCCTCTGGGACAACATAAAAAGCACCAGCATTTGAATTATAGGGGTTCCACAACAGGCAGAGTAAAAGAAAGGGACTGAGAAAATATTTGAAGAGATTATAGTTGAAAACTTCCCTAATATGGGAAAGGAAAGAGTCAATCAAGTCTAGAAAGTGCAGAGAATCCAAGGGGAAACACAGCAAGAAACATATTAATCAAACTATCAAAAATTAAATACAAAGAAAAAATATTGAAAGCAGCAAGGGAAAAACAACAAATAACATACAAGGGAATCCCCATAATGTTAACAGCTGATCTTTCAGCAGAAATTTTGCAAGCCAGAAGGGAATGACAAGACATATTTAAAGTGATGAAAGGGAAAAAGCTACAACAAAGATTACTTTACAGAGCAAGGACCTCATTCAGATTTGACTCAGAAATGAAAACCTTTACAGAAAAGCAAAAGCTAAGAGAATTCAGCACCACCAAACCAGCTTTACAACAAATGCTAAAGGAACTTCTCTAGGCCGAAAACACAAGAGACGGAAAAGACCTACAAAAACAAACCAAAAACTATTGAGAAAATGGTAATAGGAACATACATATTGATAATTACCTTAAATGTAAATGGATTAAATGCTCCAACCAAAAGACACAGAATGGCTGAATGGATACAAAAGAAACACCTGTAGGTATGCTGTCTACAAGAGACCCACTTCAGACCTAGAGGCACATACAGACAGAAAGTGAGGGGATGGAAAATATATTACATGCAAATGGAAGTCAAAGGAAAGCTGGAGTAGCAATTCTCATACCACACAAAAGAGACTTTAAAATAAAGACTATTACAAGAGACAAAGAAGGACACTACATAATGATCAAGGGATCAATCCAAGAATATATAACAGTTATAAATATTTGTGCACTCAACATAGGAGCACCTCAATACATAAGGAAAATGCTAACAGCCATAAAAGGTGAAATTGACAGTAACATAATCATAGTAGGACACTTTCACATCCACTGTCACCAATGGACAGATCATCCAAAATGAAAATATAAAAGGAAACACATGTTTTAAATGATACATTAAACAAGATAAACTTAGTTGATATTTATAGGACATTCCATCCAAAAACAACAGAATATACTTTCTTCTCAAGGGCTCATGGAACATTCTCCAGGATAGATCATATCTTGGGTGACAAATCAAGTCTTGGTAAATTTAAGAAAATTGAAATTGTATCAAGTATCTTTTCCAACCACAACTCTATGAGACTAGATATCAATTATAGAAAAAAAAAATCTGTAAAAAATACAAACACATGGAGGCTAAACAATACACTACTAAATAACAAAGAAATGACTTAACAAATCAAAGAGGAAATCAAAAAATACCTAGAAACAAATGACAATGAAAGCACGATGACCCAAAACCTATGAGATGCAGCAAAACAGTTCTAAAAGGGAAGTGTATAGCAATACAATCTTACCTCAAGAAACAAGAAAAATTTCAAATAAACAACCTAACCTTACACCTAAAGCAATTAGAGAAAGAAGAAGAACAACAACAAAAAACCCCAGAGTTACAGAAGGAAAGAAATCATAAAGATCAGACCAGAAATAAATGAAAAAGAAATGAAGGAAACAATAGAAAAGATCAATAAAACTAAATTCTCATTCTTTGAGAAGATAAAAAAAAATTGATAAACCATTAGCCAGACTCATCAAGAAAAAAAGGGAGAAGACTCAAATCAACAGAATTAGAAATGTAAAAGGAGAAGTAAGAGCCACCACTGCAGAAACACAAAGGATCATGAGAGATTACTATAAGCAAATACATGCCAATAAAATGGACAATCTGGAAGAAATTGACAAATTCTTATAAGAGCACAACCGTCTGAGCCTGAACCAGGAAGAAATAGAAAATATAAATAGACCAATCACAAGCACTGAAATTGAAACTGTGATAAAAATATTCCAACAAACACAAGCCCAGGACCAGATGTATTCACAGGTGAATTCTGTCAAACATTTATAGAAGAGCTAACAGCTATCCTTCTAAAAGTCTTGCAAAATATAGCAGAGGGAGGAACACCCCCAAACTAATTTTACAAGTCCACCATCACCCTGATACCAAAACCAGACAAAGATGTCATAAACAAAGAAAGCTACAGGCCAATAAAACTGATTAACATAGATGCAAAAATCCTTAATAAAATAGTAGCAAACAGAATTCAACACAACATTAAAAGGATCATACACCATGATCAAGTGGGGTTTACCCCAAGAATGCAGGATTCTTCAATATATGAAAATCAAACAATGTTGTACACCATATTAACAAATTGAAGAGGAAAAAACATATGTTCATCTAAATATATGAAGAGAAAGCTTTTTACAAAATTCAACATTCATTTATGAAAAAAAAACCTTCCAGAAAGTAGGCATAGAATGTACTTGCCTCACATAACAAAGGCCATATATGACAAAACCACAGCCAACATAATTCTCAATGGTGAAAAACTGAAACCGTCTCCGCTAAGATCAGGAACAAGAAAAGGCTGTCCAATCTCACCACTCTTATTTAATATACTTTTGGAAGTTTTAGCCACAGCAATCAGAGAACAAAAAGAAATAAAAAGAATTAAAATTGGAAAGGAAGAAGTAAAATTATCATTGTTGGCAGAGGACATGATACTATACATAGAGAATCCTAAAGATGCTACCAGAAAACTACTAGAGCTAATCAATGAATTTGGTAAGGTAGCAGGATACAAAATTAATGCACAGAAACCTCTTGCATTCTTATAAACTAATGGTGAAAAATCTGAAAGAGAAATTAAGGAAACACTCCCATTTACCACTGCAACAAAAACAATACAATACCTAGTTATAAACTTACATAAGGAGACATAATGCAGAAAACTATAAGACACTGATGAAAGAAATTAAAGATGTTACAGAACGATGGAGAGATATACCATGTTCTTGGATTGGAAGAATCAACATGGTGAAAATGACTACACTACCCCAAGCAATTGACAGATTCAATGCAATTACTGTGAAACTATGAATGGCATTTTTCACAGAACTAGAACAAAAAATTTCACAATTTGTATGGAAACACAAAAGACCCTGAATAGCCAAAGCTATCTTGAGAAAGAAAAACGGAAGTGGATGAATCAGGTTCCCAGACTTCAGACTATACTACAAAGCTACAGTAATCAAGACAGTATGGTCCTGGCACAAAAACAGAAATATACCTCAATGGAATAAGATAGAAAGCCCAGAGATAAACCCATGCACGTATAGTCACCTTACTTTCGATAAAGGGGGCAAGAAAATACAATGGAGAAAAGACAGCCTTTTCAATAAGTGGTGATGGGAAATCTGGATAGCTACATGCAAAAGAATGAAATTAGAACACTCCCTAACACCACACTTAAAAATAAACTCAAAATGGATTAAATACCCAATGTAAGGCCAGAACAAATCAAACTCTTTGAGGAAAACATAGGCAGAACACTCTATGACATAAATCACAGCAAGATCCTTTTCTATTTTTTTTGTGGTACGCAGGCCTCTCACTGTTGTGGCCTCTCCCATTGCAGAGCACAGGCTCAGTGGCCATGGCTCACAGGCCCAGCTGCTCCGCGGCATGTGGGATCTTCGCGGACTGGGGCAAGAACCCATGTCCCCTGTATCAGCAGGCAGACTCTCAACAACTGCACCACCAGGGAAGCCCACCGCAAGGTCCTTTTTGACCCACTTCCTAGAGAAACGGAAATAAAAACAAAAATAAAGAAATGGACATAATGAAAGTCAAAAGCCTTTGCACAGAAAAGGGAACCATAAACAAGATGAATAGAAAACCCTCAGAATTGGAGAAAATATTTGCAAATGAAGCAACTGATGAAGGATTAATCTCCAAAATATACAGACAACTCATGGAGCTCAATATCAAAAAAGCAAAGAACCCAATCCAAGAATGGGCAGAAGACCTAAATAGACATTTTTCGAAAGCAGATATACAGATTGCCAACAATCACAGGAAAGGATGCTCAACATCACTAATCATTAGAGAAATGCAAATCAAAACTACAATGAGATATCACCTCACATCAGTCAAAATGGCCATCATCAAAAAGTCTACAAGCAATAAATGCTGGAGAGGGTGTGGAGAAAAGGAAACCTATTGCACTGTTGGTTGGAATGTAAATTGATACATCCACTATGGACAACAGTATGGAGGTTCCTTAAAAAACTAAAAATAGAACTACCATCTGACCCAACCACCCCACTACTGGGCATATACCCTGAGAAAACTAGAATTCAAAAAATCATGTACCACAGAGTTAATTGCACCTCCATTTACAATAGCCAGGACATGGAAACAGCCTAAGTGTCCATCAACAGATGAATGGATAAAGAAGATGTGGCACATATATACAATGGAATATTACTCAGCCATAAAAAGAAACCAAATTGAGTTATTTGTAGTGAGGTGGATGGACATAGAGACTGTCATGCAGAGTGAAGTAAGTGAGAAAGAGAAAAATAAATACCATATGCTAACACATATATATGGAATCTAAATAAAAAATGAAAATGGTTCTGAAAGACCTAGGGGCAGGAGAGGAATAAAGGCGCAGATGTAGAGAATGGACTTGAAGATATGGGGAGGGGGGACGTGTAAGCTGGGACGAAGTGAGAGAGTGACATGGACTTATATATACTACCAAATGTAAAATAGATAGCTAGTGGGTAGCAGCCGCATAGCACAGGGAGATCAGCTCGGTGCTTTGTAACCACCTAGAGGGGTGGGAGGGAGAAGCAAAAGGGAGGAGATATGGGGATATATGTATATTTATAGCTGACTCACTTTGTTATACAGCAGAAACTAACACACCATTGTAAAGCAAGTATACTCCAATAAAGATGTTAAAAATAAATAAATAACCAAGCAATTTCACTCGAGTGTATATACAACTGAATTAATTACATACGTCAGAATAATTACAGCAACATTGTTTGTAATAGACTGGCAGAATCCAATTTTTCATTTAAATTAAAATAGTTAAATAACTTACGGGATGTTCATACAATGGAATATCATATAGCATGTGAAATCATATGTCATATGTTTTTTGTCCCTGGATTATTACTCAGAATTATATTTGTGAGAGGTATCAGTGTTATTTATTGTATGTACAGTAGCTCGAATAGTTGCACAAACATAACTCTGAGTAAAATAATCCAGATACACACACAAAAATATAACATACTAGTCCATGTATATAAAGTCCCAAAACAGAGAAAATTGGTATATGTCATTAGAAATCAGCATTTATTTTTGGGAAAAAGAAGAGGTAGCAATTCAGGATAGTTACGATAAAGGGCTGTTGAGGCTTCTGGGGTGCTGATAATGTTCTTTGTTTTGGCCAGTGTCATTGTCACATGAGTATGTCTATGTTGTGATTCAATGTGTTCATTGAACTTTACCCTTATGTATGTACTTTTTTCTCTATGTATAGTAAACTTCTACACAAATGTTCATGTAAAATTATATCAGGGAACTCAAAAAGAAACCAAACCTGATATAAAAAAATGGGATTGAGTTAGAAACTCTGAAAAATAATCCCACCTAAAGAGAGACTCTGAGAACTTTAGAACAGATAAGAAGACATGCAGCACAGTCAGTCAAATAGGTGAAAAAAAGTGGTTTGTTTAAAAGAAAAAAGACATATGCTGCACAGAATGCTTAGCTTATCTTTATAGGATTGAAAAGGGAGAAAATAGAGACTGGAGGAGAAAAAAAAAAGCAAAGAGATAATAGCTGAGAGTTTTCTAGAATTGATGAAAAGACAGTTTCAGATTCAGGCAGCAGAATAAATTTCTAGCATGATAAAAAAGAATTTCTTACCCCTGGATATCATAGTCGAAGTGCAGAACACCAGAAATAGAAGATCTTAAAAGCTTCCAGAGAGGAGAGACATTACCCACAGAGCAACAACATCAGATTGTCAGGAACAAATAAAAAGCCAGAAGAGTGTTGAATATTATTTTCAAAGGAGGGGAGACAATAATAGTTGCCTAGAGAGAATTTGATACCAAATGAAAACTAACTTTCAAGAATGAGTTTAAAGAAAACTGTAAACACAGTGGAGGAGACAGGCTGACAGCACATGGTCAATCTTTGCTCCTGTACTGGTATGACTATTAGATATTATACGTCTGCTGAAATGAAGAATCATAAATGACTCAGTGATGTATTCTAACTTAAATTTATCAAGTCTTTACAATCTATTAATGTATACAAAATAAAGGGGGACAAGAAATAAACCAAATAATACCCCAGGGGGTAATCAGAAAAAAACAGGACTAACAGTGTCTTCATAAGTCAGTAGCATGAAAATATAACTGTTTTAAATTAAAAGACACAAAGTACACAACAACTGGAATGCATTGAGTGATTCTGGGCTTGATATGATTTGGGCAAATCAGCTTTAAAGGGCATACTTTAGACAATTTAAAATATTTGAAAGTGAAATAATTATTAGCTGATATCAAGGAATTATTTTTACTTTTGTTAATTTTAAAAATATCATTTGGCTATGTAGAAATACTTAATTTTAAAAGGTGTATCCAGAAGTTAAAAATAACATTTTTTCAAGTTTGAAATAAAGCCTTTATTTTCAAACAAATAATAAGAAACTTTAAGATCAGGAAATTTTCAAAGAAATAACTAAATGATGTACTTTAGTATAATAGGAGAATTCCATCTCACTTGTCTTGATTTGGGTGAGAAAGGATTTTCTGTAAGCAGATCTGGCTGTGTACCCCACTCTTTGGTCTTCCTCATGGAGGTTGAGTGATTAATCTGGAGGTTAGATGACAGGCAGTGATTTGCATTTCTTGACTGAATGAGGCTAGGTATATGGTGGGAGGAGTACAAACCCTTGGGAATTTGATCTATGTTCCTTTTTACAACCAAGCCAATGTAATCGAATTTCCAGCAATAGCACCTGTTTTGCAGACCTAAACATTAGATGGGCTGGTCACAGGTCTGTATCTAGGGTAGGAAATTAGCAAGCCCATTTTTGTCTCTTGCACTAAGCTATGTTACTCAACTAAGCTTATCAAGTAATAAAGTTGATAATTTGCTTTTCCATATATAGACACTTTAATTGTATTTCTAAGTTATTTTGTTTCTCAGTTGGAGAAGAGTGGTATTTTGTCCCCAATTCCACAAAACCATAAACACCAGATTTACTTAGCAGAAAAACTTGAGAAATAAAGAAAATTTGAGGAACCAAATAACTTGCAGTGATGCTCACTTTGTACACAGCTGAATTGAGTTGCTGTTTTTACATAGGCGAGTGCCCATTTCCAGATATCTGGAATATCAAGTTCATGCTTTAAGCAAATGTGTGATCCTAAGAAAAATCTGGTGCCTAGAGAAAGTACAGTATACCTCAAAGTTTGACACGTGCGTTTTCTGTGTCCTGAAGGAAAGCATGAGAAATGTATGGAATTCGAGGTCTAAGGCAACACGCACCAAGATAAGATGTATTAAAGGGGACCAAATCAAGACAATGACAGGTTGCATGCAAGTCTGGATTAGATGGAAGTCTGATGGGAGACTTCTCCTTGGTAAGACTATCTCATTAAGCATCATGAGGTATGCATCATGTGATTGACCTATGGAAGATTTTAGTAGAACTGATACTTCTGGATACTGTATTTCAAAATATATTTCAAACTCTTCCAGGCAAAATGTAGAGGAGTATGTTAGAAAACAAATATCTGGTTCAGTAGGCAAGGAAGATATAAAGAAGGTACTTAAATATAGCAAAAATCACTAGCCCTCATGTGGAAAAAATAAGAAGGAGCAATTTAATAATTGTATTAACTTCTTAGAAATGTAACTGAGTCCTCTGAAATGACTTTCAGGACAGCAAAAGTAAATGAACCACCTGAGGCATCACTCATTTTAGCAGAAAAAGATGCATTCAGCACACTGGGTATGCAGGGTATAATGGAGCACATTTATAAAGGGATCAGTGCTCACCAGGCACCTTGGGGTCCAACCTTTGAAAGCATCACAGCAGCTTTGCACAGAGTGACTACTGGGCTGAAACAAAAAAGGGAATGAGAAAGAAATCTCTGGAGGAAAATTTCACAGGTATAAGAAATACTATAACAAGGTCAGTAGAAATAGTTTCTGTCAAAGGACTCAAAATATCTGCTTACAAGAGAAAATGAAATTTGTGTCACTAGTCAGCAGCCCACTCCTATACAACCTGAAGGTATCAAAAATATGGAGCCCAAAGAGGAAGGAGCAATGAAGAGGCTTTGAAAACTAGAAGGAAGATAAAAGATTATCATTTTAGATGAGGGCTGACCTCACTGTGAGATTCTTAAAGGGGCAATGAAGATTTTTTACCCCTCATTTCTTAAATACCATTATCTGTGAGAGGGGAGGATGTGAATGTCTTTGCTCCCGACATTTGGTAAATGAATATTGTGAGTTTTGCTGAGTGATTTCTCCAGGGTTTTTTTAGCTTTATAAATTGTAGGGTCTATACAACCAAAGTTAACTGTCATTTTAATTATCTACAACTTCAATATGCACTTAAAGTCTTTCCAAAACCTTGGTATTTAATTCCTTGTACTCCTCTTCATTGTTCTATTTTAGCCTATCTCTGTCAGAGTCATTACGTAGACCACATAATCACTCAGTAACTACAATTCCTCTTTGTTCCTGATTCTATCAATTCCCTCTTCTGACTGCCAATTTCTCCCTACTTCACCCAGCCTAATTTCAGTATTAGATTCTCATAATTACTCCTTTGCCTACACCCTCAACTCTCTTGCCATTCTTTTGTTTAATTCTAATCCTTGGCAAAATCATAAGCCTGGTAAATTCTAAATCTATCCTTAATATAAATGTAATGGAAAGTGGATGATATTTATAATCATACCAGAGCAACCAGTAAACCTGTCTATCCTTAGAAAATCAAGCCATATGGTCACTGTATTAACAATAAAAAATTGTTTAAATAATGATACACACAAAATCTAGAATGTTGGTACAAAAAGAACAAATAAGATAAATATAGATAAATTTAGGAGATACCTTTTCATCAAAATAACCAACATGACAGTTAAAATGCAAATTATAGAAAGGATGAATATGACTGCAATATTTTGAACCAATAATTTTTTCTGTCTAGAGCATATTAAGAACTCCTCCAGATTAATTAGAAAAAAGATAGACATTCCAAATAAAAATGGGCAATAAACTTGAAGGTAGTTCACAAAAGAAATAAATACTGATAAAACAAAAAACATAGATTTTTGGGTAACCTCATTAGAAAAATACAGGAAGCCTACAGTGAAATACCTCTCCTACCCACAAGAAGAGCTGAAAAAAAAAAAAAAATAGAAATCAGACAATATCAGTTGCTGGTAAAGATGTGGAGCATGAAAACTCTCATACACTTATGGAGAGCATATAAATTGGTTTAACTACTTTAGAAAACAGTATTTTTCTATTGCTATTATGTAATAAATTGTGATATCTTCAAATTAGCAAGTGTCACACATCCTATGATGTAACAATTCTGTTCTAAATATGTGCCAATCAGGAATGAACACACATATATAGCAAGACATGAACTAAAATGTTATAGCTACATTATTTATAATAACTCCAGACCAGCCTAAATAACCACTAACAGTATAATGAACAGTATGCTATTTTTTAAATCTATTAAATACAATTTAGTGCAATAACATGGATTAACCTCATAAGTATAATACTGAACAGAAAAAAATCCAAAAGAGGAGAATACATAGTCCATAATTCCATTGGCTAATGGAAGAAATATATGATAGTGTTACATAATAAAAGCATAAAGAAAAGCAAGGAAGTAATTAGCAAAAACTTCTGGACTATAGAAAGGCAAGAAGGCAGAGCTGTAGAAAGGAAGAGCAGGTGATTACAAAGTGCTTTCTAGCAGGTTTATGATGTTTGTAATATTCTGTGCTTTGATGAGGAGAGTGGTTACACCATGGTTCTCTTTGCAAGTTTTGATAATTCATTAAGTAATACACTTATAATTCATGCACTCTTATGTATCTATGTTACATGGCAAAATAAAAGAAGTTTTTAACAGTTCATATTACTTTATAGAGGTATGTCCTACATACTAATCAATTTTCATTATAAAATCTAAATGAAATTCTTTAAGGAAAGTACAAAATCGTAAGGTTACTTTAATCAACAAAAAGGAAGTCAAATTGTTACAATGTGGAGCATACCATCTTTTAAGGTTTTTTTAATAGCAATGTGATTTTTCTCTCACATCAAAGAAGAAGGTTTGCTATAGTCTCACTTGTTTATTTTTACTGTTCCTTCCTGTGATTTTGGTGTCATATACAAAAAATCATTGTGAAGACTGATGTTGATGAGCTTTTCCCTGTGTTTCCTTCTAGGAGTTTTATGGTTTCAGGTCTTATACATTTAAGTGTTTAATCCATTTCAAGTTAATTTTTCTGTATGATACAAGGGCCTAAAAAAATAGTGGGAATATATAGAAGTAGAGGGAAGAAACATACCTAAACCTACTCTATAATGTTCAATGCTTTCCCATTCTTACTCTCTCAATTCTGAAAATAGTGGTGGGGAGGAGGCAGGGGGAGGACCTAAGACATTCAACTAAAAATATTTATTAAATTTCATCAAAATTTGCTTTTTATAAAACAGGCCACTCCTGGTCGTCGTCTTTGACAAGCCATAACAACATCTGATTGGGAATTATTGGGTGGTGAGAAGTATTACCCTTCAAATGATTAGGAAAAAAATGAGATAAATTCTCCATTTTCAATAAGAGATGATGAGAAAGCAAACAGGAAGGCAGCTAACACAGAGATAACTGGCATTTATAGTTTCTCAAGAATTTTGTTTATTAAGTTATAAGAATTCACAGATAATATGATTGTTTATTTGTGCTGTTATGAATATTGCTTTTGTTTCAGTCATGAATTATAATATTATAGTTCTGGTAATTAGTCATGACATTTTGGGTTGGAATGACTCTCAGGATCACTAGTAAATATGACTTTAAGTAAAGATATTTTCAAATTAAATAAAAAGTAAAAGATTGGACCAGAATGTTCATTTTTATCAAAAAGTAATAGACATTAAATGTCAGTATATGAGTAGTCAAAATGAAAATAGCATAGGCTGTAAATGCTTCTGGAAAGTTTTCTGTTATGCTTTTTTTAATTGGAAACACTGATATTCACAATACGTGATTACATTAAAAACTCCTTGCATGTTATACACTGTCCCAAGTTGCGACTGGAAAAGTACATACACAAGAGAATACAGCTTATGTAACAGAAATAAAATCAGGGATAGAGATAGAAGATGTATTCCATTATATTATGAGAACTCTTGAGTAAGGTGGGTTTCACTTGAACCTGGTGAATCTTGACTGTCCTTTTCAGCCTGGGATTAATAAGGAGGGAGTGTATATATTTGCTACTGTGACTTAGAGATATAGTTTTTTTGTAGTTGTTTTTTTATTTTCACTTAAGCCAGAATATGATACCGAAGATATGAAGTAAGAAGTTCTCTATGTGCAGAAGAGTTATTAATTTTTTTAACTGTAACCCCAAGCATTGCTGCAACCCCTTCTTTCTGGGAAGGCTCTCTAATTGGGAAGGGGACTTCTAGATGTCATGTCCACTCACGTCAACTGAACATTCCCCATAGTCTGTCAATGTCAGTGACAATTAGTGCCAGTCTTCACGCTCGTGAGAGGTGTGGGAAGCTGGTAGGAATCAGATAATAGTTTGTGCAATATGAAATACCAGACTTTAGTCAGGCAACTGGCCTGAAGATTTTCACATAGTTTTTCTGTTCTACCATCTGACAGTATGTACAGGTTGTTTTATATAAAAGGATGAAGTCAAATTAACATTACAAAAATAAGCAGTTTATAACCAAAAGCTGAGGTGTCACTTAAAGTCAAATATAAACAAACAATAAAGCAACAATTAAACGGAGATCCTTAGCTAAAACAGCTCAATATTTATTCACTCATGTCCTAAATACACATATGCATGCACATGTACACAAAATAGAGTTTGACAAAATTAGCATACACAGACAATGAGAATTTTACCTTACCTATTCTGAGTTTCTCCCTTTCCTACCTTAATTTTATAATACTTATTTCTAGGAAGGAAAGAAGGAAAATAACTGATGATCCTAGTTTTTAGGGGCAAATCTACATGATCAAAAGAGGAAAAAATGCAGAATTTTTTTAATGAAAAATAAATTCAATTATGAGTTAATTGAGTTAAAATGGTTCCAACTCTGAAACAAATCTCAAGACTATTCAACTTCATAGCTAGATGAAAATTTGGAATTGAAGAGAAGTCCTTTTAAATGTATCAAAAATATTGTTTTGTTAATGGCTGCTTTAGTTAAACTTCAGTTAGAAAATAAAAAAAACAAACTGAGGTAGTTAAATAATGATTATGAGAAGTGATTTGGGGGGAAAAATAGAAGAAACCTCACCGTGTTTTCTATCATAACTGTGAGATCCTGGGAAGATTAATTATCTTATTTATTCTTCAGTTAAAATTCTAATTCATAAGATGAAGATAATATTATTGGGTCATAACAGATAATGTGGTATAGATTAAAATACTGCATGTAAACCATTTAGCAGGGTGTTTAACAAATAAAAGCTAGCTTTAACCAATAGCATCAACACACCTTCATCATCACTTTCACCAATATTCATTTTTTAATTTATTTAACATTGTCATCATCATCATCATCATTATCATCATCAATATAATCACCATATTGTCAAGTGAAGGTATGCATACCTGTTGATCTTCATGTAAAATATCCAGTTAAGGTTAGATTGCTTTATTTTCTTTGGTTTATGAAAACTTTACCTGTTCAGAGCTAGAATTGTCTCTTTTTTTAATATAAAGAAACCTCATTTAAATACACTAAATTTCCATTTATTTTAGTATCATTTAGTACATCCATTCATGAATTCATTCATCATATATTTATTGAGAACCAACTAAATGCCAATATTTGAACAAGATTCTGGGAATGCAGACATAACCATGAGATAATTTATGACTTCAGGGAATATGTTGTCTAAGATAATTTCAGTTGCAAGTAACAAAATACCAACTAGAGGTGACTCAAACTAAAACACCATTGATTACTTTACAAGACCAAGATAATCAATCTATAATACCTGCATTTGTATATTTGTGCCCTGCTTTCTTGCCCATTACAATCAATAAACTGCCTATCATCCTTTAGAATGCCTATCCCTCCATCAAGATACTGATACATCCTCTCTGGTCTAACTCAACATTATTCCTAAAATTAGCTCCTCTCCTGAATCTTTAATTATTCCCTCTTGGGATACTGTGATTTACAAGAAAAATACGTATTTGGTCATCCAGTTGACCAAAATGTATATTTTGTATATATTTGGTTGTTTTTCAGGGTTCCTGACTCACAGCGCCCAAAACTCTTGGAATTTCCTAAGTGTTGACGGTGACAAAAGTATCTCTTGTTATGATAATAAGGCGACTTTTGAACCCCACCTAAGGATAGGGCTGGTTGCCAGGAGAACCAACCATCTGATTAGAGGGTTGGAACTTTCAGTGTTACCCCCCACCCTACCTCAAGGGAGAGGAAAGGGCCTGGATTTTGAATCAATTGCCAGTGGGCATCAATTTAATCAATCATAACTATGTAATAAAGCTTCCATAAAGACCCAGGAGAACAGGGTTCAGAGAGCTTCTGGGTTGGTACTCTAGAGATTTGAAGAGAGTGGTGAGCTGGGAGAGAGCATGAAAACTCTGTGCTCTTTCCCCATACCTTGTCCTACGCATCTCTTCCATGTAGATGCTCATCTGTACCTTTTTACAATTAACCGGTAATCCAGTAAGTAAAATGTTTCTCTGAGTTCTGTGAGTGACTCTAGTGGATTAATTGAACCCAAGGTGCGGGTGCTTGGAACCTACAATCTGTACGCACTTGGTCAGAAGCACAGGTAACAATGTGGGTTTGCTACTGCTGTCTGAAGGAAGGTGGGCAGTCTTGTGGGATTGAACCCTTAACCTGTGGAATCTGACTCTATCTTAAAGTATATAGTGTCATAATTGAATTAAATTGTAGGACACCCAGCTGGTGTCCAGAGCATTACTGGCATATGGAACCACTCTCCATGTTGGATTTGGGTCTAATAATTCCTTTACTTCTCTATTTAATCACTCTCAATAGTCTTCAAATATACCATATTATTTACCATCTCAAAGTTTTTTATTGCACCCATACCACCCTCTGGCTTCCTCTTCATTCATTATTATGCTACGTTGATGAAATTAAGCAGTCAATCTAAGAAAGAAATGGAAAATTTTAGTTGAGCCAAATTTGAAGATTATATCCCAGGAAAAGCATCTAAGAAAGCTCTGAGAATTATTCCACCCCTTAGAAGACAAAGCACAGTTATATAAGATTTTTGAGACAGAGAGTTGTACATTAAATGTCATATTATTGACAGTTTACACAGTCCAGATCTAAGCATCACTGTGGTCCCTTACAAAACCAAGGAGTGTTATGTTTTAAGGAGTTGTCTTATTGATGCTAGGAGAATGTTGCTCTTTGAGCTTGAGCAGGTATTTTTTCTGATTGGGAGAGGTTTGGTCGATGCATAATGCAGACACACAATATATGGTAGGTGGGAGAGAGGAGGCCAAATGGAAGAGAAAAAATTTTATGTTTTTTTCTTACCTTGCCATAAAATAACAATTTTATTTCAAGCTTTAATAGCAAAATTTTTTTAGGATGCTGTCTCTAGTCTTGGTTTTGTTTCCTCATCCTCTGATTATCTCTTAGGAAAAAAGTCCTCTCAGATCTTCTCCCCACCACTCAACTGATATTACTTTGGCGAAGATCACTAATAACCTCCACATCAACAAAGCAGTGGTTCTCAGCATCAGTTCACTCAAAAATCTAGCAATATTTGACCTAATTACTCCTTCATCCTTTCAGCATTTTTTTCTCTTAGCTTCCGAGTCATCATTCTTTCTCTTGAGTTGTTCTCTAGCTCACTAACCACTTTTTCTGAGCTTCCTTTGCTACTTCTTCCTCATCTTCCTCAATGTTGCAAACAATGCTGTGCCCAGGATCCAACATCAGATTTTTTTGTCCTTTTGTCCTTTTGTCTCTAATCACTCTTACAGTGATATTACTCAACTGAAAATATATAGATACCACTTACACATTGGCTAATTCCAAATTTACAGGAACTTAATAATCTCCCTGTACTTCAGACTCAAGCAGGGGACCTCCTACTTAAAATCTCCACTGGGATTTTTATTTAACATCCTCAAATTTAACACACTTAAACTGCTAAAATCTACTCCTCTCCCAGTCCTTTGCAGTAAATGGCACTTTCAGTCCAGACATTCAGGCTAAAAAATTCTTTCTCTGAAATTAACATCTAATCTATCAGTAATTCTTACCTAGTTTTCATAGAAATATATTCAGAAATTACACAGTCTTAGTTCCTCCACTGCTGCCACCCAAGTATAAGCCACCATCAGCTCTCACCTGGACCATTGAAACAGCCTTCCATCTAGTTTCACTGCTTCTACACTTGCCCTTTACAACCTGTTGTCCCAATATCAGTCACAATGGTTCCTATAAACCTAAATCAGTCTATGTCACTCTTCTTGCTTGTCAAGGATGCAATGGCTTCTTAGGTAACGGAGAGTAAAATATAAAGTTCTTACCATGTACCACAAAGACTTAATTTAGTTTTCTGATACTACGCCACACTTATATTTTATAACTATCCCCACCCTCACTCTCTTTAATCTTCACTCACCTCCTTGCTATTTTTATCATGTTAGTCTCCATAATGTCTTGTTAGTATATATTAATGTGTTGGTTCACTCTCTCACTCCTTCAGAAGTTTTAGCACATTCTCTTCACTGCTTCTTGCCCAGTATCTAGCATAGAGCCAGATGAAATGGATGAGCAGAAGAATAACAAGATACCGAGAGATAGGATGGTTTCAAGATTAGCTAAGTCAGAGATTCAACAATTCCATAAATACTGAAGTATTTTCTCTTTTCTTTAATATTATATTGGTTTCAGGTATAGAACATAGTTATTCAACTTTTTAAAAAAATTATTTTTGGCTGCGTTGGGTCTTCGTTGCTGCACGCGGGCTTTCTCTAGTTGCAGCGAGCGGAGGCTACTCTTCATTGTGGAGCATGAGCTCTAGGTACACGGGCTTCAGTAGTTGCAGCACATGGGCTCAGTAGTTGTGGCTCATAGGCTTTAGAGTGCAGACCCAGTATTTGTGGTGCACAGGCTTTGTTGCTCCACTGCATGTGAGATCTTCCCGGACCAGGGATTTAACCTGTGTCCTCTTCATTGGCAGGTGGATTCTTAACCACTGCACCACCAGGGAATTCCAATACTGAAATATTTTCTGTATCTCTACTCTTCTCAGTATGTTGACTTAGGCCCTCATATGTTCTCCCATGATCAAAAGATTTTCTGCCATCATCCCAGTCATCCAGTATAGTATACACTTAAAGAAGTGGGCCATTGTTCCCGTGTATCTTCTATTATTAGAAAGGCAACTCCTTGCTTCAATGTCCTCAGCAGACTTTTCTCAGATCTAATTTCCCAGTACTGGGTCACGATTTATGTCACTCTGCAAACGCTTGCACTTCAAGTCTCGACTGTGGGTAGTGGGCTCTTATAGAAAGAAGAGGTGGATGGCTGTTAGGTAGCCTACTCTGCAACAAATAACTCACAGTCTCAGGAATAAGTAGCAGCCCATTAGGATAGACTTCTTAAGCAAATGATTATGTCTTTTTGTAAAATATATATTTTGATGCAGCCACTAAGACTGAGCTATTTTTATTATTGATTTTATACACCTATATCAAAGTAGTGCTATCATACCATATTTTTTTAAACTTTTAAAATGATTGAAACAACTTGTCAATGACCTTATTTTATCCCTAAACCATCTTTCATTTAGGGTAACTATCACTTTCTCTTTTATTCCTTTTTGTATTGCTTTATTTCAACTTTATACAGTATTTTGACTAATGCAATAGGTTGAATGAGAAATCCTAGATTTTGAAAGTATACATGATATAGTTTTATTTTTCCTAAGAATAACTCTCATATTTCTATGTCCAATTAATCTTTCTCACTGGGTAGCAGGTTCCCTTCACAATATATCAATCTTATTCCATATTATTTCTGTCATTGTAACATTTTATTTGTTAACTAGTCTTATTCAGGTCCTTAACACTTAGTACTGATAATTTTAAAACTAATTTCATATATCATTTGTTTTTCTGCTTCCATGAGAGAATGGCCTTGAGGCTGTAGTGACCAACTATAGAGCCAATGTCATCACTGTCACCCTTACTGTTAGAGGGAGAAGAAAACCATATTTCTTGTGAGATACCCCATAGCTAGGTACCCATTCTTCCTTTACTTTGTAGTAATTGCTCCTTTCTTATTTGAACAATTCTATACCAGTTGTGGGGAGTGTGTTCTGCTCTTTGGGTGATTTTCACTAATCTGTCAAACACTGACTTTTATTGTTTATCCTGTGGCAAGGGATCCAAATGTTGGGTCTCTCAAGGGACCTTAGGTTCCCTAAGGGAACCTCTCCCTGCATCATCCCCAGGTAAAGGAGATCTGTCTCTAGTCTTCCACCACTTTTGCCCCTTAGTCTTCACTGTGGGTGAAGCCACCAACAACCTCTTTCTTAGCTCTGCAATTTCCACATTCAAGGGGAACCCTCTTTAAGATATATACAATGTTTTAGTTTCTAAAACTTTCCTTTGTGTCATTTCAGCCCATGAGAATCATGTGTCCATGTCATATCAAATATAACAGGCAGTCTAAATTCAAATATGTTTTGAAGAATTTTCATTTTAAAGTTTTTACTTTTGCTGTAACACAGCCACCATTTGAAAACCTCCCTGTCCGGAAAGAGATCTTTAACAGAATCTCACATTATCCATTCACACTTGCAAAAGCAGAAAAGAAGGAAAAAAGGAAAAATATTTGTAAAGTCTCTTTGTAACTGAGTTGCTTCCATAATACTTAATCTCTAAAACTATTATTTTTTTAAATATCTAAATAACATATATCTCCATAACAATGAGTACCACCATTTTAAGTCTTAGAAAATATTACAGGATTTAGTCTATGGGTTGGAAATGAGAATAAGGAATCATATTATGGCTCAAATGTCTTTCCCAATATTCTTTGTATCTGTATTTTATTGACTCACTTGGTAATATTAGCACAATCAGACAGTTTGCAACAAAAGATGGCACTCAGCCTTTAGGTTTGTTAATGGAAAAGAGAACATATACAGTTATTTAGTAGAGAAATATGTTACCAATTTAAAATATTACTTTAAGGAATAACTCTGAGAATTTGAGAAATGAACTATTCAAAAGACTCTTAGAAAATTGAGAGGATAGCATGCTTTAAAAAATTGATGCCCTTCTCTTGAAAAGCTATATACACACAAGTCCTGAGCATTTGTCTTTCATATATATTGAATTTGCATTCTATTCTGCACTCACAATGTCACTTCATCACCATCTTTTATTTTGGCTGCGCCACGTGGCTTGCAGGATCTCAGTTCTCCAGCCAGGGCCAGGGATTGAACTCAGGCCATGGCAATGAAAAGCTGGAATCTTAGCTCCTAGGCCATGGGAAACTCCCAGTCACCATCTTTATACTAAGGTTGATCCTCACCTCAGAGTGTGGGGTAATGTTTAACAAATTAAATGGAAATGAAAATAGGCAAACAATTGAATATTTTATACTTTCAGATATAGCAAAATGAAAGAGCTGCATCAAAATGACTATTTCAAATGTTAGAACCTGTCCCCAGCTATCTACAGTTTGTATCCATAACTTTTATTAGTTGCATGTTTTCTTTCTACTGGTTACTAACTTTTGTATTTTGAACCCACAAGTTAGTGTCTAGCTGAGAGAGTAACCTATAAATGATTTAAATGTAACAAATGACTGCGAAAAACATGTAGTTTTTAAGTCAGATATTGTTGGATGGAAACACTTATTTCTGTTATAAATGTCCTTTCTTTTCCACATCCCGTTACCAATTTATACAACTAGAAAACAAACAAGGACAAATTACCTGCACTAAAAATCTATATTGAAGGATGCTACCCTTCACAGCTTACAACACTAGAACAAAGCATCATTAACAGCAAGAACTCTTAATAGTGATTTCTAACTGGTGATTTGCCCAGAACAAATTTAAATAGCATGTCTCTGGAACAAATAGTGTTGTAGTTACAATAAGATACCTTAGGCATCATTGAAAATCCTACATATGACAATAATGTGTAGGGCTAAAAATAAAAAATCAAAAACAAAAAACCATAATTTAAAAATAATAGAGAGGAGTACATAAATGCATTTTTCAATAAATGACTGAATTTTCACTTTGCAGTGTTTAATTTTTTTCTCTTTAAAAATATAAACATTATTACTTTCTTCTTGGTGTTTACATATTTCTGAAAACAACAAATCCACAATTTACTCAATCTTTGGGGGTTTCTTGTTGTTGTTGTTGTTGTCTGGGTTTTTTTGGTAAGGGGCAATGGTTGTTTTCTCTTTTTTTTGGCTACACATTTGAGAAATTTTGATGTTTTAAGGATACTTGTACATAATGTGCATACAACCACTTTGTTCTTGGTTTGTAAATTAACTTTTATAAACTTTATCTTTTTTATGCATTAAACAAAACCAAATTTCTTAAGGCTACCTTTGTTTTCTCTCCTGTACCTCTTGAGCCTTGAACTTTGACCTCTGCAGCAATAAAGCAGCATTTCTATGACACACACAAGGTCATTTTTTCAAGAAAAAGAATGCACAGAGTTGTTAATTTTTTTTTTTTTTTTTTTTGCGGTATGTGGGCCTCTCACCGCTGCGGCCCCTCCCGCCGCGGCGCACAGGCTCCGGACGCGCAGGCCCAGTGGCCATGGCCCATGGGCTCAGCTGCTCCGCGGCATGCGGGATCCCCCGGACCGGGGCACAAATCCGCATTGCCCACATCAGCAGGCGGACCCCCAACCACTGTGCCACCAGGGAAGCCCAAGTTGTTAAATTTTTAAGAGTTGCATTCAAAAGATGCATTACTCAGAATTCTCTAGTTTGAATAAATTCTTGCAAAGTACCCCTACTGTAATTTGTGAAATGATGCTGTGTCCTAAAGTGTATACTTTTCACTAATAGACAATTTATTATGGTACATCAGCATGATTTCTGTTTAGATAATACACCACTACATTCTGCTAATCAATCATTAGGTGACTGAATTTCTTTTGCAGTTATTAAAAAATCTTGAATTTCTAAATCTGTAGAATAAAACTTTTTAAAATAAAAAAAATATATTAGACATTATACAGCCATCCCTCTGTATCCATGGGAGATTGGTTCCAGGACACCTTAGGGATACCAAAATCCATAGATGCACAAGTCACTTATATAAAATGGCATAGTATTTTCATAACCTATGCACATCCTCCCATATATTTTAAATCTCTAGGTCACTTATAATACCTAATACAATGTAAGTGTTATGTAAAACAGTTACAAGCCTACAGCAAGTCCTAGTTTTGCTTTTGGGTCTTTCTGTAATATTTTTCTGTATATTTTTGATCTGCAGTTGGTTACATACACAGGTGTAGAACCCATGGATGTGGAGGGTATTGTGATGTGTGTGTGTGTACATGTATTGCACGTAGCCAGAGTATGCACAACTCAGGACATCATATATTTTAAACATAAGTTTAAATATCACTGAAGGATCAAATAAAAATGATATCCATAATATTTGATAAAAGTCAAAGGGGGAAATGTATTTTGACAATATATTTTTCAATATATTTTTAATGTTAATGTAGAATAGAATAGAATAGAACCTACACTTTCAGGTTTAAGCAAAAATATTTTTAAAGTACTGATGCATTATATATTACATATTAAAAATATAATGTAACAAAAATATCCAAGAGGGTCAAAGAACTGGGCTTGGATACTACACAATTAGAAATAGAACAGGAAAATACCCAGCAGTGGCAGGTCAGGTTACCCAGGAGGAGCTTAAGATTAGCATGCAGTACATTAATTGGAGGACTTTTAGGATTAACATGTATATGAAGCTTAAGAAACATATTTTGAGCAGAGGAAGAAGTTGGGTGGTGATACATCACAGCAATCTCAGACAATTCGATCAGTAGCTAAGAAGAGGGGATGGCCCTTTCCCAGTAGCATGCCCTTTTATAGCCTTGCATTGATCAACTATATTATACACCCTGGAATATTATACCTATTCCAGGGTGCCCCTGGAAAGGGCTATAATATTGGAGAAATGGCTTTCTTCAGGTGATGGTTGGTAGTTCCTGGAGAGGGCTGCCTGTAGAGATGTCTGTTGACAGTACTTGATACCTGTAAGACTGGTTTCTAGGTGGCACTGCATAGAGTGTACTAAACCCTCTATTATAAAGGAATGTTCTCAGGAAATACCATTGCCATCACTGCCCAACATCTGGCCCTATTACGTTAGATGCCAAATGATAACAACTCCCCCATTACTCCCTCAGAGGTTCTTAATGTCTCTGTCACAATGCTTAAAAGGATCACTAATGACTCCATGCACTATTACCCCTTCAAATTGTTTTCCTTCCAACTTCAACTTTCTCACAGGGGAGTCAACCCCATGAAAATTAAGTCGTATGAAAGTCTTAAATTGTAGTAGCTGAACTTTCAGAAACTGTGGGAGAAGCGATCAATCTAGGATAACATTGTAATAAGTACTAAATTTGAGTAAATACACATTTGGTGTTTTGACTATTCAAAAGCCATGTATATCCCCATTTAGCTGTCCATGTAATAGCTATAACAATCTGATCTTACTAAACACAATGCAACTATTCCTCATAAAAAATAAAATTCCAATCACACAACTCTCCCCCCAAAGGTGATCCAATGTACAATATTACCACAACTATTTCTACCTGACAGTCATTTCTCTTCTAGTTTAGTCAAAATAATCTCATTTACAGTTTCTGGAAACTTTTTATCAAAGTATGAAGTCAATGATCTTTGTAGTATAGTTAATAAAGCGTCTTATTCCAAATTTCTAGAAAATGCAAGTATATATATTTTTTACAGATGGGCACCCAGCAGTGACAATAACAAGGTCAGATTGATGAGTGATACTCTGTGTTAAGTCCGTGCAACCCCTGCTCTTTGTACCATAATCAATCATTTTATGAGGCAAGAGTTTTTGTTGATAGCCACAGAGCATGTCACCTTGCCTGCCTGACTTTGCAACGGTATTTTGTTCTCAATAAAATATTTTAACATTCTATGTCCATTTTGAGTGGGGATCTGTACACCTTTTGACCCATCCACTTATTACCCATCCCCCAAGCTTTTTCCTTTCAAATCCCTGATAATCTGTCAAAATCATTAGTGCTTGCATGGAGTCTGTGTATATCTTTACCTTAGACCTCCTCTCCTTCCAGTCGATATTGAAATTTGGCATGCTGCTAGATGGTTCCCCCAATAGGAAAGATTTTTTTTCTCTGCTCTTTTTTGAGGGCCCCTGTGTGTGTCACTAAAGAACTACAGTATTTACCTTCCTATTGCTGCTAACTTATCAAGCAGAATCATCACTAAATCAGGTTCACTTAAACCTCATTCAAAAGATCATAAGGAATTTTTCATGAAAATTCATCACAAAAGTGAGTAGTATGAGAAGAGGCAGTGAAATTGACATACTAGTAGTATAGTATTCAATAGGTTTTCAAATCTAGCCTTGAGGCATAATTCCATATGATCATGAAGAATTACATAACAGACTTGATTATGGTTTGGTGGACCAGAGAACTTGGGTCATGTCATCGTTGGATGACCAAGGGCCAGGTTAGGGTTTCTACATGGGCACAATAGCAAGCCAGGTATTGCCTCTAAATTGAAAATGCTTATTTGCTCAACAAAACATGACATTGTTAAAATGAAAACAAATAACAGCAACAGTAACAGAATCTTAGATTTCTTTTCTGTGATTAATCTATCTAAGCTTGCCTTGGAGAGCATACATCACAATTTGCACACTCACTAAGTTTTAACAATGGATCCTCAGGATAAAGTACTACTGATGCTTGTACTTGAGTCTTGGTCAGCTTGACATTGCTATAGCTTACAACCTAGAGTTCATGCAGGAAATTCAAGAGAGCAAATCTGGTACAGTTGGCTCACAAAAAAAAAAAGAGAATCATCCAAAGTGTAGCTTCTTTCAAATTGAGGAAGATATAACACAGAGAATGTAATTTGGTAGAACACTCAGAAAGTAACGGAGACAGCAAGAACCTGAATTTTCATGTGGCTTATCTCCATTTCCCAAGCACAAAATAATTTAACAAGGACTCTAAAGTACCTGTGACTTCCTATCCACCTGGACATATCATCTTAAATAATTGATACAACAAACTAATGGGATGCCCTATGTGAGGTTAAAGTGACCAAAATCTCTATGAACAAAATTATCATGAAGCTAGAGAACAGATAAAAACCTGAGTCAATATTGTAAAAGTTGTTAAAGAGAAAACCACAGTTCCAAAATGACTTCACTTGCCCTGAATCCCATGGTACCAAACCTGGATTTAATACCCAACCTAAATGCAGTTTCCACTTTCCCAGGAATGTAACCTTAATCAGCCAGTTTGGAATTTTCTAGGCAGCACCAATGAGGTAAATCTGTCACAGGGAGCCCTGTCCACACCCCTGCCCAAGAAAGAAGAGATAATCTGTATGATAGACTCTTGCCTTTCTCCCAAAAGAAGGTAACCTGGCAAGAAACAATTCTTTCTTTCCTTCTGCTAAAAAATTTCTCCCTACACCTTGCTTCTATAAAAATCCTCCATTTTATACAACTCCTTGGAGTATCTCTCTACTTTCTAGATGGGATGCTGCCAATTCATGAATTGCTTAAGAAACCAATTACATCTTCAAATTTACTTAGTTGAATTTTCCTTTTTAACAGATTTGATGGCAGTGATGGGATCCAAAGCAAACTTCCAATGGCACTCAGGATCAATGAGAAACACAAGCATGATGCCCTGTAATTTCCTCTCAGTTTGGGGCACGAACCCGTGTCCCCTGCATCAGCAGGTGGATTCCCAACCACTGCGCCACCAGGGAAGCCCCCTGAGCTCTGCTCTTTTTGAATTCAAGCTGGCAGACAGTTCTGTTCAGAGCCAAGAACCTAGACTTTCAGACCACAGTTCCCAGGTTTTTGAGTGAAAAACTCTAGAAAACTTCCACACTGGGAACTGCTGATAGTTTAATCTGCAATTCCCCATTTGTTTGGAATCCTTCCCCAGATTTCACGTTGGGAACTGTTGGTGGCAGCTGCAATTCTCCATTTTTGTTTGGAATCAGTCTGCAGCCCCCTTCTTTGGGGTTTGCTGGTTCCATTCTTTCCTCAGTCCAAGGTTCCACAGTACTTGGTGGTGGTGCAGAAAGGGCCTTTTCTTGGCCAGAAATATTCATTAATATCATTTGATTACTCCAAATATATTAAGGTACAAGTTTGTTTGTCTTGTTTTGTGTAAATAAAGGCTCATTGCTACTGGGATACTTTACATCCAAAGAGTTGAGCAAACCACCTTCCAGTACACCCACTTGTTTTACACCTGAGAACTATGATCCCAGAAGCTGTAGACATTTACAAAAATGGCAAAATCTTTCCAAACTTGTTTTGTGTCCTGAGAACATGGCTTGGTAGCCATCAGGTTGGCGGCTCTAAAATATGGCCAAATAGAAATGTGAGTTGCACCCCATTTATGACTAGACATAGCTGGATAGAAATGTGGATCAAACTCCACTGTGGCCAGGGACCCACCAAAGTACCGCCGGCCCTCCATGGAATTACAATGGCCATTATAAGAACATTTGAAATAGATGATATAATTTTAGAAGTGCACGTAAAAGCAGTCCTGGGAGATTCACATTCCATAGACAGAATGTGTCCATCTCAAAAAACTTGAGAGCAACCTGAAATATGGAGTGGTTAGTTTTTATGAGTGGGGTGATTTCATAGGCTAACAAGTGAGAGGATTATTCCAACTATTTTGGGGAAGGGGCTGGGATTTCCAGGAATTGGGCCACCACCCA
The DNA here is from genome assembly GCF_003031525.2 of Neophocaena asiaeorientalis asiaeorientalis. NCBI lineage: Eukaryota > Metazoa > Chordata > Mammalia > Artiodactyla > Phocoenidae > Neophocaena > Neophocaena asiaeorientalis. The sequence continues at coordinate 2,663,975 of NW_020172369.1, read as the reverse complement.
CTTTTTGGCCTTTTATGGTTGGCCTCAGAACTGTCATGGCATCTGTGGGTGTGTCATTTAACATGCTAATGTATTATAATGAGTGTATAATAAGGCTCAAGATCTACTGGAAGTCAAATCTTCCACCATCTTGGGCCTAGTAGGTTCTAACTGGTTTTTGTGGTCTCCTATTCATTTAATGGTGTGTCATTCATTTTTAATGGTTGTGCCCTGCCCCCTTCCTTTCTGTCTCAACATGATCTGGGATAATCTTTGGTAAATAAAAGCTAGGGTTTCAGTTTGTTGGTTTAATTAACAAACATGTCCTTAATGTTATCAACATTAGATATCAATAAAATGCAGATAAACAACTTTTATTCTACTAGGGTTTGGTAGTCAAATTCAGGTTATCTCTGTTGCAAAATTTTTAGAAAATTAAAATAAAATAACTTAGAATGATAGCTCATTTTTTCTAATGTCTCATGAAGTTTTCATGGGTAGTCTAAACATGATTGTTGAGAGCAAGCAATTTAAGATAGATGTAAGTGGGGTAAGAGCTTGTAGAGAAACTTTTTAGCAAGTTATATTTTATGTGTACTTAAAAATAGCTTCCAAAATCTTTTTGGTAAACCAAAACTTAGATTTGCTAAGTTAAATTAAATGATAGATATTAAATATCTAGATCATTTCCAAATAAAATAAAATAAAATAGTGAAACATTAATTATTGAACATACATCTATCTACTTTTGGCTTCCCATTGCAGAGAAACTAAAGATTAATTTGGTTCTAGTGGTACACATGATTTGTGTCATGTTGAAAGATTATACTGTGAAGAAGCACATTTCTAGAAATTATGAAATGTATTCATAAATTTGCCAATCTAAAAAAAAATCATATGACATATGGTTCACAATTGATTAATTCTTAGTTTTTACTAGAAATTAAGTTTTCTAATGGTTAATAATTCTAATTAATATATGTAATTAAAGCAATTAGAGGTAATAAGGAAAACAACTGCATGCAAGGAAAGTAGAATGTGTTTTGGGGTTAAGAAAAATTATGAGGTATGGAGATGCATTCTTGTTAAGGAAAATGAGAGTAATTTTATCTAAAACCAAAACTTCATTTTAGTTCCGGTTATTTCCAGAATGCGAAGGAAGAAAGTGAAGGGAAAACTATGCACATAGAAAGTGGAAGAGAAAACAAGCGAGAGAAAAGGAATCTTGTGTATTCAAGCTGGCTAAAATTGAACTATTATTATAGGGGGTTTAAGAATGAGCGTTAATATCAATAGTGTACTTATGTAAAACAGGAACTTAACTTTCTTGCCTCTCCTAAAAGGACAAAATTTTCTTGGACTATAGGTCTGTGCTTGATAATAAGAGATTTTGAAAGGTTTTTTCTTTACTTTTAAAAGTAATCTGCCTAGAAGCCAAGGATTCTGTATTTTGCCAAAATAATTTCCTGTGTTTATCAGATCTTTGATTACTTGAATCTAGTGTCCTCAACGTTAAAACAGCTAGTTTTGCTCACAACTATGTAACCTCCTGATTGCTGTCCTCAAAACTGAGGCTCACATCAAAAGAACTGAACTTGAGTATCAGGGAAATGCCCTTGCTGACTTTAATGTAACAGCAGTAGAATCTATAAAGATTGTGGCATGTATGGCTAATATCTTATCCTCCTTCTGCAAAAAAATGATCCCTCACTGCCAGAATTTTGCCATTCTGATTTCCTTGTGGCAACAAGGCAACAGTCAGCTTCTGAATCAAAGAAATTAAGATGGGTAAACAATGGCTGTAAATTAAACAAACAGTTGGGACTATAGAAAACCCAAGACTGCCGCTTGGTTCTTCCCATCTCCCTGGCAATTCCCATTTCTGGTTTTTACACCTCTTTATCCACCATAGAGCATTTAAGATGGCTCAAATTTTGAATAGACTTTGGTGGGGAAACTTCTATAAAACTGCAAAGACAAATTACCAGCAGTGTATGACCTACCAGATACATAATCATGGAAAAATTATTTTTGTCCCAGCAGCCTCAGACTTCCTTTCTCTGGACCCTTGGAACACCTGCAGCTGGACTTCATTCACCTGCCACTCAGTATGAGTTACCCATATGTTCTTGTTTTGTATGTTTTCCAGATGGATTGAAACCTCCCCCTATCTCAAGGCTGATACCCTCACGGTGGCAAAGAAACTGTTAGAAAATGTGTTTACCACTTGGAGTATACCTTCCACAATCTCCAGTGATCAAGGCACAGACTTCACTGGGTAAATCATACAAGCATTAGTGAAAACCTTGCAAAGTTCTTGGAATCATCAGGCAAGGTTGGGAAAACTAATGGAAAAACTGAATTCAAGCAGAATGAAAAATTAGTAATATGGAATTGAACAAACTGATGACAATGATTATAATTTTATGACTTTGTGTCTAAAATATTGCTGTTTTTTAATTTTTTTTCAGGTTTAAAGAAATCTTTTCTCTTAAGCATTTTTATTATCACTGATATTGCTATTATCAGCAGTACAGCCTGTAGTGATTGTGTCTCACCCCACTAAGTATTTAGTTTTTTGTTTTTCACAGTGCTGATGAAATGAAAGAAAGTTGCAGGTACTAGTTTAAGACCCCTGCCCTGAGGTATCTGGTCTTATTATATTGTCCAGGGATACATTGAATAATGTCAAGTAGAGGAGTGACAGGATCAGAAAAGTATTTCAGGAAGTTCAATCTGATCATAGTCTTTTTTTTTTTTTTTTTTTTTTTGGGGTGCGCGGGCCTCTCACTGTTGTGGCCTCTCCCGTTGCAGAGCACAGGCTCCGGACGGGCAGGCCCAGTGGCCACGGCCCATGGGCTCAGCCGCTGCGTGGCATGTGGGATCTTCATGGACCGGGGCACGAACCTGCATCCCCTGCATCGGCAGGTGGACCCTCAAGCACTGCGCCACCAAGGAAGCCCTGATCATGGTCTTTAAATAAATCTGCGGACAAAATTATTCAAGTCCCTCCTTTTAAGCACCATTAAGGATTATCTGTGGAAAAGAATTTTAAGTTTGAACTCTACCCTTTCACCTCTCCAGGCTTGCTCCTTTGGATCAATCACATTATGGTATTTTTCTCCTTTTTCATTCTGTTAGGTAGTTAGTCAGACATTAGCAGCAAGGAGGTAACAGTGGAGAAAAGATACAAGGGGAATGATCAAGTCACACCCCAACCATCTGGGTACCCTCCCCTGACATTAGCAGCAAGAAGGTTACCGTGGCAAAAAGACAAGAGGGGAGTAGTCAAGTTACACCCCAACCACCTGGGGACTCTCCCTTGACCCCACCCAGAACAGGCAAAACTTTGGTCGTGTGGTGGGCAATTTATTCTGATAAAGAGGGAGCACAGTAACATGAGGGGACTTTCCCGGGCTGTGCATGCCCAGGCCAAATAGGCCTACAACCTATAGTAAACCCAAACTCATTATACCATCATTATAATAAAATATGCATAAAAATAATAAAATAAAATAATAATAAAAAAATAATAAAATCTGCATGTGGTTTTGCCCCTCCCCCCCCCGTGGCCTTTTCTTAGTGAATCAAGGGTAAGGTGAGGGCATGCGCAGTAACGTACTTGTTACGTAACTGGAGACTGTCAATCAAATAATGATCCCCTGTCACTCACCCATGATCGCACCCCGCCTCCTCACAGAACACTCCTTATAAACACCCTAAAGCCTGTACAGGAGCGCTGGTTTCACTTCACAGAAACAGCCTGCTCTCTCTCTGAGAGTGTAAATGTGCCTTAATAAACTTTGCTTTGCTTAAGTGCAAAATAGTAGTCTGCAGCTCTTTGCTGCTATCACAAGGACCGAGATTGCTGGTTCAGGTCTTCCACTGACCTCCTTGGTTGAAGCCATTTGACACAACACACACCAACCCAGTAACAATTCATGTTTCCAAATTACTTACAGTTAATCTTCAGTCATATAGTAAAAATATCCAAAAATGCATTTGCTCAAGCAAGATAGAAGTTTATTTCTCACTCATGTAACAGCCCCTAGTGGGTGGGTAGAATTTGCTCCAAAAACTACTTCAAGAACTTTCACTAGTTGGGCAGCTGTTCCATCGACAGCATGCAAATTCCAAGCCCACTCTAGTCATCACTGTTTCCAGTCAGCAGAAAGGAAAACAAAGGGATACGTCTACCGCTAGTTTGTTTTTTTTAAGAGAATAAGGTAGAATTTGAACATACACTAATGTTCACATTCCATGAGTAAGAACTTAGTCATATAACCACAAATAAGATTGAGTAATGTAGTTTTTCCAGAAAATCAAGTGCCCAGCAAGGAGAAAACACACTGAGGATGTAAGATCCGGGATAACCAAGGTCTTCACACATGTTTCCATTTGTCCATTTTGTTCTTCACACAAACTGGAATATAACCTTTTGGAATCCACTTTATTTTCACGTTCCTCATGAAGATATAAAGATTTCAAAATAGTATATTATGTATTCCAAAAGAGCTTAGCAGAGAGAAGGAGTCTGTGAGAATATTAAATGTCTTGGATTTTGTATTAAATTATCAATTGTACTTTGGTCTTCTTGGTAGAAGAATATAATTCTGAGTATTTGGATTTTTAATCTTTTTTAATTGAGATATAATTGACATATAACATTATAATAGTTTAAGGTGTACAACGCAATTATTAAATTTTTTTTATATATTGTGAAATGATCACCATGAAAAGTCTAGTTAACATCCATCACCATACATAGTTACAATTGTTTTCTTGTGATAAGAACTTTTAAGATCTATTCTCTCAGAAATTTTGATTTTTAACTTTTAATTTTGATTCTCTGAATCTCAATATTTTCTAGCAAAATATCAATACTTTTATTGTTTCCTGAGTATATCCTATTTTACATGCACCATACCTAACAGAAATTGAGAGGGGAAAATGGCTTTATATGCTTTTTGCTTGTCACCTTAAATTTATTAGAAGATTTTGGTTGGTTGATTGCTTGGTTAAGGAGATAAGGAATGGGAAGTTTCAACAATAAAACTCAAGTCACAGTACGTTCTTTTCTTCAGATGGAATAGAACATTTTCAACTGCATTTCTGTGGGAGTCAGTCTTCAAGGGGTCCTTGATGAATATCAGGTCCTGCTTCCTGATATTCGTAGCCATTGACAGTCTCACTCACATTAAGTAGGACTAACATGTGTAACAAATAGGATATTGAAGAAAAGGTGACGTGTAATTTTTAAGGCTAGGTCATAAAAAGCATGTGAGTTCCGTCTTTCTGAGTGAAGACAAGAGTATGTTATGAGATACTGGGTTAGCAAAAAAGTTCATTCAAGTTTTCTGTAACAGTTTGCAGAAAAACACAGATGAAAGTTTTGGCCATCCCGATACTTTAGGTGACAATTAACCAGTACCACACAGTGAGCCATCTTGAAGGCAGATCTTGTAAATGGTAATTAGATTGTGAATATTGCCTGCCATATCAGTAAACAAAGAATTTCACAGTCATCAGCGATTGCAGCCACAGCCAGCAGATGGTGAACTGGAGAGCCCTGAAGTAAGTCAGGAAGGATAAGAATACCTGCCATCTAGCAGTGATCAGACTGCAGGCACTCCCCACAGTGAGCTCTGAGGAAACTCAGGAAGTGAAAACAGAAGATACTGGTCCCAGATAGCTGAGGTACATAGCAAAGGAATGATTTCAGTGAGCCCAGACTCTCACATCTTCCCATATATAGAAAAGCACTAAATTCATTAAACTTAAGATTTCTAGTTTTCTTTAATTAACAATAAACTTTTGATGTTCAGACTACCTGTCCTTTGTTACAAAACTTATATATCCTGGCTCCCTCTCTTTCCTCTTCAGAGCAGTTCTCTCACAGTTACTTGAGATGCTGTCTCTCAGGATTGAAGTCCTAAAATTTCCCACCAAATAAAAAATAACTGTCAACTTTTAGGTTGTGAATAATTTTTTAGTTGACAGAAACAATGACAAGCCTTCAGATAACTGCAGTCTTGGTTGCATCTTAAGTGAATATCATGAGACACCTCAAGCCACAACCCTCCAGCAAAGCTGCTTCTGTATTCCTGATCCACAGAAAATATGAGATGAATAATAACTATTTATTATTTTAGACCACTGAGTTTTTGATACCGAGCAGGGCCCTGTGGGGCTCCTGGGAACAAATCCTTTCTGTGTCTGCCATTTCTTTGATTACAGAAAATAGCCTTCACTCAGCCTCCATGACCTTCGCTGAGTTCCAACTGGGCAGATTGAAGCAGCTGTTAGTTAGGGAAGGGAGGGGATGCCAGACAAGAGAGAAACAAACAGTCAAGAGAAACAATAGTGCAGCCTTGGGGCAATGTGTTGGCTCCCCATCAAAGGATACACACACAATATCTTTGAGCTGTTTTCTAGATTTTGAAACCCCCTCCAGGTGGGAGAAGTTAAAGATTAATGAATGATGGTATGCTGCCCACAAGCATGTAGACCTCAGACGAGTCGGAACCTGAAGGTTGATAATGCTGACTCCTACTTAGCTCACCACCAACCCATCAAAGAATGTCCTCGAGTTGAACATGCCATCTTTAAACAATTACTGTAAAACGACTCACTATCCTCTCCAAGTGGGGACAAATAGTTTTTGAAGGCAAGAGCCTGCTGTGTCCCCCTTTTCCTTGCAAAGTAATAAAGCTATCCTTTACTACCCAAAACTCTGTCTCTAAGATTCGATTTGGCACGGGTGTACTGAAAAGTTGAGTTCTGGCATCATTTTTATTATTATTTTTTCTTATTTATTTATTTTTACATCTTTATTGGAGTATAATTGCTTTACAATGGTGTGCTAGTTTCTGCTTTATGACCAAGTGAATCAGTTATACATATACATATGTTCCCATATCTCTTCCCTCTTGCGTCTCCCTCTCTCCCACCCTCCCTATCGCACCCCTCCAGGCGGTCACAAAGCACCGAGCTTATCTCCCTGTGCTATGTGGCTGCTTCCAACTAGCTATCTACCTTACCTTTGGTAGTGTATACATGTCCACGCCTCTCTCTTGCTTTGTCACAGCTCACCCATTCCCCTCCCCATATCCTCAAGTCCATTCTCTAGTGGGTCTGTGTCTTTATTCCTGTCTTACCCCTAGGTTCTTCATGACATTTTTTTTTCTTAAATTCCATATATATGTGTTAGCATATAGTATTTGTCTTTCTCTTTCTGACTTATTTCACTCTGTATGACAGACTCTAGGTCTATCCACCTCATTACAAATAGCTCAATTTCGTTTCTTTTTATGGCTGAGTAATATTCCATTGTATAAATGTGCCACATCTTCTTTATCCATTAATCTCATGATGGACACTTAGGTTGTTTCCATCTCCAGGCTATTGTAAATAGAGCTGCAATGAACATTTTGGTACATGACTCTTTAAATTATGGTTTTCTCAGGCTATATGCCCAGTAGTGGGATTGCTAGTTCATATGATAGTTTTATTTGTAGTTTTTAAGGAACCTCCATACTGTTCTCCACAGTGGCTGTACCAATTCACATTCCCACCAACAGTGCAAGAGTGCTCCCTTTTTTGCACACCCTCTCCAGCATTTATTGTTTCTAGATTTTTTGATGATGGCCATTCTGACTGGTGTGAGATATCTCATTGTAGTTTTGATTAGCATTTCTCTAATGATTAATGATGTTGAGCATTCTTTCATGTGTTTGTTGGCAGTGTGTATATCTTCTTTGGAGAAATGTCTATTTAGGTCTTCTGCCCATTTTTGGATTGGAATTTTTTTGTTAATTGAGCTGCATGAGCTGCTTATAAATTTTGGAGATTAATCCTTTGTCAGTTGCTTCAGTTGCAAAAATTTTCTCCCATTCTGAAGGTTGTCTTCTGGTCTTGTTTATGGTTTCTTTCGCTGTACAAAAGCTTTGAAGTTTCATTAGGTCCCATTTGTTTATAGGATGTGGGTCAAAAAGGATCTTGCTGTGATTTATGTCATAGAGTGTTCTGCCTAGGTTTTCCTCTAAGAGTTTGATAGTTTCTGGCCTTACATTTAGGTCTTTAATCCATTTTGAGCTTAGTTTTGTGTATGGTGTTAGGGAGTGATCGAATCTCATACTTTTACATGAACCTTTCCACTTTTCCCAGAACCACTTATTGAAGAGGCTGTCCTTTCTCCATTGTACATTCCTGCCTCCTTTATCAAAGATAAGGGGACCATATGTGCATGGGTTTATCTCTGGGCTTTCTATCCTGTTCCATTGATCTATGTTTTGTTTTTTCTGCCAGTACCATACTGTCTTGATTACTGTAGCTTTGTAGTATAATCTGAAATCAGGGAGCCTGATTCCTCCAGCTCCATTTTCCGTTCTCAAGAATGCTTTGACTATTCTGGGTCTTTTGTGTTTCCATAAAAATTGTGAATTTTTTTGTTCTAGTTCTGTGATAAATGCCAGTGGTAGTTTGATAGGGATTGCATTGAATATGTAGATTGCTTTGGGTAGTAGAGTCATTTTCACTATATTGATTCCTCCAATCAAAGAGCATGGTATATCTCTACATCTATTTATATCATCTTTAATTTCTTTCATCAGTGTCTTATAATTTTCTGCATACAGGTCTTTTGTCTCCTTAGGTAGGTTTATTCCTAGATATTTTATTCTTTTTGTTGCAGTGGTAAATGGGAGTGTTTTCTTGATTTCACTTTCAGATTTTTCATCATTAGTATATAGGAATGCCAGAGATTTCTGTGCATTAATTTTTTATCCTACTACTTTACCAAATTCATTGATTGGCTCTAGTAGTTTTCTGGTAGCATCTTTAGAATCCTCTATGTATAGTATCATGTCATCTGCAAACAGTGACAGTTTTACTTCTTCTCTTCCAATATGGATTCCTTTTACTTCCTTTTCTTCTCTGATTGCTGTGGCTAAAACTTCCAAAACTATGTTGAATAAGAGTGGTGAGAGTGGGCAACCTTGTCTTGTTCCTGATCTTAGTGGAAATGCTTTCAGTTTTTCACCATTGAGGATGATGTTGGCTGTGAGTTTGTCATATATGGCCTTTATTATATTGAGAACAGTTCCCTCTATACCTACTTTCTGCAGGGTTTTTATCATAAATTGGTGTTCAATTTTGTCAAGTTTTCTCTGCATCTATTGAGATGATCATATGTTTTTTCTCCTTCAATTTGTTAATATGGTTTATCACATTGATTGATTTGCATATATTGAAGAATCCTTGCATTCCTGGAATAAACCCCACTTGATCATAGTGTATGATCCTTTTAATGTGCTGTTGGATTCTGTTTGCTAGTATTTTGTTGAGGATTTTTACATCTATGTTCATCAGTGATATTGGCCTGTAGTTTCCTTTCTTTGTGACATCCTTGTCTGGTTTTGGTATCAAGGTGATGGTGGCCTCATAGAATGAGTTTGGAGTATTCCTCCCTCTGGTATATTTTGTAAGAGTTTGAGAAGGATTGGTGTTAGCTCTTCTCTAAATGTTTCATAGAATTCCCCTGTGAAGCCATCTGGTCCTGGGCTTTTGTTCGTTGGAAAATTTTTAATCACAGTTTCAATTTCAGTGCTTGGGATTAGTCTGTTCATATTTCCTACTTCTTCCTGATTCAGTGTTGGCAGGTTGTGCATTTCTAAGAATATGTCCATTTCTTCCAGGTTGTCCATTTTATCAGCATGGAATTGCTTGTAGTAATCTCTCATGATCTTTTGTATTTCTGCAGTGTCAGTTATTACTTTTAATATTTCATTTCTAATTCTACTGATTTCAGTGTTGTCCGTTTTTTTCTTGATGAGTCTGGCTAATGGTTTATCAATTTTGTTTATCCTCTCAAAGAACCAGCTTTTAGTTTTATTGATCTTTGCTATCATTTCCTTCATTTCTTTTTCATTTATTTCTAATCTGATTTTTATGACTTCTTTCCTTCTGCTAACTTTGGGGGTTTTTTTGTTCTTCTTTCTCTAATTGCTTTAGGTGCAAAGTTATGTTGTTTATTTGAGATGTTTCCTCTTTCTTAAGGTAGGATTGTATTGCTATAAACTTCCCTCATAGAACTGCTTTTGCTGCATCCCATAGGTTTTGGGTCATCGTGTCTCCATTGTCATTTGTTTCTAGGTATTTTTTTTTTTAATTTCCTCTTTGATTTCTTCAGTGATCCCTTTGTTATTAAGTAGTGTATTCTTTAGCCTCTGTGTGTTTATATTTTTTACAGCTCTTTTCCTGTAATTGATATCTAATTTCATAGTGTAGACTGTTCTCAGATCTTTTCATTCTTTATTCTGCTCTGCAGTAGTTATTTCCACTATTTTATTTTCCAGGTCAATTATCCGTTCTTCTGTCTCAGTTATTCTACTAGTGATCCCATGTAGAGTATTTTTAATTTCATTTATTGTGTTGTTCATTGTTGTTTGTTTCAGCTTTAGTTCTTCTAGGTCCTTGTTAAATGTTTCTTGCATTTTGTCTATTCTATTTCCAAGATTTTGCATCATCTGTTCTATCATTATTCTGAATTCTTTTTCAGGTAGACTGCCTATTTCCTCTTTATTTGTTAGGTCTGGTGGGTTTTTATCTTGCTTCTTCATCTGCTGTATATTTCTCTGTCTTCT
>NW_020172369.1:2626934-2652951 GCF_003031525.2 Neophocaena asiaeorientalis asiaeorientalis | reverse complement strand
CTGGGTGCTGCTGTTGAGATGGAGATCTCTGGGAGATTTTCCCCATTTGATATTATGTGGAGTTGGGAGGTCTCTTGTGGACCAGTGTCCTGAAGTTGGCTCTCCCACCTCAGAGGCACAGCACTGACTCCTGCCTGCAGTACCAAGAGCCTTTTATCCACACAGCTCATAATAAAAGGGAGAAAAATTAGAAAGAAAGAATTAGTAGAAATGAAGGAAAGAAAGAAATAAAGCAAAAAAGAACGAAAGAAAGAAGATAAAGTAAAATAAAATAAAGTAAGATAAAATATAATAAAGTTAGTGGGGCTCAGCTTTGGATTTGGCCCCACCTCTGCATGTAGGTTGCTGGAGGGCGTCTGTTCTTTGCTCACAGAGGACAGGGTTAAAGGAGCAGCTGATTCAGGGGTTCTGGCTCACTCAGGCCGGGTGGAGGGAGGGGCACGGAGTGCAGGGCGAACCTGCAGCGGCAGAGGCCAGCTTGATGCTACACCAGCCTGTGGCACGCTGTGCGTTCTCCCGGGGAAGTTGTCCCTGGATCCCGGGACCCTGGCAGTGGCAGGCTGCACAGGCTCCCCAGAAGGGGGGTGGGGATAGTGACCTGTGCTCGCACTCAGGCTTCTTGGTGGTGGAAGCAGCAGCCTTAGCGTTTCATGCCCGTCTCTGGGGTCTGCGCTTTTAGCCGCGGCTCGCACCCGAATCTAGAGCTCCTTTAAGCAATGCTCTTAATCCTCTCTCCTCACGCACCAGGAAACAAAGAGGGAAGAAAAAGTCTCTTGCCTCTTCGGCAGGTCCAGACTTTTTCCTGGACTCCCTCCCGGCTAGCCGTGGTGCACTAACCCCCTGCAGGCTGTGTTCACGCCACCAACCCCAGTCCTCTCCCTGCACTGCAACCAAAGTCCGAGCCTCAGCTCCCAGCCCCGCCCACCCCAGTAGGTGAGCAGACAAGCCTCTTGGGCTGGTGAGTGCCGGTCAGCACCGATCCTCTGTGCGGGAATCTCTCCGCTTTGTCCCCCACACCCCTGTTGCTGTGCTCTCCTCCACGGCGCCGAAGCTCCCCGCTCCACCATCCACAGTCTCTTCCCGCGAAGGGGCTTCTTAGTGTGTGGAAACCTTTCCTCCTTCACAGCTCCCTCCCACTGGTGCAGGTCCTGTCCCTATCCTTTTGCCTCTGTTTATTCTTTTTTCTTTTGCCCTACCCAGGTATGTGGGGAGTTTCTTGCCTTTTGGGAGGTCTAAGGTCTTCTGCCAGCATCCAGTAGGTGTTCTGTAGGAGTTGTTCTACGTGTAGATGTATTTCTGGTGTATCTGTGGGGAGGAAGGTGATCGCGTCTTACTCTTCCGCCATCTTCCCCTCGTCCCTGGCATCATTTTTAAATAATTAATTACACAGCAATAGTTACCTAGTGCAATTGTCATGTATTAATAGCATTGTTCTTTATATGTCTTCCTACATTTTATTCTGTGTTCAGTAAAACCTTGAAGTTATAGTTTTTCCACTGAACAATGCTATTCTTTTTGTATTCATTCTCTTGTACAGGAATTAGCCAGTGAGATTTTCCTGTAAACTAGATTTGGGCCACATGCAACAGAAAACTGACTGGATTTTATTGTGTTTCTTTCCAAGAAGGATACCTAGAAGAGTAAAGGGAATCAGTGAATTGCAGAGTCTGAGAAGGGAATTGTGATCAATGAGTTGAGGGAAAGAGCATATCTGCAGCAGGAGAGATGCAGATGAGATATTGCCCCAAATGTGCCTGTTATCCAAGGGCCTATGAACACACCTATTAAAGACTAAGCATTAACCATCTGCCAGCTCTAAAAATATGATGCTAGCTCACAACATTACAATCACAAAAATATTCTGCTCATCTTTCCTCTACTCCGCCAGTCCAAACTTGGCAGTGAGTGTGGATTTGAAACAACTGTTAGCAAGGTGTCAGTATTGGAGAAGCAGCCAGTTGTTCTTTCTCCTTTATTATAGGCCTCTCCACTATGGATGAAAAATGTTGTTTGCCAAATCAGTAAACAAAGGATGTCGCTGCTCATCAAGCCTGCAGCTACTGAAGTGCCCCTACTGGGCACCCTGAGGGGATTCAGGGTGGAGAAAAGCAGGATACCAGCCCTATATAGCTAAGGTGTATATCTAAGGAATGATTTCAATGAGCCCTGACTCCTGCATCTTCCCATACTTAGAAAACTACTAAATTCATTAACTTGAGATATCTGGTTTTCTTTAATTAACAGTAGTCTTTTGATATTCTGACCACCTGTGTTTTCTTTGGTTTTTTTTTTTTTTGGGGGGGAGGGGGTTTGGTAAAATCTCCTATATATCCTGGCTTCTCCCTTACCCCTTCTGAGAAGTCCCTCAGAGCTATCTGACCTGCTGTCTTCTGGGCTAAAGTTTTTTGTCCACCAAATAAAACATAATTCTTAATTTTTAAGTTGTGCCTTTTTTTTTTCAGTTGACAACTGCATGCATCCAAACTGAGGAGGAGTGAGGTAGGGAGGTATTTTGAATCAAGTTGAAAGTTTAAATCTGACATGACATTAAAAATTCTCATAACTAAGTAAATATAGTTTGTAATTCCCCAAAAAAATGTGATAATAGAAGTCTCTATATTTCATCCGGTCGCAGTGGAAAAATTAGCTCCCTTGTATCTGTGTAGAGGAAGAATTGGAATCCAAAGTAAAATTGGTTTATGATTAAATCCCTGAAGTCATATATTTCACTGTAATACTTTATTGGGAAATGTGCAGAATTACATAGAGCAAAAATAGATAATTTGATTGATGCAACTCTTTCTTTAAAATATGCATGCTAAAATAATCATTTTTAAGTATAACCAACTTGAAGTAACATATTTTACAAGACTAAATAGCTATTTGCTTTATCTATTTTATTTTGTGAAGTTATACACAATGTAAGGGAGGGGTGTTTTTCCTTCTCTTCTCAATGTAATTAGTTGGTGGAATTTGATAGCTGGAAATAAAAAACTCCATAAAAATTTTCCAGGCACATTCCACCCTGCTGTATTTCTTCACAGTTTTCAGTCACATTCTGAGGGGTATAAATAGATGTATTACCTTATTTACATAATGGAATCATGAAGTCAGCATAACTTTTGCATAGACTATCATGTCAGTGAGAGCTTTAGAGACAAGTCAGGTTTAAAAAGAGATTCCAATATGCATTCAGATCAACCTGCTGTGTGTGTGTGTGTGTGTGTGTGTGTGTGTGTGTGTATGTATGTGTATATATATATATATTTCAAATAGAAACCTAGAAATGGTTGAACTAAATTGATGTCTAGCACAACAAACTTGTTCAAATTGATAGAATAGCAAGAAACGTATAGCATACAATACATTTATCTTCATTTTGACTTTGTTTTAAAAAGGTGTGATATTTTGATATTAATCTAGTATGAAGCAAAATCCCTCAGTAAATTAAGTTTCCATTTTCAATATTTCTATTCATACTAGAAAATGCTACAATTTCATGACAAAGTAAAAAAATGTGTATGTTAGGGAAAAGAGAATCCATCAACAAATTAAGTAGAGAATAAACTTACCTTAACACAATAAAATCTGCATATGAAATGCCTACAACTAATAAAATGATCAATGTGGAAAAATGAAAGCTTTTTTCTCTAAGATCCAGAAAAAGACAAGGATGGCCACTCTTGCTGTTGCTGTTCAATATAATAATGGAAGTCCTAGTTAGATCAATTATGCAAGGAAAAGAAATAAAGGGCATCCAAATCATAAAGGAAGAAGTAAAATTATTTGCTTGCAGATGACATAATCTTATGCGTTGAATATTGTAAAGACTGCATACAAAAAAGAGTTAGAACTAATAAAAACATTCATTAAAGTTGTAGGATACAAAGTCATCATACAAAAATTATTTGTGTTTTTATACAGTAACAAGAAAGTATCTGAAAAGCAAATCAAGAAAATAAAAACATTTACAATAGCATCAAAAACCAAAGAAGTGAAAGACTTGTGCACTGAAAATTATAAAACATTAATGAAAGAGATTTAAGAGGCACACACAAATGGAAAGACATCCTGTGTTTATTAATTAGATGAATTAATATTTTTAAAATATTCATACTCTTCAAAATAATCTATGTAATCCTTCTTAAAATTGCAGTGGCATTTTTCGCTGAAATAGAGAAAACAATCCTAAAATTTCTATGGAATCACAAAAGATTCCAAAAAGTCAATGTGATTTTGAAGAAGAAGTACAAAATTGGAGGCATCACACTTCCTAATTTTAAACTATATTACAAAGCTACAAATCAAAACATTATAGTTTTGGAATAAAAATAGACAGATAGACCAGTAAAACAGAATAGAGAGTTCAGGAATAAACCCACACATATATGGTCAAATGACCTTCAAGAAGAATACACAATGGGGAAAGGATAGTTTTTTCAAGAAACGGTGTTGGGAAAACTGGATATCTACATGCAAAAAATGAAACTAGCTCAATGACTTCTTTACTACCAGAGCACGACAGAATCTAGAAAAAAATGAATGGTTCTTAGATCTAACTACGGTACTCTCTATTCCTTTTGCACAAGGAATACAATACATCCTTACTTATAAAATGTAGGAATGTAATTCCTAGTACACCAGTTTAGTTGGTTTTATATTTCTTCTTTTTTTTTAACATCTTTATTAGAGTAAAATTGCTTTACAATGGTGTGTCACTTTCTGCTTTATAACAAAGTGAATTAGTTATACATATCCATATGTCCCCATATCTCTTCCCTCTTGCACCTCCCTCCCTCCCACCCTCCCTATCCCACCCCTCTATGTGGTCACAAATCACCAAGATGATCTCCCTGTGCTATGAGGCTGCTTCCCACTAGCTATCTATTTTTTTTTTTTCGGTATGCGGGTCTCTCACTGTTGCAGCCTCTCCCACTGCGGAGCACAGGCTCTGGACATGCAGGCTCAGCGGCCATGGCTCACGGGCCCAGCCACTCCGTGGCATGCGGGATCTTCCCAGACCAGGGCACGAACCCATGTCCCCTGCATCGGCAGGCAGATTCCCAACCACTGCACCACCAGGGAAGCCCCACTAGCTATCTATTTTATGTTTGGTAGTGTATATATGTCCATGCCACTGTCTCACTTTGTCCCAGCTTACCCTTCCCCCTCCCCATATCCTCAAGTCCATACTCTAGTAGGTCTGCATCTTTATTCTCGTCTTGCTCCTAGTTCTTCTGAGCATTTTCTTTTCTTTTTTTTTTTTTCTTTTATATTCCCTATATATGTGTTAGCATATGGTATTTGTTTTTCTCTTTCTGACTTACTTCACTCTGTATGATAGTTTCTAGGTCTATCCACCTCACTACAAATAACTCAGTTTTGCTCCTTTTTATGGCTGAGTAATATTCCATTGTATATATGTGCCACAGTTTTATATTTCTTAATTACACAGTAGATATTCCTGTCTTGCCATCCTGTCCTACACATTTTTTTCTTTTGAAATCCTCTTCTCCTAATATATTTACAAACCATCCAGAGTGTTATAATAATAGATTGGATTAAAGATTCATTTTTAATTTAAGAGTGCACACATATTCACAGTATAGAAACCGTTGGCACCAAAATCTAATAGTAATTAGTTAGAAATGGTGTGTGTTAGAGGTTAGGGTGTTTGTTTTATAGTGATGTTAGCTCTTTCTGACATTTAGTACCTGGAAGTCAAGGATGCTAATTGTCATATAAGGAGAAACAAATTC
This sequence comes from Neophocaena asiaeorientalis asiaeorientalis, assembly GCF_003031525.2. Classification (NCBI taxonomy): domain Eukaryota; kingdom Metazoa; phylum Chordata; class Mammalia; order Artiodactyla; family Phocoenidae; genus Neophocaena; species Neophocaena asiaeorientalis. Next base: position 2,647,192 of record NW_020172369.1, on the reverse strand, counting down.
TAAAGAACAAAGACATTTCCCTCCCCCACCAAAAAAAAACATTCTAAATGTTTCTTCATTAAGAAATACTGAATATAAAATTGTTGAATAAACAGATTTTTATTTGATTTTTTCCACTTGATTACTAATAAGATCAATATTTTCCAAAATATAGTGACTACCTGATAGTATTAGTTATGATTTGGGTGTTATGTGGAATGTATTATTCTTTTCAATAATAATGTTCAAAATTAGTATAAAGAGACATTAACTATCCAGTTATACCAAATATTTAATTCATAATTGTTTTGAACTGGGATAATTAGGAATGTAATAATTTGTAGGCATAAAGAAAATAGTAAATCAACTAAAATAAGTGGTGTGTAGATATGACAAAAGAACAGAAAATTGTAAATAAATTATGGCTTCTTGGGAAACACTGAAGGTGTGTGTGTGTGTGTGTGTGTGTGTGTGTGTGTGTGTTTTAGTAACTCAGGGTTAATCAATACACTGATGTTAAGTATTTGTACCAACCCAAACAAAAACATTACTTCCCCACTTAAGTTCATACTCACCCACATAAATGTATTGTTGAGAAATAATAGATATCTAAGGTTGTTGACATAGCAAACATACTTCACAGTTTGATAGTTCATAAAACTCAAGTATGCAAACCTTATCACTATGGACTAAAACTAAGCTGGTTTTTCATTCATCCCTCTTTCTTATTTATGGTTAAAACTTTAATCTTGCCCTTGCTGTCTTTTTTGGATAATACTTGATGAAAATTGAGGACTCTCCCCCTCACTTCTCACCATTTTTTCTGCTCAGTGATTACCTGAACTGCACAGGAATTCAGGCATGGCATTGAAAGAGCAATATTACAGTCATCTTCTGTTCTCTAGTGACATCTGGTTAGAAGTAGAGCTCCTCCTTTGGTGTTGCTTGAGTACATTTGCATCTCTGCTGATATGTACAGTTAAAAATGTCCTCTGGTTACCAGTTCCAGGCATTCTGCTCCTCTCCATACTGACTACAGATATTCTAGCCTGACTATTTCCCTTATGATTCCTCCTTAGAGATTAAAAACATCCAGCTTCTTTTCCTGCACCTCACTGTAGTACACACTCTTTTGTGAGGCTGCCCTAAGTCCCATTTTCCTGGATACCTTACTCAGTCTTCACTACTCATCTGCTAGTGAGTTATGCTTAAATGTCCTGGCTCACAATAAAAAGTAAGGCATGAGTCCACTAATTTCTTACCATCTCTAAACCATTCTGGGATTTCTGCTGCTAAAGCCCTGCCCCTCATTTCCCTCAGACATCTACAATGAAGGAAAATGTAGGAGGCACTGCTCTCCCACTAAACTCACAGCTTAACACTCATGTTCTTCTGGTTCAATCCCCTTCAAAGTTTTTGTTCCCAGGTCAGAAATTTTCCACACTTTTTTTCAACATGCAAGGAAACCTCTCTTGTATCATTTTGCATTTCTCTACACTTTGTACTTTAGGCAATAAAGTCTTCTAAACTTTAATTTGGTAGTCAAAGCCAAACTTACTGGAAATAAATACTTTTTTAAAAATCCTTGCAAATGTATAGCCCTTGCTATCAAAATTCAAATTGCATTTCAAGACAAATTTGGAACTCAGAGCCAGTAATTTCACACAAATTTTAAATTGGGTTCCTTTGGAATTCTCTGTTCCCTAAAGCAATAAGGCTTCACCTATGGTCAAGTATTAATAGCCAAATGGTTGCATCAATGAATGCATTTGCCAAGAAGAAGAAAGAAGTTGTGTTTTAATTTAGAATATTTCACTGATGTAATCAAAATAAAATGTATTTTAGGAAAAAAAAGCAGCAAACATGTTTATTCTTTTCTTATACAATGAAGACATTTTCTCCCATTTCAAGAAAAAAAGTGATAAAGTGGATGAAGGAAACAAAAAACACTCTAAATATCTCTGTTCTTATAAGTAATAACATGAAAGGTACAAGCACTCCAGGGACAATAGCATACCTACCTATGGCATTTACTAAGGGCTTAGTAACTTAGAGAATTTTCTCCCCTCACTGTCCATCAAATGACAGATTTAATTACCAATGGATTAAAAGGGCCAGGGTAGGGCTTCCCTGGTGGCGCAGTGGTTGAGAGTCCGCCTGCTGATGCAGGGGACACGGGTTCATGCCCCGGTCCGGGAAGATCCCACATGCCGCGGAGCGGTTGGGTCTGTGGGCCATGGCCGCTGAGCCTGCGCGTCCGCAGCCTGTGCTCCGCAACGGTAGAGGCCACAACGGTGAGAGGGCCCCGTACCGCAAGAAACAAAAACAAAAATAAAAGGGCCAGGGTAAAACTTGTAAGTGATCTTTTAAAAATTAGCATAGGAGTGGACCTCTAAGTCTAAATAGCACTGAAAGTGTTATTTTAGTCTTTCACCACTGTATCCAAATTTTGGGCTCTCAGAGCCTTTCAATGTTTTTAAGCTATAAGTCTACTCACTTAGTACTTAGAGCAAGAGATAAAGAAATGTCAAGAGGCTGCAATCCTTACTTGATGCCACAGAGATATTTAAACACATAAATATATTCATGCATGCATAATAACATACCTAAAGGTTGATTCATCTTTGGACCTTTCTTATGAGAGCACAACTCAAAAAATATATTCTTGCTCAGGATCCAGTTGTCTAATGTTCTGATTTCTGCATAATTCCATGAATGATTCTGTTATAAAGCAATTTTTATTCATGGAAATGTGATTCAAGTAAACAGAACTCTAGTTACGCTTCACTAAAACTACTGAAATCTATGCCAGTAAATTAACCTTTTGACCTTACTTTTCTGCATTGAAAATCTTTTCTACAAATACAATTAGTAAAGTTAATTTCACAATTTCACAGTAGTTTAAACCTAATATAGTAACTATGGATGAGCAAAACCAATTTAAAGACAAGTGTTTGTAAACACAGCACATTTTGCTCTAACAACTGTTATCAGGAAGAAGAGTTCTTCATCTATTTTGAAACCATCCAAACTAGTGGATCGATTTTACTGCTTGTGGATCATATAATCGGCAAGCCTCTGTTGACATATTTAAAACTGTTTTCCCGCAGTGAATTTTAAATTAATATTTCAGTCAAGATGATCTGCAGCTCTCTCTCAGCTATTCAAAAGAAAATATGTCTTGACCTTTTTAAGATTTGAAAGATTCCATGGAATATATATTTAAAATATAATCTCACCTTAAAATATAGGTTTGTGTCAAGTGAAATGTCTAACCTTAGAAGACTAATAACCCCCCAACGGTAAAATAGCAAAAATATCTTTCACCTATGTAGCATTAGGAGTTTATATGGATAAAATAATATTATACCTATTACAGCACTTTAGAAATAAATATCCTTTATACCTCTCAGGTATCATTAGATGGAGAAATCTTAATGTAATCTTCTCTTAAAGTAGCATAGACCACATTATCCTCTGTCCTAAAAGCTTTCAGAGGCTCCTATAACCTTCCAAATTCAGTTTAGAATTCTCAACCTGGCCTTTACCCTCCATAAAATGGTTACAACCTACTTTTCCTTACATATAGGTACTATTACTTATGCAGATGTTAAACTGCAACCACCATCACTATTGCAAGTACATATCTCATGATTTGGCATCTCAGCACCTTTTTTCACTGTTATACCTTTATCCCAGAGTGTATCTTCCTTTCCTACCCATAGGAGCTACTTAATTTTCAGTTCTATTCTCAGCATCTAGTAAAAGCCAAACAAAGAGTAGGATTTTAGGAAAAAGCAATTGAATTAAATTTATATTACTAAGAGTAACCAGTCTTACATTATACCTACCTCTTGTTTATATTTGATGTCTAGGTTCCAAAAAATAAAAAATGCTTCAATCAAAATTATTTTGCCTTCTGAAGTCAAGTCACATTTCTAAGGTTATGGAGTCATGAAGGGAAGAAAGGTAAAATAAACCTAGGTCTTTCACTATCAGGCTCACTTGTAAAATACTTTCCTGAATATATATATATATATATATATATATATATATATAGAGAGAGAGAGAGCGAGAGAGAGAGAGAGAGAGAGAGAGAGAGAGAGATATATATATCTATATCTATATCTATCTATCTATCTATCTATATATATATAGATCTCCAAGTGAGTGTTTTTATGATGCCAAGATTACAATATATTTTCTAATTCTTTAATATTTTTGAATTTTGAGGTCTTTTAAGGTAATAACCTTCAAAACCAATGTGTAAGCTACAGAAACATAATTAGTTCTCTTGCTTTGTGCATTGTTTTGGGAAATTCTATACAATTGAAAAATCTAGTAGGAGTATGAGTTCATCATACACTTTTGATGGAACAACAGCCTTCTTCCTTTGTGTAAGGTCAACCTCACTAAACATTTAGCCAGCAAGTCTCAGATAGAGTGACTAGGGAAAGGGGATGATATCGAGTCCCCCACAGTATAAATCCTAACAAAATTTTAAATAGAAATACATTCTGTTTTCCAGCTTCTTTGGCTTCTGCCATATAGATATACAAATAAGCTTCTGGCAATCCAATGCACTTGAATGAGAATTTGTTTCAGGACTGAGTGAACTAAGAAAGAAATGCAAAGTATGTGACATATGTTTTTCTCTTGGTGGAGATTGCGATAGAGGCAAAGTGGTTCTGGAGGAGGTAGCTTTCTGAGTTGGCAGATTCTTGATCATAGAAGAAGCAGTTACTCCCTTTGGTAAGCAACATTCTGTATTGTGGATATGTTAGGTAGTTAGATATGAGCAGCAAGGAGGTGACAGTGGTGAGAAAAACAAGGAGAAGAAATCGAGTCACACACCCAGCAGTCTGGGGACTCTCCCTTGACCTCACCCAGAATGGGTGAAACTATGGTGGTGTGGTGGGCGGCTTATCCTGATAAAGAGGGGCACAGTAACACAAGGGAAGTTCCCCGGGCTGCACATGCCCAGACCAGACAGGAGTATAACCTATAGTAAACCCAAACTCATTATACCATCATTATAATAAAACCTACATGTGGTTTTGCCCCCTGAGTGGGTGTTTCTTAGTGATTCAAAGGTGAGAGCATGCACAACAGTAAACTTGTTACATAGCTCGAGACTGTCAATCAAATAATGATCCCCTGTCACTCACAGCTGTCTCCCTGCAAAATGCTCCTTAAAAGCGCCCTTAAGCCTGTATAAGAATGCTGCTTTCCATTTGCAGCAACAGCTCACTCTCTCTCTCTCTCTGAGAGTACCTTTGCTTCGGGCTTGCTTCATTTCGCTGAGACAGCCTGCTCTCAGAAACAGCCTGCTCTCTCTCTCTTTCTCTCTCCCTCTCTGAAAGTGTACCTGTGCTTAAATAAACTTTGCTTTGTGCTTAAGCTTAACGTGGTAGCTTGCAATTCTTTGCTTACTATCGTGAAATGAGATTGCTGGTCTAGGCCTTCAGTTGACCTCGGTTGAAGCTATTTTTTTACAAAGTAGATCTGGGCATCGTTCTTAAAAGCTCAGCTCAAAGTCCATTTCTTCAGGCATGCCTACAAGTCTCTATACATCTTACTTAAATCCATTTCTGCTAAAACTAGACTATGGGGCTTCCCTGGTAGCACAGTGGTTGAGAATCTGCCTGCCAATGCAAGGGACACGGGTTCGAGCCCTGGTCTGGGAAGATCCCACATGCCGCAGAGCAACTGGGCCTGTAAGTCACAACTACTGAGCCTGCGCGTCTGGAGCCTGTGCTCCGCAACAAGAGAGGCCACGATAGTGAGAGGCCCGCACACCGCGATAAAGAGTGGTCCCCGCTCGCTGCAACTGGAGAAAGCCCTCATCCAGAAATGAAGACCCAATGCAGCCAAAAATATAAAAAGAAAGAAAGAAATAAAGAAAAAAAAAAAGAAAAAGAAAAAGAAAAGAAAACTAGACTAGACATTCTTTACTGTAACTAAGAAATTTGATCAATATAATAATTGATGTCAGAAGTGATTGCATGCAAAAAATTGTCAAATAAATTATAATCTGGGATTGAATAGCTGATATAGTGGGTTTAAAGGAATCCTATTACACTTAAAAGGTAGATTATCAGAGGTCCATGTAACATAATTGTGAAACAGTTACTTAAAGCATTACCTATAGTTATTTGAAATGAAATGCCTATTGATGACAATATTTTGGTAGAATAAGAGATCCCTGATATAGAGCCTTATGAAGGACATGAAGAGCAACCATCATAGTAGGGTTAGACTATTTCTAATTGAACCAGAGAGCCTAATAAAGAAATGTTTACGATATAAAGTTTTTAATTTTCAGATGACAGCAGGGTAAAAAATCAGCTAGTATCTATGATTATTTTCAAAGATTCTCTAATCTTTCTAGCTGTAAGTCTGACTCAGTTTTGAAAAAATGAGCTCAACCCTGCTATCACAACTTGGTTTCAAATCCTTATCAAGTCTCTTACAAGAAAGTTAGGGCAATAATTGGTAAAAATCCTTGACACTAGAATTGGAAAAGAAACAATCTGAAGAATTTCAAACCCCTTATCTCTCTGAACCTCCAGTTTCACTGAATGTTGACTCTACCAGTTTTGAGGTGGCCTTTAGAAAACTCTATAAGAACCTATCTGAGGTATTATAACTACCTTAAAAGGCTTAGCTAATTCTCATACTCCATCAGAACTATAACTAGACTCTAAGTCCAGCATGGATAAGAGAAAAAACATTAAGTCAAACTAATGAGAAGAAGGCTTATACATGGAAAATATTGGAAAAATGTGCATGGGGAGGAGTAGCAAGGGTTCCAACCCAAGGAAGAAGAAGTATAATTTTAGGTCAAACTGAATTAATGGAATGGCTCCCTTTTCTAGAGAATTTGAATTGGATATCCTCTCAAGTACTTGGAATTGTTTGCGTGGTTGTTTGACTGAAACCTAAATTTAATGGGCACTAATTTTAAATAAAGTTGATTCCAAAAAGGTTTAATTATAAGAATGTTGGAGGGGCTTTATCATGTCTAAGTTACTCATTCAACCCTTGACTATGTCTTCCAGCAGACACAGAGAACATTGCCTTAACCATGTGTATTAGTTTCCTAGGACTGTCAAGAAAGTACCATAAACTGGGTGTTTTAAAACAACAGAAAGATATTCATTCACACATCTGGGGCTATTCCTAGGCATTTTACTCTTTTTGTTGCAATGGTAAGTGGGAGTGTTTCCTTATTTCTCTTTCATATTTTTCATAATTAGTGTATATGAATGCAAGAGATTTCTGTGCATTAATTTTGTATCCTGCTACTCTACCAAATTCATTGATTAGCTCTAGTAGTAGTCAAGACAGTATGGAGCTGGCCCCAAAACAGAAATATAGATCAATGGAACAAGATAGAAAGCCCAGAGATAAACCCATGCACATATGGTCACCTTATCTTTGATAAAGGAGGCAAGAATATACAATGGAGAAAAGACAACCTCTTCAATAAATGGTGCTGGGAAAACTGGACAGCTACATGTAAAAGAATGAAGTTAGAACATTCCCTAACACCATACACAAAAATAAACTCAAAATGGTTGGAAGACCTACATGTAAGACCAGACACTATAAAACTCTTAGAGGAAAACATAGGCAGAACACTCTATGACATAAATCACAGCAAGATCTTATTTGAGCCATCTCCTAGAGAAATGGAAATAAAAACAAAAATAAACAAATGGGACCTAATGAAACGTAAAAGCTTTTGCACAGCAAAGGAAACCACAAACAAGACGAAAAGACAACCCTCAGAATGGGAGAAAATATTTGCAAATGAAGCAACTGACAAAGGATTAATCTCCAAAATCTATAAGCAGCTCATGCAGATCAATATCGAAAAACAAAAAACCCATGGGCTTCCCTGGTGGCACAGTGGTTGAGAGTCCACCTGCTGATGCAAGAGACACGGGTTCGTGCCCTGGTCCGTGAAGATCCCACATGCTGCAGAGTGGCTAGGCCCGTGAGCCATGGCCTCTGAGCCTGTGCATCCGGAGCCTGTACTCTGCAACGGGAGAGGCCACAATGATGAGAGGCCCGCATACTGCAAAACAAACAAACAAAACAAAACAAAAAATCAATCCATAAATGAGCAGAAGACCTAAATAGATATTTCTTCAAAGAAGATATACAGATTGCCAACAAACACATGAAAGGATGCTCAACATCACTAATCATTAGAGAAATGCAAATCAAAACTACAATGAGGTATCACCACACACCAGTCATAATGGTCACCATCAAAAAGTCTACAAACAATAAATGCTGGAGAGGATGTGGAGAAAAAGGTACCCTCTTGCACTATTGGTGGGAATGTAAATTGATACAGCCACTATGGAGAACAGTGTGGAGGTTCCTTACAAAACTAAAAATAGAACTACCATATGACCCAGCAATCCCTCTCCTGGGCATATACCCTGAGAAAACCATAATTCAAAAAGCATCATGTACCACAATGTTCATTGCATCTCTATTTACAATAAGCAGGACATAGCAGCAACCTAAGTGTCCATCGACAGATGAATGGATAAAGAAGATGTGGCACATATATACAATGGAATATTACTCAGCCATAAAAAGAAACAAAACTGAGTTATTTGTAGTGAGGTGGATGGACCTAGAGTCTGTCATACAGAGCGAAGTAAGTCAGAAAGAGAAAAACAAATACCGTTATGCTAACACATATATCTAGAATCTAAAAAAAAAAAAAAAAAGGTTCTGATGAACCTAGGGGCAGGACAGGAATAAAGATGCAGATGTAGAAAATGGACTTGAGGACATGGGGAAGGAGATGTGTAAGCTGGCACGAAGTGAGAGAGTGACATGGGCATATATACACTACCAAGTGTAAAATAGATAGCTAGTGGGAAGCAGCTGCACAGCACAGGGAGATAAACTCGGTGTTTTGTGACCACCTTGAGGGGTGGGATAAGGAGGATGGGAGGGAGATGCCAGAGGGAGGGGTAAGGGTATATATGTATACATATAGCTGATTCACTTTGTTATAGAGCAGAAACTAACAACATTGTAAAGCAACTATACTCCAATAAAGATGTTAAAAAAAAGAAATACAATGGTGGAGCAGGCTTATGATAAACATTCCCATATTCATTTATGTGCTGTTTTCACATAAATGATACAATATTTAAGATCAAAGGTTAAAATTAAAATGATGTAAGGTAATATAAGTATTATACATGAATAGTTTATAATGTCACATGTGCATTTAAGGCAAATATATGATGCTTGCTTTGATTTATTTACATGTATGTCTTATTTACACATATTTTACTTTTTTATGTGCTCAGTATCCCTTCTTCTATATGATATTTGAAATGACTTCCTTCTTCCAATGATAAATTATTTATTTCTTAGTACAGGTTTCTTGGCTGATAAAATTTCTCAATATTGTTTTAACCTATAAGTGTTTTTATTTCACACTGAATTTCAAAAATAATTGATGGGGACCCATTTTTATAGGCAATTATTTCATCTCAATTTCACAATTTGTGTGCTTGTGTGTGTGTGAGAGAGAGAGACAGAGACATAGACAAAGACAGAGAGAGAGAATAACTGTCATAAAAGGATAAGCCTGCTCTCAACTTGTATGATGTAAGTAATGTCTCAAAGACTCTTCTCTTTTCAGGATCTAATTTTTTGCAGTAGAAGAGTCCCTTGAAACACCTAGTTGCCCATAATACTGAAACCAATTTGCTTCTCTTTTTGTTCATATATTTGTAGTCCCTTTGTAATTTTATCCAATTTATTTTATGAATATAGAGTTTCAATTTTACATCTATATCCATAGCCACTCCCCTTTAAATTATATACATTTACATATAAATATAACTCTAAAGGAAACCCTTGATCTTCTATCCTATCCTTCTAAAAAAGCTTTTAAAACAGAATATCTTCCCAATCAGTAATTGTTACCTCATCCTCCTCTGTTTAGGCTATATGCCTCATTGATTATTTCTTTTCTGTCACACTCTGCATTCAATCCATCAGCCAAATTTATTTATTGTCTTTCTCAAATCATTTTTCAGAACTTATCTAAAAACATCATCTCTCCCCAGGGTACAAAAAAAAAAAAAAACATCATCTCTTTCCTGGCTTATTTATAGTTTATTATTTGGTCTTCTTGTTTCATCTCTTCCCTCTTTTCAATCTATTCCATAGTTTTCCTTTTCATATACAGTAAAATAATCTGCATGCTCTTGACCCCACTGACTTTCCATCCCCATGAGCAAAAATTCTGCACTTTACTCACATCATGGCAGTTTACAGGTATCTTTGTGAATTCCAAACACCTCAGGCACTCTCTATCTACTCACTGTATCCTCTTCCTGTAGAACTCCTTCTCCACATATCTTCAAAGCTGATTTTATAAAATTTTCTTAGTGTTTTTGTCTTAAGTGCTGTTGTCCCATTGAAGCCTTAACTGGTTATCATATTTTAATTAATACCTTAAGAGCAATATCTATCCTCCTTTCCTGCTTTATCAGTTTTCTCAGCCCTAAACACCATGTATTCAGTGTATACAATGTTATGTGATGTATGCATTTCTCTTAACAAACACTTTTTGCTTAAGTTAGAAAAACTTGGGACTTCCCTGGCAGTTCAGTGGTTAAGACTTCATGCTTCCACAGCAAGGTGCACTGTTTCATCACTGGTCAGGGAACTAAGATCCCACATGCCACGTGGTGCAGCCAAAAACAAAAAAACGTGCCTTTAAATTAGAAAACCTTGTACTCTATTACCTACCACCAAGAGTATTGATAGGGACCTCTTATGGCTGCATTATGTTGCGAAACAAAAATTTGATGACTACAAAATATTTGTATTCAAAATATAAAACTCACTACGGTATTATAAAATCTAAACTAGTTCATCAGAAATTCACAACCCCTTTCTGTTAGCAGATATGCCTTTAGTTAATCTAAAATAGTTCTCCATTTTTAAATGTTTTATGCCCAAAAGGAACATGATTACTGCCCAGTGTGTATAGCTACTGTGCTATATTGCTATAGCTACCCGAGATCAAAAATAATGGCTCTGTTTTGCCCATTCATTTTTCTTTGGATGCCAATATTGGGTCCAAGCTTAAGTATAGAAAAATAGATTTAAAAATCAAAGAATTAGACTTTTAATTGATTCTCAAAGGGAAATTAGTGGTCTTGGAAAACATATATGAAAATATGGCTAATTTTGATATCTGTTCATGCTGACTAATAGCACTGATATGTTCATTGTACTTTTCATCTTTGTGTATGTTTGGACATGTTCATAACATACAATTAAAATTAAGAAAGTTACATATAGCTCTGGCAAAAGAAGTAAAGAAGCAGGCTTAGTATTATCATCTTCATGCTTTCATAAGTCACTGTTCGATCATTCAGTATTTCTTGAAAACATTATTGTAAAGTATGTTACTAGTCAGAATATGCATGCTAACATTGAGGGTCAAAGCTGTTGCTGAATCTCCAAAAACCACACACGCATGCAACATGATATGCTAATTTTTTTTTTTTTTTTTTTTTACGGTATGTGGGCCTCTCACCGCCGTGGCCTCTCCCGCTGCAGAGCACACGCTCCAGACACGCAGGCTCAGCGGCCATGGCTCACGGGCCTAGTCACTCTGTGTGTGGCATGTGGGATCTTCCTGGACTGGGACACGAACCCGTGTCCCCTGCATCAGCAGGCGGACTCCCAACCACTGAGCCACCAGGGAAGCCCTGATATTTATTTTTTAACTAATTTAAACTATTGAATGGAATAATGTTGTTGCATAATCCATCAGTGGCACTAGAAAAGAGACAATACCTATGTGAAATCTGCTTTTACTGTTATAAATGATTTCTAATTCTTACTTCACAATGTATACAAAGTTTTCTGTTTAAAGGGAAGACCATGAACACTTTGGTGCCCCCAGTGGACTGTTTAATATACTAATAGGAGCCTAAGGACATGAATGAGAAAGAGTATCTTATTGAGAAACATTTTAATAGCAATTATATTGCATGATTACACATGGAAATTGGACTACATCCCTGTAAACTGGGAATAAACTATCCTAGAATGCTAAGTTCTCGTACTTCCAAGGTTGGACTCCTTAATTTACCTGTTGAGTTACACTTACTAGAAATCTAACTCATCTGCCTAAAAAACAAACAGATTGGCTGAAATCTAAGACCAACATGCTTAACTGCTACTAAAAATTATGTCTTGAAACACTTTAACAATTATCTTGACCCATTTTCATTGACCTGCCTGCTGAGAGTAAACTGTCAAATCTGGCCAATATGTCTTAATATATAACACCCTACTAACTATCCTCTGCAAATAATTACTATTAAATACTTACTTTAATTATAGGTAAAGAGGTATTAAAATATCCATAATAAAGTAGGAATATATAATATATTAATCATAACTAAATATAACTATTCATCACAACAATTGTACAAAGTCACTGTTTATTGGTAGCAGTAAAACATAGTGTCTTCATCGAGAACACAGGAAGAGCATATGTGACTATCAGAAAATTGGTAGGAGTTTAGGACGGAAATGCATCCTGCTTTCACTGAGCATCTGCTGTGTGCTAGGACACATCTCAAACATTCTCTTGTAAAATCCTCACAACAAATCTTAGAAGTAATTGATGCCATTCCATTCTACAAATTAGATAAACGAGACTCTGGCCAAATACATTTTCAAGTGTATCTGAGCTTTTAAACCTTCTGCAATACAACACTACTTGTTAAAACATAAATGTTCAGCTTTAGTGGTTTTTATCTTAAGAACAGTGTAAATTTTAACTCAGTTATCAGCATCTTACCATAACTCCAATGTATTTTCAGAAGAAAATGGGTGATTACTATGACTTAATTTGGAATTAACACTATCATCCTGTATTTCTGTTCCAAGGAGAGCATAGGATTGATTGTTCCTCTTGTTAAATAAGTTATTAATAATTTCTCATTCTACATTGTAGTTTTTTCTATAATTAGATTACTGCTTTGTTTTTAGACAGAAATTTTCCATTGTAGCATACCATACACTTTGGAATATATTTCATTTTTATCTAATTTGTTTCTCATTATGTTTGACTGTCACTATAAACAGAAATTTTACTTTGAGTATTGAGCCAATAAAATAACAAAAGTAAAATAAAAATACATTCTGAATACTAAGTCCTTTAATGTTTCACTATAGTTTAGAAACTCCTACTGTTAATTCAGTGGTAATTTGCTTTAAAATTTATAGTACATTGCATTAGACTAAGTCCCTTTGGATTGCTGGTTTTCCAGTAATTAAACATTAGTATTTTAGTTCTACAGTTACATATATCCATTCACAACTAAAATCGAAGTATTTCTCCTATGTTTCTAAAGAATGAAAACCATGTATAAGGATTGAAATTTTGTATAAAAATCATCATATAATGATTAACTATCTTGACATTGAATTCTACTTTTCTGCAGGAATGCCACCACACCATTCTGCTACCTTAGTTCTCTTAGCAAACTTTTATTTTAATACAGCCTCATTCCATTAAAGGCATCTATTACTTATATTTATCTGTGTCCTGCTCTAGAATAAAAGTTTCTTCTGAGTGAGGACTGTCTTACATACCTTTGTGTCACAAACATTTAGTCATTCGCCTTATAGTCACATTGTGGGCACTTGAGAAATATCTGTTGCAAGAATGAATGTATGATTTTAATATTGTGAACTAGTATACTGTATAAAAACTATGACCTGGAAAAGTACAGTTATGTATACTAAGCATAAGGGCACATCGACACAGGATTATGTGACTAGTGATACAGATGAACTGTGACTTTGGTTTCACTACCACTTTCCTTTTGCAAGTTTGTCTTGTGTCCCCGAGCTGCGTTCATTCTACTTATAACAACAACAAAAAAAAAGAACAGGCAAGATGATGTTCAGGAATCTTTATCCTTCATCACTTACTTCTTATTAAAACTAATGTTTTGAGATCCACTCCCCTGGCTGCTTACTGTGAAGAGGAACCCATTCCTTTCTATTCTATCTTAGAATGTAATATTCTGCCCTGCATTAATCCCAAATTGTGGGTATTAAGGAAAATTCTACTCACTCTACTCCTAAGCTGCAAAGTAAAATTCTAAGAATTAGAGAATATCCTGAAGTGCTGTAATAAAGCATCTTCACAGAGTTGCTGAATATGTGTTATGCAATGACTCAAAATCCAGGCAGCAGGGCCAGATCTTGCTCATGCAATTTGTCAGACAAATTCTCCATGCAAAGATAGATTAATATATTATTTAAATACTATTTTAAAATAATACATTCTTGGCTTGCATTAAGTTTTATTCCAACTGAATAGGTCTTACCTCTTTTTACTTAGACAATATGTCTACTATTTTAGTCAATCTCAAATTGTTACTTATTACCTCTTGACCTTCTTAAGGTTTTCATTAGATAGAAACTTACTATAATTTGAATAATATTATATTATAAACCTTAGAAAACATTTTTTTCATATTTTATGTTTCTTCCATATACAGAGAAAGACGGTAGAAATTTTGTTAAGAAAGTGGCATACCAGGATGAAGATACAGCTCAAATCAACAAGCTCAGCAATACTTCTACATCTTGAAATTGTTTCCTGTGACATAGTTTTCCATCAGTTTTCTGCATTAAAATCAACTTCCTTGGGCTTCCCTGGTGGCGCAGTGGTTGAGAGTCCGCCTGCCAATGCAGGGGACATGGGTTTGTGCACCGGTACAGGAAGATCCCACATGCCACGGAGCGGCTAGGCCCATGAGTCATGGCCACTGAGCCTGCGTGTCCGGAGCCTGTGCTCCTCAATGGGAGAGGCCACAATGGTGAGAGGCCCAAGTACTGAAAAAAAAAAAAAATCAAGTTCCTTGAACATTTATGTAGTTTTTCAAACTCTGATGAAAGAAATTTCATCATTTTGGGAATTGAGTTATTATTGATCGTATTTGGGAAAAGAATCAAGCCAGGAACAGATGTTCAAGAGATTATTCATAGTAGAGACTTCCTGAAAGTTAAGAATGTACTTAAATTATATCCAAAGCAAATTACATCACTTTTAATAAACCACATATTTCAAATATTTGAATTGCATATATAATATTAATTGACCATTCTTTAAATAAAAAGTTTAAAATAATACTAGGCTGCTTTATATATTTGGTGAAACATCATGTGTGTGTGTGTGTGTGTGCGCGTGCGCACCCACACACGTGCATGTGTGTGATGCTTATCACCAATAGCTCAACCCAGCTTTTCAGGAAACTACATAGAATGTGACTTAGCAATTCATGGCTGAGGGAAATATGGAGGCACTTTTAGCATATAAAGAAGGTGTGATAAGAAGAAATAATAATAATGGAATTTTAAGGGAACGTTTCCATCCTACTCAATAGGACGAGGAAGACATGGACAAGTGGACAGGTGATAGGGAAGAAAAGACAGAATGAACAAGTAACAAAGATTCACACAGAGGTTACAGAGGAAAGACAGAATTCAAATAACCTATCATGAAGGAGTTACATCCACTGAGAACCCAGAGATGGGGTGAGAGGTCAAAAGTAATAAAAGAGCTCTTACTGCCAATGAATTATCCCCACATTGGCCTTTTTGTTGATGCACTACAATTTGGAAGAAACAATTTAAATGTATAACAAAGTAAAATTCTGTACATTATTATCCATCAAATGTGCTTGATTCGTAAGGTTGTTAAATAATGGCCAATACTACCCTCTCTCTTGAGAGGACGAGCATGTTATATGAAAATCAATTCATTCACCAGTCACAATATTCAGTAGTCAAGAACTACATTTTTCATTATACAGATGAGAAAATTAAAGCATAGGCAGATTTTTAAGAAAGTAGTTAATTAGAAGATTAGGAAATTGAACTCAAGTCTCTGGTTCAAAGACAGTACTTCACAGGGTATTTTCTGTTAATTTTTGTGTGTATATATATCTGACTTCTTCACCACACTGAGCTTTGTGAGAACAGGAATTATTCCTATATTAGTTTCCTGGGGCTACTGCAACAATTTAACACAAACATTGTGGCTTAAAACAACTGAAAATTATTCTCTAAGCGTTCTGGAGTCCAGAAGTACAGAATTAAGGTATCAGCATGGTCTGGCTCCCTCTAAAGGCTCTAGGGAAAAATCCTTGACTAAGATTGAAAATTCTTTGCCTTCTCCTGCTTCTGGTGAATACAGAATATATTGGTATTGGTTTATGGCTGCATAACTACAGTTTCTGTCTCCTTCTTCATATTGTCTCCTCTTCTGTTTGCCTTTTTTTTTTTCTGTCTGTGTCAAATTTCCTTCTGTCTGTCTCTTATAAAGTCATTTGCCATTGCATTTAGGGCCTACCTGGATAATCCAGAATGGTCTCATCTGGAGATCCTTAACTTAATTACATATGTAAATACCCTTTTTCCAAATCTGATTATATATATGTTATGGGAGTTAAAATATTAACATATCTTTCTGGGGTGCCACCATTCAACCTACTGCATATGGATATACGAAGAATTGTGCATTACTTACCTTTATGAGTACAAATGGAAAGGGTCAGCACATAATAAACTCTCAAATTTTCATTGAAATTATAACAAATGTTTACTTAATCAAATTGGTGTCAGATTATTGGCTTGGAATAACTGTAACTTCAGTATCACAGAGTATTTTTACACCAATGTGAATGGACCATAGTGACCTGACATATTTTAACAACTATTATGAAAAAATGTATCAAAATGACTACATCAAAATGTAAAAAAAATGTGGATCGGAGAATCTTTTTTCACTTAATTTAATAATGAGCACTGTGAAGTCATTCGGTTTGGAAAAGGAATAAGAAAGTCTTAGATAATAATAATAATTGAAATTATTATTATTGTTATCATCATCATTAGAGGTAGTAGTAATATTAGTTTTTTATCTTTATACAGGAAGAAACTTTGCAAGCATAGCACCAAATTACCATCACAGAAGTGGAGACAACTTCACCACACTTTCTCAGTCTACCTTGTGAAACATAAGTTGCTTTCAAATATGGCCTTGAAAAACAGACTTGCAATACTCCAACCCTCTCTTCCTCTTCCCCAGAAACTTCACAATTATGAGTTCCACAATGCATTGCTACATTATGGAAAGAGTATAGGGTTTAGAGACAGCATTTTTAGATTTGTAGAGGAACAGCCAAGGAATGCTGCCTCATATTCATCTGCTTGGAACATGAATGAGAAATATTTTTTCCTTATTTTAAGCTCCTGAGATATTGGGGTTTCTTTATTACTACATATGACCTCACCTCTCCTGACTAAAGGAAATATCAATATTTCAATACAAAAATACTTTAAATATGAAGATGTAATTCATGACAGACCATGTTCAAAATCACTTGTAAAAAAAAGATCACAAACTTTAAAAAGTACATAGTTCACCTGTAATATTAGCAAAAAATTTTTTTAAGTATGGCCACATTCTGTTCTGATTAGAAGATAAAAGATCAAAAATACATCTCTCTAAAGGTCAATTTGCCATAGATATAAACATAATACGGGGACATTTAGAATAGATATGTTATATTCAGAAATTTATCAGAAAAAATAGATATGTACCAAATTTATACACATGACAAGAATATGAAGAACTACATTATTTGCAATCATTAAAACAATAAAATATGTAAATGCCCATTCACAGGGAAATAAGTAAGCTATTGTTGTCAGAGGGGAGAGGTCAGGATCAAAATGATGAAGTAGGAAGACCCAAAGCTCACCTCCATCATGAACATATCAAAATTACAATTACATGTAGAGCAACTCTCACTGAGAATGACTTGAAGATTAGCAGAATGGCACTTCTACAACCAAGGTTGTTAGGTAAGAACCACTTGGAGTCTGGTAGAAGGGAAGGAGAAGAAATCTAGATGGGACCCACACCCCTAATGGTTGACCCAGAAGAAGAAAAAGATACCACAGGCTCAGAGATTCCTACCCAGAAGCAAGGAGTTCGAGCCCCTTATTAGGCACCTCAGCCCTGGAGGTGCAACACCAGGAAGATAAGCCCCCTTACCTGATTAGAAAACCAGTGGGGCTACCAGACGGCTGTAAGAAACCAAAAGTCTTATTTTAAAGAGCATGCACACAGATTTGCTTACTCCCAGTCCCAGCGCAAAGGCAACAGACTGAAAACTGCCTTGTCTCTGACCAGCCTTCCAGGACCATTCCAGTGCACATGCTTCCCCCACTGGGCTCTTCCAGCACCTCCTATTCCAGGGCTGCTCTCCACTTAGGCAGAATCTGCCACTGACAATGTCCATGAACACACCAGAGAAGGAGGTGAGTTAGCTCAGGTCTCTGCCCTGCCTCTAGCCAGGGTGGAGACTGATATTGCTAACATGCCCTTGCACACACCAGAGAAGGAGTAAAGCCTGCTCAATAGTGTGACTCCAATACTTCCAGCCTTCACCACACCCAAGGCACACATATGAGGAAAAATGCAGAAACAGCTCAAAAGTGCAGCTACAAGCCCTCAGGCCCTGGCCATGCCTCAAACCAAGGTGGAAACCACCATAACACCAGAAAGAAGCCCAAATCCCTCAGGGGCCTGCTCCAGGCCCTCAGGCCCAGCTCCATCCCTATAAGGCAGCAACCACTATTGAGCTTAAGAGAAGCCCTAGCTCATATTTGGCTCTGGTTCTACCCCTCCCACCAAGACAGTGGCTGCCAGTGCACCCTGGGAGAAAATATAGCCCATGAGCACTTTACATCCACCTCTCCCAACAAAACCAATGGGCACACAGAGACTGCATAAGGAAGATCCTCAAAATGAATATGCCTTCAAAACTGTGATAAGTAACACTTTCATCTAATTTTAAAGACAAACAGAGCAACTTAAACAAAATGGGAAAACACAGAAATATGTTTCAAACAAAAGAACAGTTAAATCTCAGGGAAAAAAATAAAAAAACAATGAAATAGAGGCAAATAATTTACCTAATAAACAGTTCAAAACAATAGTAATAAATATGTTAACTGAATTCAGAAAAGGAATCAAGGAACACAGTCAGAACTTCAACAAAAACTAGAAACTATTTCTTTTAAATCATAGCTGAAGAATACAATTAAAAAAATGAAAAAGACACTAAAAGGAATTAACAGCAGATTAGGTGACACAGCAGACTGTATAAGTGATCTGAAAGATAGAATAGTAGAAAACACCCAATCAGAATAGCAAAAAGAAAAACATTTAAATGAGGATAGTTTAAGGGACTTCTGGTTCAACATCAAGAGTACTAACATTTGTAATATAGGGGTCCCAGAAGGAAAAGACAGAGAGAAGATGGCAGAAAATATATTTCATAAGATTATGGCTATAAATTTCCTTAACCTGAAGAAGGAAATAGATATCCAGGTACAGGAAACACAGAGTCCAAACAAGAAGAATCCAAAATGACTCACACCAAGATATATCATAAGTGAAACTGAAAAAGTTAAAGAGAGAATTTTATAGGCATCAAGAGAAAGACAACGAATCACACACAAGTGATCACATACAAGTGAACCCCATAAGGCTATAACCTGACTTTTCAGCAGAAGCTGTGAAGATCAGAAGGGAGTGGCATGATATATTTAAAGTGCTGAAAGGAAAAAATACTACAACCAAGGAGACTCTACCCAAAAAGATTATCTTTCAGAATTGAATGAGAGATAAAGAGTTTCCTAGACAAGAAAATACAGAACGAGTATATCACCACTAAACTGACCATACAATACTTGTTAAAGGAGCTTTGTTAAGTGAAAAAGAAAAGATTATAATAAGAAATAAAAAATTTGGGAAAGTAAAATCCCACTAGGCAAATATATGGTAAAGGCTTACTCAATCACTTAAATAAGCTAGTATAAAGTTAAAAGACAAAAAGGAAATGGTAAACACAATTAGTAGTTAATGGATACACAAATAGATGTAAAGTATGAAGCCAAAAGCATAAAACATAGGGGAAGTGAAAAAATGGTGAGCTTTTAGAATATGTTTGAACATAAATATACATATATTTATATTTAAACTGATTATATATATTTGTATACATACATACACACACATCATGGCAACCACAAACCAAAAAGCTACAAGAGATACACATACAAAAAAAAAAAAAAAAAAAAAGAAAGAGGGAGGAGGGGAGAGAAAAAAA
>NW_020172369.1:2562672-2626054 GCF_003031525.2 Neophocaena asiaeorientalis asiaeorientalis | reverse complement strand
CAAAAACAAAAAAAAAAAAAAAAAAACCAAAAAAAAAAAAAAAAAAAAAAAAAAGAGAGAGAGAGAGAGTGAGAGAGAGAAAGGAACACAAACATAACACTAAAGAAAATAATCAAACTACAAGGGAAGAGACTAAAAGAAGAAAAAAGCAAAGAAAAACTACAAAAAAGCCAGAAAACAAGTAACAGAATGGCAACAAGTACATACTTATTGATAATCAATTTAAATACCAGTGGAATAAAAGCTTCAATCAAAAGACATAGAGTAGCTGATTGGATAAAAAACAAGATCCATCTGCATGTATCCTACAAGAGACTCAGTTCAGAGCTAAAGACACACACAGACTGAAAGTGAGGTAATGGAAAAAGCTATTCTATGCAAATGGAAATGAAAAGAAACCTGGGGTAGCAATATTTATATCAGATAAAGCAGACTTTATTTTTTTAATTATTTAATTTAATTTTTTTTTTATACAGCAGGTTCTTATTAGTCATCCATTTTATACACATCAATGTACACATGGCAATCCCAATTGCCCAATTCAGTACACCACCATCCCCACCTCCCCATGGCTTTCCCCCCTTGGTGTCCATATATTTGTTCTAACTTCTGTGTCTCAACTTCTGCCCTGCAAACTGGTTCATCTGTACAATTTTTCTAGGTTCCACATACACATGCTAATATACGATATTTGTTTTTCTCTTTCTGGCTTACTTCACTCTGTATGACAGTCTCTAGAGCCATCCATGTCTCAACAAATGACTCAATTTCATTCCTTTTTATGGCTGAGTAATATTCCATTGTATATATGTACCACAACTTCTTTATCCATTCATCTGTCGATAGGCACTTAGGTTGTTTCCATGACCTGGTTATTGTAAATAGTGCTTCAATGAACACTGGTGTGCATGTGTCTTTTTGTATTATGGTTTTCTCTGGGTATATGCCCAGTAGTGAGATTCCTGGATCATATAGTAATTCTATTTTTATTTTTTTAAGGAACCTCCATACTGTTCTCCATAGTGGCTGTATTAATTTACATTCCCACCAACAGTGCAAGAGGGATCCCTTTTCTCCACACCCTCTCCAGCTTTTGTTGTTTGTAGATTTTCTGATGATGCCCATTCTAACTGGTGTAAGGTGGTACCTCATTGTAGTTTTGATTTGCATTTCTCTAATAATTAGTGGTGTTGAGAAGCTTTTCATGTGCTTCTTGGCCATCTGTATGTCTTCTTTGAAGAAATGTCTATTTAGGTCTTCTGCCCATTTTTGGATTGAGTTGTTTGTTTCTTTAATATTGAACTGCATGAGCTGTTAATGTATTTTGGAGATTAATCCTTTGTCTGTTGATTCATTTGCAAATATTTTTTCCCATTCTGAGGGTTGTCTTTTCATCTTGTTTGTAGTTTCCTTTGCTGTGCAAAAGGTTTAAAGTTTCATTAGGTCCCCTTTGTTTATTTTTGTTTTTATTTCCATTACTCTAGGAGGTGGATCTAAAAAAATCTTGCTGTGATTTATGTCAAAGAGTTTACTTCCTATGTTTTCCTCTAAGAGTTTTGTAGTGTCTGGCCTTACATTTAATTCTCAAATCCATTTTGAGTTTATTTTTGTGTATGGTGTTAGGGAGTGTTCTAATTTCATTCTTTTACATGTAGCTGTCCAGTTTTCCCAGCATCACTTATTGAAGAGACTGTCTTTTCTGCGTTGTATATCCTTGCCTCCTTTTTCATAGATTAGTTCATTGTAGTTGTGTGGGGTTATCTCTGGGCTTTTTATCATGTTCCAATGATCTGTGCTTCTGTTTTTGTGCCAGTACCATATTTTCTTGATTACTATAGATTTGTAGTATAGTCTGAAGACAGGGAGTCTGATTCCCCCAGGTTTGTATTTTTCCCTCGAGACTGCTTTGGCTATTCAGGGTCTTTTGTGTCTCTACACAAATTTTAAGATTTTTTGCTCTAGTTCCGTTAAAAATGCCATTGCTAATTTGATAGGGATTGCATTGAATCTGTAGATTGCTTTGGGTAGTGTAGTCATTTTCACAATATTTATTCTTCCAATCCAAGAACATGGTATATTTCTCCATTTGTTGGTATCAACTTTAA
This sequence comes from Neophocaena asiaeorientalis asiaeorientalis, assembly GCF_003031525.2. Lineage (NCBI taxonomy): Eukaryota > Metazoa > Chordata > Mammalia > Artiodactyla > Phocoenidae > Neophocaena > Neophocaena asiaeorientalis. The sequence goes on along the minus strand of NW_020172369.1, from coordinate 2,623,949 downwards.
TTTCTTTCATCAGTGTCTTACAGTTTTCTACATACAGGTCTTCTGTCTCCCTAGGTAGGTTTAATCCCAGGTATTTTATGCTTTTTGTTGCAATGGTAAATGGGAGTGTTTCCTTAATTTCTCTTTCAGATTTTTCATCATTAGTGTATAGGAATGCAAGAGATGCATTAATTAATTAATGCATTAAGTGCATTAATTTTGCATCCTGCAACTTTACCAAATTCATTGATTAGCTCTAGTAGTTTTCTGGTGACATTTTTAGGATTCTCTATGTATAGCATCATGTCATCTGCAAACAGTGACAGTTTTACTTCTTCTCTTCCAATTTGTATTCCTTTTATTGCTTTTTCTTCTCTGATTGCCATGGCTAGAACTTCCAAATCTATGTTGAATAATAGTGGTGAGAGTGGACATCCTTGTCTGTTTCCTGATATTAGAGGAAATTCTGTCAGTTTTTTGCCATTGAGAATGATGTTTGCTGTGGGTTTGTCATATATGGCCTTTATTATGTTGAAGTAGCTTCCCTCTATGCCCACTTTCTGGAGAGTTTTTATCAGAAATGGATGTTGAATTTTTTCAAAAGATTTTTCTGCATCTATTGAGATGATTATATTGTTTTTCTTCTTCAATTTGTTAATATGGTGTATCACATTGATTGATTTGCATATATTCAAGAATCCTTGCATCCCTGGGATAAATCCCACTTGATCGTGCTGTATGATCCTTTTAATGTGTTGTTGGATTCTGTTTGCTAGTATTTTGTTGAGGATTTTTGCATCTGTATTCATCAGTGATATTGGACTATAATTTTCCTTTTTTTGTAGTAATTTTGTCCAGTTTTATATCAGGGTGATAGTGGCCTCATAGAATGCATATGGGAGTGTTCCTTCCTCTGCAGTTTTTTGGAAGAGTTTGAGAAAGATGGATGTCAGCTCTTCTCTAAATGTTTGATAGAATTCATCTGTGAAACCATCTGGTCCTGGACTTTTGTTTGTTGGAAGATTTTTAATCACAGTTTCAATTTCATTACTTGTGATTTGTCTGTTCATATTTTCTATTTCTTCCTGGTTCACTCTTGGAAGGTTATACCTTTCTAAGAATTTGTCCATTTCTTCTGGGTTGTCCATTCTACTGGCATAGAGCTGCTTGTAGTAGTCTCTTAGGATGCTTTGTATTTCTGTGGTGTCTGTTGTAACTTCTCCTTTCTCATTTCTACTTTTATTAATTTGAGTCCTCTCCCTCTTTTTCTTGATGAGTCTGGCTAATGGTTTATCAATTTCATTTATCTTTTCAAAGAATCAGCTTTTAGTTTTATTGATCTTTGCTATTATTTTCTTTTTTTCTATTACATTTATTTCTGCTCTGATTTTTTTATGATTTCTTTCCTTCTGCTAACTTTGGATTTTCTTTGTTCTTCTTTCTCTAGTTTCTTTAGGTGTAAGGTTAGATTGTTTATTTGAGATTTTTCTTGTTTCTTGAGGTAGGCTTGTATAGCTATAAACTTCCCTCACAGAACTGCTTTTGCTGCATCCCATAGGTTTTGGATCATTGTGTTTTCATTGCCATTTGTCTCTAGGTATTTTTTGATTTCCTCTTTGATTTCTTCAGTGATCTCTTGGTTATTTAGTAACGTATTGTTTAGCCTCCATGTATTTGTGTTTTTTACATTTTTTTCCCTGTAATTCATTTCTAATCTCATAGCGCTGTGGATAGAAAAGATGCTTGATATGATTTCAATTTTCTTAAATTTACTGAGGCTTGATTTGTGACCCAAAATGTGATCTATCCTGGAGAATGTTCCATGTGCACTTGAGAAAAAAATGTAATCTGCTGTTTTTGGATGGAATGTCCTATAAATATCAATTAAATCTTCTGGTCTATTGTGTCATTTAAAGCTTCTGTTTCCTTATTTATTTTCATTTTGGATGATTTGTCCATTGGTGTAAGTGAGGTGTTAAAGGCCCCCATTATTTTTGTGTTACTGTCCATTTCCCCTTTTATAGCTGTTAACAGTTGCCTTGTGTATTGAGGTGCTCCTATGTTGGATGCATATATATTTATAATTGTTATATTTTCTTCTTAGATTGATCCCTTGATCATTTTGTAGTGCCCTTCCTTGTCTCTTGTAATATTCTTTATTTTAAAGTCTATTTTATCTGATATGAGTATTTGTACTCCAGCTTTCTTTTGATTTCTATTTGCATTGAATATCTTTTTCCATCCCCTCACTTTCAGTCTGTATGTGTCCCTAGGCCTGAAATGGGTCTCTTGTAGACAGCATATATATGGGTCTTGTTTTTGTATCCATTCAGCAAGACTGAGTTTTTTTAGTTGCAGCATTTAGTCCATTTATGTTTAAGGTAATTATCAATATGTATGTACCTATGACCATTTTTTTAATTGTTTTTGGCTTGTTTTTGTAGGTCCTTTTCTTCTCTTGTGTTTCCCACTTAGGGAAGTTCCTTTAGCATTTGTTGAAGAGCTGGTTTGGTGGTGCTGAATTCTCTTAGCTTTTGCTTGTCTGTAAAGCTTTTGATTTCTCCATCGAATCTCTATGAGATCCTTGCTGGGTAGAGTAATCTTGGTTGTAGGTTCTTCCCTTTCATCATTTTAAGTATATCATGCCACTCCCTTCTGGCTTGTAGAGTTTCTGCTGAGAAATCAGCTGTTAACCTTATGGGAGTTCACTTGTATGTTATTTGTTGTTTTTCCATTGCTGCTTTCAATAATTTTCTTTGTCTTTAATTTTTGCCAGTTTGATTACTATGTGTCTCAACATGTTTCTCCTTGGGTTTATCCTGTATGGGACTCACTGTGCTTCCTGGACTTGAGTGGCTATTTCATTTCCTATGTTAAGGAAGTTTTCTACTATAATCTCTTCAAATATTTTCTCTGGTCCTTTCTCTCCCTCTTCTCCTTCTGGGACCCCTATAATGCAACTGTTGTTGTGTTTAATGTTTTCGCAGAGGCCTCTTAGGCTGTCTTCATTTCTTTTCATTCTTTTTTCTTTATTCTGTTCCCCAGCAGTGAATTCCACCATTCTGTCTTCTAGGTCACTTATCTGTTCTTCTGCCTCAGTTATACTGTTATTGATTCCTTCTAGTGTAGTTTTCATTTCAGTTATTGTATTGTTCATCTCTGTTTATTTGTTCATTAATTCTTCTAGGTCTTTGTTAAAGATTTCTTGTATCTTCTTGATCTTTGCCTCCATTCTTTTTCCAAGGTCCTGCATCATCTTCACTACCGGTATTCTGAAATCTTTTTCTGGAAGTTTGCCTCTCTCCACTACATTTAGTTGTTTTTCTGGGGTTTTATCTTGTTCCTTTATCTGGTGCATAGCCCTCTGAGTTTTCATGTTGTCTATCTTTCTGTGTATGTGGTTTTTGTTCCACAGGCTGCAGGATTGTAGTTCTTCTTGCTTCTCAAAGCAGACTTTAAGACAAAGTCTATAATAAATGACAAAGAAGGAAATATATAATGATAAGAATCAATCTAAGAAAATATATAATATATGTAAACATGTATTCATCTAATGTAGAAGCACCTAAATATATATAGCAATTATTATTAGACATAAAGGGAGAAAATGACAGTAATACAGTAATAGTAGGGGACTTTAATCCCCCCCAACTTACATCAATAGATAGATAACTAGGAAGATAATCAAAAAGGAAACAGTGGCAACTGGCACATTAGAACAGTTAGATTTAAAAATATCTACAGGACATTCCATCCAAAAACAATGGAGTACACATTCTTTTTAAGTGCACATGGAATTCTCCAAGATACATTTCATGCCAGGCCACAAAAAAAGTTTCAGTTCATTTAAGAAGATTGAAATTATATCAAGGATCTTTTAGGACCACAAAGGTATGAAACTAGAAGTCATAAAAATGAAAGATAAAAACTGAAAAAAATGTGATGACTAAACAACATGCTACTAAAAAAACAATGTGTCAACAAAGAACTCAAAGAGGATAGAAAAATTCCTTGAATCAAAGAAGAAAGAAACACAACTTGCCAAAATATATGGGATACAGCAAGCACAATTCCAAGGAGGAAGTTTATAGCAAGACAGGCCTACCTCAAGAAACATGAAAATCTCAAAAACACAGCCTAACTTACTGTATAAAGGAATTAGAAAAAGAAGAACAAACACACCCCACAGTTAGTAGAAGGAAGGAAATAATGAAGATCAGAGCAGAAATCAATAAAATAGAGACCCAAACAAAAGTAATAGAAAATATCAGTGAAGCCAAGAGCTGTTTTTTAAAAAGATAAACAAAATTGACAAGTATTTAGCCAGGCTCATTAAGAAAACAAGAGAGAAGACCCAAATAAACAAAATTAGAATTGAAAGGGAGAAGTTACAGTTGATATTGCAGAAGTACAAACAAGCATTACAGAATACTACAGTTATATGCCAACAAATTGGACAACCCAGAGAAATGCATAAATTCCTGTAAACATACAATCTTCCAAGACTGAATCAGGTAGAAATTGATAATCTGGATTTTCTGATTAGTAGTACTGAAATTGAAACAATAACTTAAAAAACTGCCAACAGGGCTTCCTTGGTGGTGCAGTGGTTGAGAGTCTGCCTGCCAATGCAGGGGACACTGGTTCGTGTCCCGGTCCAGGAAGATCCCACATGCCATGGAGTGGCTGGGCTTGTGAGCCATGGCCGCTAAGCCTGTGCATCCGGAGTCTGTGCTCCACAACGGGAGAGGCCACAACAGTGAGAGGCCTGCATACTGAAAAAAAAAACAAAAAACAAAAAACTGCCAACAGACAAAAGTCCTGGACCAGATGGCTTCATAGTGGAATTCTACCAAGCATTCAAAGAGTTAATAACTATTCTTCTCAAGGCTATTCGAAAAGATTGAAAAGGCAAGAATACTCCCAAATGCATTCTACAAGGTAACAATTACCGTGACACCAAAACAGATAAAGACACTATGGTAAAAGAAAATTACAGGCCAATATCCCTGATAAACATACATTCAAAAATGTTCAACAAAATATTAGCAAACCAAATTCAACAACACATAAAATATTTATACTTCATGATCAAGTTAGATTTATTCCAGGGATACAAGGGTCATTCAATCTCCATAAATCAATCCATGTGATATGTCACTTAAACATGTATTCATCTAATGTAGAAGCACCTAAATATATATAGCAATTATTATTAGACATAAAGGGAGAAAATGACAGTAATACAGTAATAGTAGGGGACTTTAATCCCCCCCAACTTACATCAATAGATAGATAACTAGGAAGATAATCAAAAAGGAAACAGTGGCAACTGGCACATTAGAACAGTTAGATTTAAAAATATCTACAGGACATTCCATCCAAAAACAATGGAGTACACATTCTTTTTAAGTGCACATGGAATTCTCCAAGATACATTTCATGCCAGGCCACAAAAAAAGTTTCAGTTCATTTAAGAAGATTGAAATTATATCAAGGATCTTTTAGGACCACAAAGGTATGAAACTAGAAGTCATAAAAATGAAAGATAAAAACTGAAAAAAATGTGATGACTAAACAACATGCTACTAAAAAAACAATGTGTCAACAAAGAACTCAAAGAGGATAGAAAAATTCCTTGAATCAAAGAAGAAAGAAACACAACTTGCCAAAATATATGGGATACAGCAAGCACAATTCCAAGGAGGAAGTTTATAGCAAGACAGGCCTACCTCAAGAAACATGAAAATCTCAAAAACACAGCCTAACTTACTGTATAAAGGAATTAGAAAAAGAAGAACAAACACACCCCACAGTTAGTAGAAGGAAGGAAATAATGAAGATCAGAGCAGAAATCAATAAAATAGAGACCCAAACAAAAGTAATAGAAAATATCAGTGAAGCCAAGAGCTGTTTTTTAAAAAGATAAACAAAATTGACAAGTATTTAGCCAGGCTCATTAAGAAAACAAGAGAGAAGACCCAAATAAACAAAATTAGAATTGAAAGGGAGAAGTTACAGTTGATATTGCAGAAGTACAAACAAGCATTACAGAATACTACAGTTATATGCCAACAAATTGGACAACCCAGAGAAATGCATAAATTCCTGTAAACATACAATCTTCCAAGACTGAATCAGGTAGAAATTGATAATCTGGATTTTCTGATTAGTAGTACTGAAATTGAAACAATAACTTAAAAAACTGCCAACAGGGCTTCCTTGGTGGTGCAGTGGTTGAGAGTCTGCCTGCCAATGCAGGGGACACTGGTTCGTGTCCCGGTCCAGGAAGATCCCACATGCCATGGAGTGGCTGGGCTTGTGAGCCATGGCCGCTAAGCCTGTGCATCCGGAGTCTGTGCTCCACAACGGGAGAGGCCACAACAGTGAGAGGCCTGCATACTGAAAAAAAAAACAAAAAACAAAAAACTGCCAACAGACAAAAGTCCTGGACCAGATGGCTTCATAGTGGAATTCTACCAAGCATTCAAAGAGTTAATAACTATTCTTCTCAAGGCTATTCGAAAAGATTGAAAAGGCAAGAATACTCCCAAATGCATTCTACAAGGTAACAATTACCGTGACACCAAAACAGATAAAGACACTATGGTAAAAGAAAATTACAGGCCAATATCCCTGATAAACATACATTCAAAAATGTTCAACAAAATATTAGCAAACCAAATTCAACAACACATAAAATATTTATACTTCATGATCAAGTTAGATTTATTCCAGGGATACAAGGGTCATTCAATCTCCATAAATCAATCCATGTGATATGTCACATTAACCAAAGGCTAAAAATCACATGGTTATAGGTGCAGGAGAAGCATTTGACAAAATTCAACATTCATTCATGATGAAAACTCTCAACAAATTTGGTATAGTGTGGGAACATCTCTCAACATAAGAAAGGTCAGTTATGTCAACACTACATCTAACATGGTGGAAAGCTAACAGGCTCTCCTCTAAGATCAGGAACAACATATTGATGTCCACTCTTGTCATTTCTATTTAAATAGTATTGGAAGTACTAGCCACAGCAACCAGTCAAAATAAATAAATAAATAAATGAAAGTCATCCAGTTGGAAGGAAAGATATAAAACTGTCACTATCTGCAAGTGACTTGATACTATATAGAAAACCCTAAAGATTCCACGAAAAAAATATTAGAACCAATAAATTAATTCAGCAAAGTTTCAGGATACAAGGTTAATATACAGGAATCTCTCATGTTTCTAATTGCTGATAATAATAAACTATCAGAAAGAGAAAGTAAGAAAACAATCCCATTTACAATCACATTCATGTTGTTGCAAAAGAACCATGATGGACCTGGAAGGTATTATGCTTAATTAATAAATTACAGAGAAAAATAAATACTGTATGTTTTCACATATACATGAAATCTAAAAAATAAATCAAGTAAATAAAACAAAAAGTAATTTAGAGATACAGAAAACAAAGTAGTCACCGGTGAGAAGGTTCAGGGAAGGACATGATAGGTGAAAGACATTAAGAGGTACAAACTACTAGGTATAAAATAAATTAGATACAAGACAATGTATACCACAGGGAATATAGCCAATATTTTATAATATAATAACTTTATATGGAGTAAAATCTATAAAAAAATATCTAATCACTATGTTGTGCACCTGAAACTAATATGATATGGTAAGTCAACTATACTTCAATGAAAATAAGAATAAACTATTGTGCATACATAATATGAAATGTTATATAATTTGACTTAAAGGTGTGGACTGGTCAAATTTTTAGGAGAATAGTAGTAGGTTATGAAATAAACCAGTATTTTATATTATATTAAAAACAAAGCTATAAGATTAAAGTATTAAAAGTAATGACTTTGGATGAGTTTCTAAAAGATTTTGTACTCCTTTACACTTCTTTTTAATTGTTTGAAATCTTTATATTCTTTTTCTAAGCAGAAATATTTCTAAGAAATATATTTCTAAGAAAATATTATTAAGAAATATATTTCAAAGAAAAATATTTCAATTTATAAAAAGCAGAAATGTCTAATGGTTTAGAGATTTTTTGAAAAACACAATACATCACCTTGTCCAATTGACCACAGTTGGTAACTTCTGATTGCTGTTTCACCTAAACACCTTTAACTTCTAGAGCAAAGTCACTTATTGAAAAGGCAAAGATTTATTTGACTCCCTTAGCCAGGTATACTTTGACTAAAAACAGTAAACGTACATTTTCCCTTCAGTTAATAGTTCACTAGACTACACATTTTTTGCAGAAACTATAAAATATTAAATTCCCAGAATTCCAACTTCTAAAATGATCATTTTAGATGGTTCTCACAATAATTAAGATCAAGTGTAACTTGTTCTTTTTTTTTTTAATTTTCCCAAATTCTTTCATTTTCCTACAAAACGTTTTACTTGAATTTATTTTATATATTTATGGCTGGCTCTTTTTTTTTTTTTCCTGAGGGGTTTAGCTTAAATATCTTTTCCTTAAAACATACTTCTCTAACTATTTACCCAAAGGAGTTCTAGCCAATATTAATCTCTACTTTTCCTGTTTAGAAAACTTTATAATTTGTATTTTTAACTGCTTACATGTTTTCTCTTCTTTGTGCACTAGAATGTAAAATCCAGAAAACTAGATACATTCCCATATAGTTCACCTTTGCATTCCCAATACCTAATATAGTGTTTAGAACACAATATTTGCATAATAATTGTTTGATGGAAAGTTACATTGGAGTAGATCCTACTTCTAACACACAGTTCACAAAAACTCAGATAATTTTTTTAGTTGCTCTACTATTTATAAAAGTTTTCATCCAAAAATCCTCTGCAAGAATTACTTGAATGAGAACACATCTCCATGCATTATGTTTAATCAAACCCAGTAAGAGTGTGTATAATTTTTCTAGTTTGAGGTTAATTATTATAGCTAATCATTGGCTATATTATTATTATGAATTGTCTCTAGATCTTCTCATTGCATTTCTAAGAAATGGGACAGTTATAACCAACCCTTACACAGATGGGTTGGGTTGTCTTTTCTGCTCCTCTGATTTAAGAGTAAGCATTTAGATGCAAGACATAGTCATATGAAAAAAAGATAACTGGTTTCATCTGAATTTTTATTAAAAAGAAATGCCTACAAATATTATTTTGCTCTTATATCAAAGGCAAATTAGTTTTACTCTAGAGATTTTGAGCTTTTACCTCATGATCTATTTTCATTTCTAATATAATTGACATCATATCAACATGAAGATATATTATATTTCATATAAAATAATTATATGAATCTATATTTATACAAGATATATACAATATTTATACAAGTATTGGTTCTGAGTCTAATTATTTGAATGAAATATTATACAAAGTAATGACATAGTTATAGAAAAATGTTTAATTGTTCACTGCAAAGATTAACACACTTTTAAAAATTCATTTATTAAAACCACCATATGTCTTCATAGCTTGAGAAAAAGGGATTTAAATGCCGGTTTGTAGTGGTAATAAAAAATATCTCAGGGAAGAATAGTAGGTTAGCAACACTGAATTTTAAAATGAAGATGAGCTGCAAAGTGCTGAATCTTTAATCAATATATGGTTCTTACAAAGGTTTGCTCTTGTTAACACCAATGAGGAAATAAAGTATTACTTCATGTTAGGAAAGTGAATTATTGTGATCACAATTCAAAGGAAATTAAAATCAAGCAACATCAGTTGCACAAGCATAATAAAAATTACTGACATGAATTTCAAGACTATCTGGAGACATACTGGCACTTGGATTCTTCAAAGAAATGTGTAATGCAAACATTAAATATTAGGACATGGCATGTATTCTGTCATTTTTTAAATGATCCAGACCATTTTGGGTAAGTGTTTCTATCTGTGAATTAGTCCTATTAGGTATGTTTCATACAGACTATTACTTACTACATAAGATAAAGTACAGTATTCTCCCCTTTTCTCTTCTGATAAAAGAACTTTAAAAAGCCTAACTTAGCCTATTTTTCTCATATCTCTTCAGTTAATGCTCATTACTGATGTTTTCAGTGCTCATGTATGTTAGTTTCTTTTTGTCACTGTAAAATAAAATGTCATATAAATCACAACACTGTCACCCATTATTTAGGCTGTAATCCTCCAACTTAATTGTATTTATCATTAATTCTCAATATAAGGGGTTCTGGTATGTTTTTAAGAGATACTCAAGACCTAAATTCAATGTGTATATATGTATGACAGACAAGATATAAAAGTTTGGGCTGCAACATATTTCCAAAGTTCCTTCAAAACACATATATCCAGTGTCCATTAGAACCTACCCCTGGGTCCTGAAATAAAAGTTTCAAGAGTTATCAAGATGTTAACATTTATAGGAAATATATAATACTTATAATAAGGTACATATCAAATATATTTTTACTGATTTTGAGCTCTGCAATTTAAATCTATAACAGTCTTATTCTATAAGGTCACCACCATGCATCCAGTTGTTCAAAATAAGAGCTACAGTCACTCTTGATTACTTTCCTTTTTTAATATAATCATGCCTTCCACCAAGAATTCCAGTTGGTTTTATGCACAAACTATAACCCAAACCTGAACACTTCTCACTGTCTAAACTTTCCCTTCCATTCAAAATTAACATTATTTTTCATTTCACAACCAAAAAAGGAATCTTCCTAAGCTGTCTTCCACTTCTACACTTATCACATTGCAATCAACTATACACAGAGATGACAATATGATAATAAAATTTAAAAAGAGCATAAGATCGTTCACTCCTTTGATTAAAATATTTCAATAACTTGTTCTAAAACTTATAATAAGATTCAAAATTTTTATAATTATCCCACAGGTCTCAACATAACCTTGTGCCTACTTCTCACTCCAGCCTCATTTCTTATTATTTCTCCCTTTCAATCAAGATACTCCAGCCACACATGTCTTCTTTCTATTTCAGGAAAACCACTGCCCATGTACCATTTATTCCCTTCACCACAAATGCTGTTCTCTGCTTTGCACAGTTCCATTATTATTTATATATGATCTAAAAGATCATCTCTTTACAAAAGCTTTTCCTAACCATCCTAACTAAAATAGATCTAACAGCACTCATCATATAGTCTCATTCTGCAAAGACATTACTGCAGTCTGGAATGATATTTTTGTTTTGATATCCTCATGACATCCTCCATGAGGGTAGAAGTTTTGCACAGTTTACCACTATATTTCTTGAGCCTAAAACATAGACTGTTGTGTTGTAAGCAGTCAATAGCTGTCTATTGAATGAGTGAATTTATTAATGGAAATACATGCTAATGAGAATTTTTCTATGATTAGTAAACAGATCACTTGAAACTCTTAGTCTTGTGGAAATTTACTCTTGTATAGGAATATTTTGTGTCAATTTAGGCATATCTAGACACAACATCCCTTAAGAGGAGTCAAATTAAATGTATAATCAGTATGTGTGGATTTGTCCTTAACTTGACTTCTGTTTCAGCATACACACTGTTTTTGTGTTGTAAATTATTATTTTAATAAACAGACTCTTTTGTTCTTAACACCAATATGGAGGAAACACTGGATAAAATAGGTTGTATCTTAAAAGTTGAAAGGAAAGGGTATTAATATTTCATTTAGGCACACTCATTTCCTGAATGGAAGATTAAGGAAGCAGTAATTTACAATCTATGCTGATGTACATTTCTGAGCAACAATAGAAACTTATTAAAGTGAATACAAAGTGTAGGTTGATCCCCATGATGATTTATCTTCATAATAACAAAACAATAACAGCTCCACACTGAAACTCTCAGAAAAATGCAACAGCATCATTTGCATCTCTAGTGTCTACTCATAAGGATGAGTGTTAATATCTAACCCTGAGCTACTGAGGCTGCCATTTTAATTTCCTCCTTTGCAAAGTCCACTGACTTCTAAGCATTAGAAAGGACAAAGAGTTTATTAAGCCAGACTCAGAAAAATTCACTATCTACATAGAAATGGGAGAAAGGGGAAGAGAAGAAAGAAATGGGGGAAAAGGGTAAAGAAACAGAGTGAAAAATGAAAGGAAGAAATAGAAATGTCAAAAAAAAAAAAAGATATGGTGATGATGAATCAGGGATTATTATATAACCACATTCTCCTCTTCAGTTTTTCAAGTATTACTGGAAGAAAATTGGATTCAGAAAAGCTTCATAAATATCATTTAGCATTATTCATTCAACAAAATTTTACCAAACACTATTATGTTTATTTAATACTCATATATATGTATATAAATATATATATATATAATGAATAATTATTACACTGGGCAGTCAGAAAAATGATCTGAGGTGTTGCCATTTCAGGAGATACCTGAATCATAAGAAATTGTCAACTAAGGAAAAATTAGAGAAGAAGAATTAAACAAAAATTATAAACCTTTTATCTTCAAGAAGTGCTCTGTAAGTTGCTTTTAAAACTAATCATATAATTACATTTCTTATGTCATAGGTGTTCATATTCTAATATGAACAATATCAGTCTGGCTAAATATAAAATGAAACAAAATATTTTGGTAGTGAGATCACAAGTTAGAACATTTGATGATAACAGAGAAGTCTGTATTAGTTTGATTGAGGATTGGTTTTGTCAATCAAGAACTTTCTCAGTAACTAATAACTTAAACAAAATTAATAGAGCAACATGAAAAACAATATAAAGAGCAACATGAAAAAATTATCATAAATAACAATATAACATATTATTTTACCCACATAAAGAACGACTGTGGGGCTTCCCTGGTGGCGCAGTGGTTGAGAGTCTGCCTGCTAATGCAGGGGACATGAGTTCATGCCCCGGTCTGGGAAGATCCCACATGCTGCGGAGCGGCTGGGCCTGTGAGCCATGGCTGCTGAGCCTGTGTGTCCAGAGCCTGTGCTCCACAACGGGAGAGGTCACAACAGTGAGAGGCCCACATACAACAACAACAACAAAAAAAAAATGTCTGTGAAAACTGACCACAGAAAGGTGCCATAAAATGTCTTGAATTTTTTCTAGCCACCACACAAATTAGAAACTAGAAAAATTCCTCATATTTTATAAATTAGTAAATATACTATTAACACAGGTATAATAAGCAATCATAATAGAAATTAAAAACACTTAAAATGATTATTCTCATACTACACATCAAAAAGTAACAAAATGAAATTAAAATGAAAATATAAAGTAGAAAGAATGGCTAATGACAAATAGTTTTTTGAAGTATTGACATTTAAATTTTTGATGAGGAGATAATTTAAAAATAAGAGAAGACACAAATAAAAAGACATTATAAAACAAAATACATAAATATCTACAGAAGCCACAGAGATAAAATGATGACAGTATAGATTTAAAAGTTTTCTGTCAACATAATTTTTAAATTATAAAAACAGGTAAACTACTAGAAAAAAATATATAGATAAATTACTAGAAAATAAATAGAAAACATAAGTGGTCCAAAAATTGAATTAGTAGTGTCAGTCATTTTAACTGAGTCTTAATAACTCAAATTATTAAGTACCTTAAAGATTCTATATCAAAAGTACTTCAAGCTCCTAGGTCAGTCAAACTTTGGTTCAGGGACTCCCCTGGAAGTCCAGTGGTTGGGACTTCACCTTCCAATGCATGAGTGGGGAGGGTGGTGGTGTGGGGGGGTGTGGATTCAAACCCTGGTCAGGGAGCTGGGATCCTGCATGCCTCATGGCAAAAGAAAAAAAACATAAAACAGAAGCAGTGCTGTGGCAAATTCAATAGAGAATTTAAAAATGGTCCACATGGGGAAAAAAAAAAATCTTAAAAAAAAGCCCTCAGCTTCATAATTTACCTTTGCAGTTTTTCCAGATGTGATGACTTTAGATAGATTATGCCACATTTCTGCACCTTAGTTTCCTGGTCCTCAGAATGTGGATAATATAAATATTTCACAAGATAGTTGTTCAACTTAAATGAGAAAATACAAGAAATATTATAGTACAGAACATGTACATTAGAGTTCATGCCTCTTCCTTCACACACTACTCATACAACTAATTATATGTATGAAGGCTTTTAAAAATACTTTATATAGATAAAAGAAATTGGACTGTAGACTTAGAAAGTAATAGGTTTGAATATGAGGTCCTTCATTTATTTGTCCATTAACTCTGCAAACTTGCCTAATTTGATTTTCTGCTCTCAGTCTCACTATGATCATCTTCAGGAGAACAACTATATTTAGCACCTAGGGTTTTCATTAGATTAAATGATGTAATATGTTTACGACACTTAGTATAGAATAAGTACTTAAAAGCTATAGAGTAGCCCTATGCAAATGACATTTAGTACGCCAATGAGACCTGAAGACTACTTTCAAAATTCAGTCATCAACTTTATCTCAGGAGATAAAAATCTGTGTTAAGTTTATCATAAAGAATCACTGACTAAAAATAAAGCTGAACCTTTCAATAGATTAATTAGTTGGGCTTTGGCTATATTTTCTGTTTGTTTGTTTGTTTGTTTGTTTGTTTGATTCAGTTTAAACCAGACCAGTAGATTGGATAAGTTGAATATGGGGAATAACATAGGTTTGGAAATACATAGCTTAGTTCATATTTTGGCACCACCACTTCCTAGCTTTGTAATCTTTAAGAAGCAATTTTGCTTCCCTAAGCCTGTTACCTCAAATAGAAATTTAAAGTATAAAAGAAACTTCTTTAGGTTATTTTGAGAAACAAGTGAGAAACTGTTGTAAAACAATTAGCTTAGTGTTTAGAATATTTGTAAAAGCATAAGATGTGTTAAATGTTACTACCATTATTGCTCTTTGTTATTCATTGTCATTATCATAGTTAATAATATTATAATTACCAACTTAGTAAATTTTCCTTCCTTCAGTATCTGGGATAATCTGTACTGAATGAAAATTCATTTTGCATTTTATATAAAGGTATATGGAATGAGTAAAAGTGTGTTATTTTATACTGCATCTAGACTGTATATATATACATATATATATATATATATATATTAGATAGTGGTGGAGTGGTTCCTGGGACATTTACTATATTCTAGGCATTATGTTAAAGAGGTTATGCTTCCACTGTGATGGACATTACATTATGAGAAATAAAGTTTTTTGATAAACTCTAGCTTATTTTATTAACAGAGTTATAAAATGGGTTATTATCATAAAAAAAATAAAATGTGATCTCTATTTCCAGGGTGGAGTGGGTTATATACTCTGATCTTCCCAGAATCATATCCTCTAACCTCAAAAGTCCAAACATTTAGAGAAGAGCTAACACCTTTCCTTGTCAAACTCTTCCAAAAAATGCAGAAGAAGGAGCACACCAAAGCTCATTCTATAAGGCAACCATAACCATGATACCAAAACCAGACAAAGATATCACAAGAAAAGAAAATTACAGATCAATAACACTGATGAACATAGACAAAAATGTCTTGAACAATATACTATCAAAGAGAATCCAACAACACATTAAAAGGACCATACAACATGATCAAGTGAGATTTATACCAGGGATACAAGGATTCTTCGGTATCAACATGATACACCACATTAGCAAATAGAATAATAAAAACCATATGATCATCTCAATAGATGCAGAAAAAACTTTTGACAAAGTTCAACACTGATATGATAAAAATTCTGCAGAAAGTGGACATAGAAGACACCTACCTCAACATAATAAAAGCCATAGAGGATAAACCCACAGCAAACATCATTCTCAATGGTGAAAAACCAAAAGCATTTCCTCTAAGATCAGGAACAAGACAAGGATATCTACTCTCACCACTATTATTCAATGTAGTTTTGGAAGTCTTAGCCATGGCAATCAGAAGAAAAAGAAATAAAGTGAATTCAAATTGGAAAAGAAGAAGTAAAATTGTCACTGTTTACAGATGACATGATACTATATGCAGAGAATCCTAAAGCTACCACCAGAAAACTAGTAGAGCTAATCAATGAATTTGGTAAACTTGCAGGATACAAAATTAATGAACAGAAATCTCTTGCTTTCCTATACATTAACAACAAAAGATCAGAAAGAGAGATTAAGGAAACAATCCCATTTACCATTACAACAAAAAGAATAAAATACTTGGGAATAAACCTACCTAAAGAGGCAAAAGACCAGTACTCAGAAAACTATAGGATACTGATGAAAGAAATCAAAGATGACATGAACAGATAGAGAGATATACCATGTTCTTCGATAGGAAGAGTCAATATTATGAAAAGGATTATATTACCCAAAGCAATCTACAGATTCAATGCAATCCCTATCAAATTACCAATGTCATTTTTCACAGAATTAGAATGAAAAATTTTACAATTTGTATGGAAACACAAAAGACCTCGAATAGCCAAATCAATCGTGAGAAAGTAAAACAGAGGTGAAGGAGTCAGGCTCCCTGACTTCAGACTATACCACAAAGGTACAGTAATCAAGACAGTATGGTACTGGCACAAAAACAGAAATATAGATCAATGGAACAGGATAGAAAGCCCAGAGATAAACTCATGCACATATGGTCACCCTATCTTTGCTAAAGGAGGCAAGAGTATACAATGGAGAAAAGACAGCCTCTTCAATAAGTGGTGCTGGGAAAACTGGACAGCTACATGTAAAACAATGAAATTAGAACACTCCTTAACACTATACACAAAAATAAACTCAAAATGGATTAAAGACCTAAATGTAAGGCCAGACACTGTAAAACACTTAGAGGGAAACCTAAGCAGAACACTCTATGACATAAATCACAGCAAGATCCTTTTTGACACATCTCCTAGAGAAATGGAAATAAAAATAAACAAATGGGACCTAATGAAACAAAAGCTTTTGCACATCAAAGGAAACCATAAACAAGATGAAAAGAAAACCCTCAGAATGGGAAAAAATATTTACAAATAAAGCAACTGACAAGGGTTTAATCTCCAAAATATACAAACAGCTCATGCAGCTCAATATCAAAAAAACAACAACCCAATCAAAAAATGGGCAGAAGACCTAAATAGACATTTCTCCAAAGAAAACATACAGATGGCCAACAAACACATGAAAAGACACTGAACATCACTAGCTATTAAAGAAATGCAAATTAAAACTACAATGAGGTATCACCTCACACTGGTCAGAATGGCCATCATCAAAAAAATCTACAAACAATAAATGATGGAGAGGCTCTGGAGAAAACGGAACCCTCTTACACTGTTAGTGGGAATGTAAACTGATACAGCCA
Organism: Neophocaena asiaeorientalis asiaeorientalis; assembly: GCF_003031525.2. Taxonomy (NCBI): domain Eukaryota; kingdom Metazoa; phylum Chordata; class Mammalia; order Artiodactyla; family Phocoenidae; genus Neophocaena; species Neophocaena asiaeorientalis. Next base: position 2,606,666 of record NW_020172369.1, on the reverse strand, counting down.
CTATAGAGAACAGTATGGAGGGTCCTTAAAAAACTAAAAGTAGAACTACCATAAGACCCAGCAATCCTACTACTGGGCATATACCCTGAGAAAACCATAATTGCAAAAGATACATGTGCTCCAACATTCATTGAAGCACTATTTACAATAGCCAGGACCTGGAAGCCACCTAAATGTCCATCAAGAGAGGAATGGATAAAGAAGATGTGATACATATATACAATAGAATATTACTCAGACATAAAAACGAATGAAATTGGGTCATTTGTAGAGGCGTGGATGGACCTGGAGTGTGTCATACAGAGTGAAGTAAGTCAGAAAGAGAAAAAAATTTTTTTTAAATCATATATTAATGTATATGTGTGGAATCTAGAAAAATGGTGCAGATGAACTTATTTGCAAAGCAGAAATAGAGACAAAGATATAGAGAACAAATGTATGACTACCAAAGTGGGGTGGATTGGGAGCTTGGTGTTGATATATATACACTACTATGTATAAAATAGATAACTAATGAGAATAGACTCTATGGAACAGGGAACTCTACTCAATGCTCTGCGGCGACCGAAATGGGAAGGAAATAAAAGGAAGAGGAGATACATGTATATGTATGGCTGATTCACTTTGCTGTACAGCAGAAACTAACACAAACTTGTAAAGCAACTATACTTCAATTAAAAAAAATAAAAATATCAAGGAGCACATTTGGAATAACACTGAATTATCATCTTGATTTTAGGTAGGCCACCATAGAACAAAATTTAAATGTGTTACACAGCTAGCTTAATGACAGAGTCAAAAATATAATAAAGGTTTCTTTCTCCAATACTTATGTTCATCATACTTGATATCTCTCCAAGTGTTGGCATCAAGAGAACTCATAAGTACCTACCCAATGTTATTTGCCATTATTCTAAACCTCTTTTCTCATTCTTTTTGTTCTAATGTCCTGTCATTAACTTTCATAGCCCATTTATTAATTATATTTTCAAAAGTTAATTCGGGGAGAAATTCTAGATAGGGTGTCCTGAAGACAAATGTAATTCCACTTTATCAGTTCTCTCTGTGGAGTACTATGACCACCATACCAGAGAAGTTGGAATAGTTTAAGTCTTGAATCCAAAAGCTCTCTGCTACTCAGAAATACTTCATAGTTTTGCAGAATTAAATGTGCCCCTTAACTCAGGCAAGGAAAACCTAGAGGTAGACACAGCTTCCTCTTCTCTAGATTTCATGTATTCTCAATTCACCTCTGGCTTCTATATCCTTCTGGTAGCAACCCCTGCACTAATAATCATGCCTGGAGAAAAGTAGAAGTGCTCACACTTTTCAAGTTGCACAGAACTTATGCTCTCTTTGGGATAAATCCAAGGAGTTGTTTACCAAGTTGCACAGAAATTATGCTCTCAGTGGGCTAAATCCAAGGAGCTGGTTACTTCAAGGTGTTTTTTTTAAAACCTCCTAGGAATTTCTTGTCAACCTTTGATTACAGTGTTATTTATTTAGGAATAAAATCAAATTTCCTGGACTTTTACTTAGAGTATGCATTTAGATGAAAATTAAGTAATGAAAACTCATAGATGTCTCTAGACAAATAAGCTAGCTTCTTTCATCAGTTGTAAAGAGACATTGTTCTGTGGTAAGGAGTCCAGCAAGAGCCATCAAGGCTAACAACTTCAGTCACAGGATAAAAAAATCCTTCCTGTGTAAATCTTTTCACACACACACACACACACACACACACACACAAATTACACCCACTGGAAACACACTGAAACTGACATTGAAGAGAAGTTTTTCAAAAGTGTTTTGAAGTTAAAAATTTATCCAATTTGGGAAAAGATTTTCAAAACTACCAAATATAAGATTGTAGAAGATGGCATTTAATCCAGCCAAATCTGTAAACTGGAAATAGAGATCACTTATTATGTATGGAAAAAGGTAAAATATTTATTAAAGCAAACATTAGACATAAAAGGAAAAGTGAAAGGTCTAAAATCTTTTAAATTCAATATGTCATCATACATTGGATATTTTCAATGAATTATGCATCAACTAAAACAAACTTCATTTCAATATCTGAAGTGATTCAATTGAAAGAATCAAGAGAATAAACTTTTACTGAAGTTCATGGCAAGGTCAAAGGATATTTAAAGTGTCAGTTTTGTTTTTGAGCCACTTGTATATGCCTTTCAGGAGTTATCAAAAGGATAAATCTTGAAGTGAGGGAAGAATTAAATATTCATTTACACAAACCTATGATTATGCTTGTTTATGTAAAAGAATGTAATAAATTAAGAATGTGTCTGGTTATGCATGGCATAGTAATCACCATGTAAAATATTTTATTAAAAACTAGTTAATAGGGTTGCTGCAGAAGGAAGATGGTGGAGCTGTGTGCGATTATGGCTGTCAAGAAGGTCATTGACTTCGCTGTAAAGATTCCTTGTCATGGATTATAAACTTTTACATGGTCTGGTTCCAGCTCTCCTCAGCAGCTGCCTCTCGTATCTCCCTCTGTCAGGCATCACAGTGCCTGTAATTGCTGTGGCCTGTGCCAGAGGACTCTCATCCCTGTCTTCTGCTTGGCTATCTCCCAGAGGCTGATGGACAATGAAGCTAATGATGCATAAGATCTAGGGCCGCACACAGACACAGGCTTCCTTCAAGGTACTGTGCATAATCTTTTATTTATATTTTTGTCATTTTTTTCCAAATAAGTATCCAAGAATTGGTGAGGAAAGTATCTGACACTATTTTTCCTACTCCCCACTTGGTGTCTCAGCTTACTAAGGCTATGTGGCTGGCAGGGGTTTGGTGCTCCAGCTGGCTGTAAGGCCTGAACCTCTGAGGTGGGAGAGTAGAGTTCAGGATATTGGTCCACCAGAGACCTCCCGGCCCCTTTTAATATCAGTTGGTGAGAGCTTGGCCAGAGATTGCCATCTCAATGCAAAGACCCAGTTCTACTCAATGACCAGCAAGCTCCAGTGCTGGACACCCCATGTGAAACAACTAGCAAGACAGGAACACAAAACCACACATTAGCAGAAAGGCTGCCAAAAATTATAATAAGTTCACAGACACCTCAAAACACACGACTTGAAGTGGTCCTGCCCACCAGAAAGACAAGATCCAGCCTCATGCACCAAAACACAGGCACCAGTCCCCTCCACCAGGAAACCTACTTGACCCACTGAACAAACCTTACCCACTGGGGACAGACACCAAAAGCAACATGAACTACGAACCTGCAGCCTGAGAAAAGGAGACTCCAAGCACAGTAAGTTAAACAAAATGTGAAGACAGAGAAATATGCAGCACATGAAAGAGCCAGGTAAAAACCCAACAGATGAAACAAATGAAGAGGAAATAGGCAGTCTAACTGAAAAATAATTCAGAGTAATGATAGTAAAGATGATCCAAAATCTTGGAAGTAGAATGGAGAAAATACAAGAAACATTTAATAAGGACCTAGAAGAACTAAAGAAAAAACAAACAACGATGAACAACATAATAAATGAAATTAAAAATTCACTAGAAAGAATCAGCAGAATAACTGAATCAGAAGAATGGTTAGGTGACTTGGAAGATAAAATAGTGGAAACAATTACTGAAGAGCAGAATAAAGAAAAAAGAATGAAAAGAATTGAGGACAGTCTCAGAGACCTATGGGACATTAAACACACCAACATTTGAATTATAGGGGTCCCAGAAGAAGAAGAGAAAAAGAAAGGGATAGAGAAAATATTTGAAGAGATTATAGTTGAAAACTTCCCTAATATGGGACAGGAAATAGTCAATCAAGTCCAGGAAGCACAGAGTCACATAAAGGATAAATCCAATGAGAAACATGCCAAGACACATATTAAACAATTTTAAAAAATTAAATAAAAATAAAAAATATTGAAAGCAGCAAGGGAAAAGCAACAAACAGCATACAAGGGAATCCCCATAGCATTAACAGCTGATCTTTCAGCAGAAATTCTGCAAGCCAGAAGGAAGTGGCAGGACATATAAAGTGATGAAAGGGAAACACTTACAACTAAGATTACTCTACCCAGCAAGGATATCATTCAGATTTGACAGAGAAATTAAAAGCTTTAGAGACAAGCACAAGCTAAGAGAATTTAGCATCACCAAACCAGAATTACAAAAAAATACTAAAGGAAATTCTCTAAGCAGAAAACGCAAGAGACGGAAAAGAACTACAAAAACAAACTCAAAACAATTAAGAATATGGCAGTAGGAACATATATATCAATAATTACCTTAAATTTAAGTGGATTAAATGCTCCAACCAGAAGATATAGACTGGCTGAATGTATACAAAAACAAGACCTGTATATACTCCATCTAAAAGAGACACACTTCAGACCTACAGACTGAAAGTGAGGGGATGGAAAAAGATATTCTGTTCAAATAGAAATCAAAACAAAGCTGGAGTAGCAATCCTCATATCACACAAAATAGACTTTAAAATAAAGGTTATTACAAGAGACAAAGAAGGACACTATGTAATGATCAAGGGATCAATCCAAGAAGAAGATAAAACAATTTTAAATATTTATGCACCCAACACAAGAGCACCTCAATAAACAAGGCAAATGCTAACAGCCATAAAATGGGAACTTGACAGTAACACAATCATAGTAGGGGACTTAAACATCCCACTTTCACCAATGGAAACATCATCCACAATGAAAATAAATAAGGAAAAGCAAGCTTTAAATGACACATTAAACAAGATGGACTTAATTGATATTTATAGGATATTCCACCCAAAAAGAACAAAATACACTTTCTTCTCAAGTGTTCATGGAACATTCTCCAGGATAGAGTGTGTCTTGGGTCACAAATTAAGCCTCAGTAAATTTAAGAAAATTGAAATCATATCAAGTATCTTTTCTGACCACAGCACTATGAGACTAGATATCAATTACAGGAAAAATTAATGATCAAGGGATCAATCCAAGAAGAAGATAAAACAATTTTAAATATTTATGCACCCAACACAAGAGCACCTCAATAAACAAGGCAAATGCTAACAGCCATAAAATGGGAACTTGACAGTAACACAATCATAGTAGGGGACTTAAACATCCCACTTTCACCAATGGAAACATCATCCACAATGAAAATAAATAAGGAAAAGCAAGCTTTAAATGACACATTAAACAAGATGGACTTAATTGATATTTATAGGATATTCCACCCAAAAAGAACAAAATACACTTTCTTCTCAAGTGTTCATGGAACATTCTCCAGGATAGAGTGTGTCTTGGGTCACAAATTAAGCCTCAGTAAATTTAAGAAAATTGAAATCATATCAAGTATCTTTTCTGACCACAGCACTATGAGACTAGATATCAATTACAGGAAAAAAAAATCTGTAAAAATTACAAACACAGGGAGGCTAAACAATATGCTATTAAATACCCAAGAAATCACTGAAGAAATCAAAGAGGAAATCAAAAAATATCTAGAGACAAATGACAATAAAAACATGAATAACCAAAACCTATTTGATGCAGCAAAAGTAGTTCTAAGAGGCAAGTTTATTGCAATACAATCCTACCTCAAGAAACAAGAAAAATATCAAATAAGCAACCTAACCTTACACCTAAAGCAAATAGAGAAAGAAGAACAATAACAACAAAAAAGTTTGCAGAAAAAATCATAAAGATCACATGAAAAATAACTGAAAAATAAATGAAGAAAACAATAGAAAAGATAAACAAAACTAAAAGCTGATTCTTTGAGAAAATAAGCAAAATTGATAAACATTTAGCCAGACTCATCAAGATAAAAAGGGAGAAGACTCAAATCAATAGAATTAGAAATGAGAAAGGAGAAGTAACAACTGACACTGCAGAAATACAAAGGATCATGAGAAATTACTACAAGCAACTATATGCCAATAAAATGGACACCCTGGAAGAAATGGACAAATTCTTAGAAAAGCACAACCTTACGAGACTGAACCAGGAAGAAATAGAAAATATGAACAGACCAATCACAAGCACTGAAATTGAAACTGTGACTAAAAATCTTCTAACAAACAAAAGCCCAGAACCAGATGGCTTCAGAGGTGAATTCTATGAAACATTTAGGGAAGATCTAACACCTATCCTTCTCCAGCTCTTCCAAAATATAGCAGAGGGAGGAATGCTCCCAAACTCATTTTATGAGGCCACCATCACCCTGATACCAACACAAGACAAAGATGTAACAAAAAAAGAAAACTACAGGCAATATCACTGATGAATATAGATGCAAAAATCCTCAACAAAATACTAGCAAACAGAATCCAGCAACACATTAAAAGGTTCATACACCATTATCATGTGGGATTTTTCCCAGGAATGCAAAGATTCTTCAATATATGCAAATCAATCAATGTGATATGCCATATTAATAAATTGAAGGATAAAAACCATATGATAATCTCACTAGATGCAGAAAAAACTTTTGACAAAATATAACACTGATTTATGACAAAAACTGTCCAGAAAGTAGGCATAGAGGGAACTTACCTCAACATAATAAAGGCCATATATGACAAACCCACAGCCAACGTCATTCTCAATGGTGAAAAAAGGAAACCATTTTCACTAAGATCAGGAACAAGACAAGGTTGCCCACTCTCACCACTATTATTCAATACAGTTATGGAAGTTTTAGCCACAACAATCAGAGAAGAAAAAGAAATGAAAGGAATCCAAATTGGAAAAGAAGAAGTAAAGCTTTGACTGTTTGCCGATACATGTTCTATACATAGAGAATCCTAAAGATGCTACCAGAAAACTACTAGAGCTAATTAATGAATTTGGTAAAGTGGCAGGATACAAAATTAATGCACAGAAATCTCTTGCATTCATATACACCAATGATGAAAAATCTGAAAGAGAAATTAAGGAAACACTCCCATTTACCATTGCAACAAAAAAGAATAAAATACCTAGGAATAAACCTCCTTGGGGAGACAAAAGACCTGTATGCAGAAAACTATAAGACACTGATGAAAGAAATTAAAGATGATACAAAAAGCTGGAGAGATATACCATGTTCTTGGATTTGAAAAAATCAACATTGTGAAAATGACTATACTACCCCAAGCAATCTACAGATTCAATACAATCACTGTGAAACCACCAATGGCATTTTTCACAGAACTAGAACAAAAAATTTCACAATTTGTATGGAAACACAAAAGACCCCGAATAGCCAAAGCCATCTTGAGAAAGAAAAACGGAGCTAGAGGAATCAGCCTCAGTGACTTCAGGCTATACTACAAAGCTACAGTAATCAAGAGAGTATGGTACTGGAACAGAAACAGAAATATAGTTCAATGGAACAGGATAGAAAGCCCAGAGATAAAACCATGCACATATGGTCACCCATGCACATATGGTCACCTTACCTTTGATAAAGGAGGCAAGAATATACAATGGAGAAAAGACAGCCTCTTCAATAATGGTGCTGGAAAAACTGGACAGCTACACATAAAAGAATGAAATTAGACCACTCCCTAATACCATACAAAAAAAAATAAATTCAAAATGGATTGAAGACCTAAATGTAAGGCCAGACACTATAAAGCTCTTAGAGGAAAACATAGGCAGAACATAACTCACAGCAAGATCCTTTTTGCCCCACCTCCTAGAGAAATGGAAATAAAAGCAAAAATAAGCAAATGGGACTGAATAAAACTTAAAAGCTTTTTCACAGCAAAGGAAACCATAAACAAGATGAATAGACAACCCTCAGAATGGGAGAAAATATTTGCAAAGGAAGCAACTGACAAAGGATTAATCTCCAAAATATACAAGCAGCTCATGCAGCTTAATATAAAAAGCAAACAACCCAATACAAAAATAGGCAGAAGAACTAAATAGACATTTCTCTAAAGAAAATATACAGATTGCTAGCAAACACAGGATAGGATGCTCAACATCACTAATCATTAGAAAAATGCAAATCAAAACTACAATGAGGTATCACATCACACCAGTCAGAATGACCACCATCGAAACTCTACAAACAATAAATGCTGGAGAGGATGTGGAGAAAAGGCAACCCTCTTGCACTGTTGGTGGGAATGTAAATTGATACAGCCACTATGGAGAACATTATGGAGGTTCCTTAAAAAAATCAAATATAGAACTACCATATGACCCAGCAATCCTGCTACTGGGCATATACCCTGAGAAAACCATAACTCAAATAGAGTCATGTACCACAGTGTTCATTGCAGCACTATTTACATTTGCCAGGACATGGAAGCAACCTAAGTCCATTGAGAGATGTATGGATAAAGAAGACATGGCACGTATATACAATGGAATATTACTCAGCTATAAAATAAACAAAATGGAATTATTTGTAGTGAGGTGGATGGACCCAGAATCTGTCAGACAGAGTGAAGTAAGTCAGAAAGAGAAAAACAAATACCGCATGTTAACACATACATATGGAATCTAAAAAAAAAAGTGGTTCTGAAGAACCTAAGGGCATGACAGGAATAAAGACACAGACATAGAGAAAGGACTTAAGGACACAGGCAAGAGGCAGGGTAAGCTGGGAGGAAGTGAAAGAGTGGCTTGGACATATATACACTACCAAATGTAAAATAGATAGCTAGTGGGAAGTAGTCGCATAGCACAGGGAGATCAGCTGGGTGCTTTGTGACCACCTAAAGAGGTGGGATAGGGAAGGTGGGAGGGAGCAAGTTGCAAGAGGGAAGGAATATGGGGATATATGTATACATATAACTGATTCACTTTGTTATACAGCAGAAACTAACACAAAGTAAAGCAATTATACTCCAATAAAGATGTTAAAAAATAATTAATTAATTTTAAAAAAAGAATAGAAAATGTCAGGGTAAGGTGTACAATGGAAGGGTTAGAATTCATCACCAAACCTTATATTGCCATGGTATTTATGTTTCTATATAAATGTATGCATGCATTTATAATACACTTTGGAATATTGTAAAATGTACCTCTTGCTACGGGTTATGGTAAAGAAAAAATTGTGAAACACTCTTTCAGGCCCAAGGAGCAGCCACAGAGTAGGATGAGCGTGTCAGATGTCCCTGGTGCTCAGTGAATGTCTGAGAGCAAAGGTGGCCTCCACCCACCTGTGAATTCTAACCCTCTCTGTTCCTGAAGCTGTGGGACCATGGACAAGGTCCTGTCCCTTTCCACATCCCTCTGGGCCCCATCCAGCCTGGGCAAGGCTTGGCGTCTCGGCCACCCCCTACCCCCACAACCGCCTTCTCGCCTGTTTCCCCCTGACCCTGCCAGTTCCCTCCCGGCTGAGTAGATCCTGGTGAAGCCCGACAGGATGGGTGCGGTCAGACTGCGTGAAGCGCTCCATGAACACCTTCTGCTAGATCGCGGTGGAGGAGGTCGTGCAGCTCAAGGAGAAAAAGCTGGTGAAGGAAATCCTTGCTGTCAGCTGTGGGCTTGCCCAGTGCCAGGAGACCATCTGCACCGCTCTGGCCATGGGTGCAGACCGAGGCATCCACGTGGAGGTGCGGGTTGCATAGGCAGATCTCCTGGGTTCCCTGCAGGTGGCCTGGGTCCTGGTCAAACTGGCAGAGAAGGGGAAGGTAGAATGGGCAAGCAGGCCATCGATGATAATTGTAACCAGGCAGGGCAGATGACAGCTGGGTTTCTGGACTGGCCACAGGGCACATTCATCTCCTAGGTGACGCTGGAAGGGGACAAGGTGAAAGGGAAGCAGGAGATTGATGGAGGCCTGGAGGCTCTGCTCCTGAAGCTGCCTGGTGTTGTGACTGCTGACCTGTAGCTCAACGAGCCCTACTATGATACGTTGCCCAACATCATGAAAGCCAAGAAGAAGATCGAGGTGATCAAGGCTGGGGACCTGGGCATGGACCTGACCTCCAAGTTCTCTGTGATTAGCTTGGAAGACCCACCTCAGCACACGGCCAGTGTCAAGGTGGAGACCACAGAGGACGTGCTGGCCAAGCTGAGGGAGATTGGGTGCATTTGAGCCCTTTCCAAAAAAGAGTTAATATTTATTTAGTACTTATATATGCTTTATTTCATTTATTTCTTAAGGGTATGTGGTAAGTACTCTTACCAATTACATTTTAGAAAAAATAAAAATATTAGAATTTACAGGGACTTAATAAATAGCATAAATTCACTAAATATTAATTTCTATAAAAATTCAAAATAACCCTCTGAAGTAACTATAATTACTTTTTCCATTTTGTAGATGAGGAAAAATGATACTTAGAAAATTTAAATAATTTTTTACCTTCACACAGTGGCAGAGCTGGAAATCTATGTTCTTAACACTTTTAATATGCTGCCTCTCACAATTTAATTTTTAGAGTAGTATGTATCATATCCAAGTTTATTCTAATGGTTAAGAAATAGAGTCAGAATTCAAAAGCAACCTCTGACACAAGGGCAATATTGTCTCTAGATATAATCTCTTTATTTTCTACCTATATTAATTCATAAGTGCTCTCATTCTGTTCCATGACTGGCTCCTAAATTTATATTTGTAGCCCAAACATTTCCTTTGAAACCGAGATACATGTATCCAACTACTTACTAAATATCAATATTTGGTAGAGTATCCAATAACATTCACTTTGGCAGTCTTTAACTGCTGGGAATACTCTTTAAAGATTCACCTCAATAACTTTGGAATTATGTTGGACAAGGTACTTAAAAAAAAAAACAAACAAAATCCCAGATACCTCTCAAAACATATAGATAGATGACTTGAAGATAAAATTTAACCTTTGGATTAGTTTGCCTGTATTTATCCACACATCATCTTCCTTTCCTTGCCTTAATATACCTTTTCAATAAAAATGGTGGCTAATGGCAATATTAACAACAATACATCTATCTAGAATTTTAGTATTTTATATTCTGTCACCTTTTATTCACAACAATCCTATGAATTAGGTAATATTATCATAATTATAATGACAAAGAAACAATACAATATTACATATTAAAGATATTGTAAGAAATATTGTCATTTCTTTGAGAGTTTTAAATCTGAAGCTACTCTCTTGCCATACATTGCCAACCATGGGAGGAAAATGCTGCCTTTTTTAAAGTTAATGTGTTATTGTCTCCAGGCCATAAGTTTAATCAAGGTAATTTAATGGATTAAAATCGATTTGTTGTTCAAGAATCTTAGAAATAAGTGGCAGTTCTTTCTTTTTTTTTTTTTCACATTTTGTTTCTTTAATCAGTAGTTCCTCAATCACCAGTACACACCATACACACCATACAAGAAATAAGTGACAGTCATTTCTATAAGGGAATTTTTTTAACATTACTGATTACAGCCTGAAAAATATTAGATTGTTGTCTCCAACTACTCTCGTGTTTCTCATAAATAATATTTACCATCTGCACCCAAAAGTTTACCTTTTCATCCCACTGTAATTTCATGGATATGACAAAGGAATAAAATATAATGTGTTAGGAACTGAAAGGAATCCTCTAATGCTTTATCAACTACCATTGGGTCTGTAGTAGGCAGCTACAAGGATGGCTCCCATATGGCTTTGCTTCCTAGTATTCAGATCCTGGTTTAATCCCCTGGTGCTCCTAACTAATAAAGTGAAGTCATGTAATTTCTGTCATTGGGTTATATAATATAATGACTCTCCTTTTGCTAGCAAACTCACTTGCTTACTGTCATTGATGAAATAAGTCACAATGTTGGGGAGGCCCAAATAGAAGGAACTGAGGGTATCCCTGCCAAAAACCTACTAGAAACAGAGGCTCTCATTCCAGTGGTCCTTAAGGAATTGTAATTTTTGTCTACAACAATGTGAGCCTGGCAACTCTTCTTCTTCAGCCTACCCTTCAAATGAGACCTCAGCCTTGGTTAACCATTGATTTCATCTTTGTGAGAGACCTTAAAGATGCAGACCCAACTAACACATATCTAGATTACTAACCACAGAAACTATGAGATAAACATGTGTTCATTTAAGCCAATAAATTTTTTGTAATTTGTTATTCAATGACAGGTAACACATACAGAGTCTAATTCAGGAAAGCTCTTCCAGATCTCTCCAGACTCTTTATGTCACAGTATTGGTGTAAGGGATTGAACTCCATAGGCCTGAGTTGGCAAGTATTAGCATTGCCTAAGAAAATTGCTGTAATAGAGAGACAAATCAGTAGTCAAGAGAATTCACACCATAACTGAGAAAGACCAAGTTGTGCATGCAAAAAAGTAAACAGAAAGCAAGATTTAAAAACTAGGATGTAATTATAGGGAAAACATTATTGTTTTGTCAAGATATACCATTTACTCTGTACCGTGTAATTGCTGCTATAGCAGGCCCTAATCTTCAAAGGATACTGGCCACAAAAATGTCTGGGGAATTTGGATATCAGTGGCCAAGTTCTGTTTTAGGAATCATCCATATTTTGCTCCACAGAATTGTTTTTGGTAACTCTGGTCTCTGTCCTCAATAATTCTTTTTAACCCCATCATACATGAAGATACACAAGTCCAAAGCCCATATAAATTCTTGAAAACACAAGCCCAACTCCAGGTAACTCTTCCTCAGTGGAAGGATCTGTACCATGGCCTTTCAAAGTAAAAATGGCACAAGTCAAAGTTAAACAGGAAAGGAAGACTTTATTCAAGACTATTGTAATAGGGGAGCAACACCAGATCTAAAATCTGACTCAACTCTACTGAAAAGAAGTCAAGAGGGCTTTTAAAGACCCCAGTGAGAGGAAGTTTTTATTTTATTTTATTGTTTGTTTTTCTTTCGTATGAATTAGCAGCACTCCATTATTATTTCTATTGCTACACTTCAGTCCTTCATACTTGTCACATGAATTAATGTAACCTCTTCTTAACTGGTCTTCTCATAATTATAAACAAAAAATTTTTTGAAGTTTGCCTGGGATCAAAAGTTTGTCTGGGGATTATTCTCCACAATAATATCTCATGTTTCTATGTTAGTTTCTTACTTTATAGGGTTTTATATGAGGTTTCATAAGAGGGGAAAAAGGATTATGATTCCAAAGAGAAGGGCCAAATTATGATTTTTACCTCACATAAGCCTTTGGCTTATGATTGCCTTTTGGTGGATATTTTAGAATCTTGTTATCTGAAGAGAATTGGACACCACTATAGAAGAGTTTTAGGGAAATACAGAGGATAACATTCAGTCCTGAAACATGATGCTTTTGAAGAATATCTGGTGAAAATAAAGTAATATTAATAATGGAACATAAACTACAGAGGAAGGATGGAAGGATAGGTAGATAAATTGACATATATATACATATACACACACATATGTATGTATATGTGTGTGTGTGTGTGTTTGTATGCGTATGTGTGCATGTTACCCCAAATTTTAAAAGTCAATAAGCATTTATTGAGCCTGGAATACCATAGGTACAAAAACAACTATATTTGTTTAATAAAGTGAATGAATAACTAAACAAAACCAGGGCCATTGACTATGAATTAGTATGATAACTAAATTATATTATACATTTACATTTGGAAGGCTGTCTAAAACAATTTCAAGCAGTTTTAACTAATCTCTGTTCTGTACCTGAGGAAACAAAACTCAAACATGGAAAAGAAAGCACAATGACTCTTGTCATTTATTTGGGGCCTACTGTGTACCAAGCATTATGCTAACAGCTCAGACTTAGGCCAGTCAGATCTAGGTTTTAATTCCTAATTTTACACTTTCTAGATGTGTGAATGGGACCAATATTATTGCTTTGTGCTTAAATTTCCAGACTTTTTGAAGATTTAATTATTTTAGCAGTTTAGAAAATCAATGTACAATACTATGATAATTTAAAAGAAATAACCACTATCTTTAGCATCCTACTTCCTACCTTAGAGGTTTATAAAATCCTATGGTTTACATTTCAAACAAATTTAAATTTTCATTAACATTTGTAATTTGAAAAATAGCTCATTAATGTTCATTACATTTTTACAAAGAATGCAATTTAAAAATAATGAAAATCAGAGAAATTTTGTTTTTAGTAAAAATAAATATTAAAACAATTACTTTACATCCGTCATCCACCTGTCTAAACCATTTTCTACAGTAGTCCACCCTTATGCATGGCTATACTTTCTGTGGTTTCAGTTACTCATGGTCAGCAGAGGTCCAAAAATATTCAATGGAAGATTTAAGAAATAGACAATTTGTAAGTTTTACATTGCGTGCCACTCTGTGTAGCTTGATGAAATCTATCACATTCCTGCTCCATCCCACCCAGGACCTGAATCATCCCTGTATCCAGAGTATCCCACCCATTAGTCACTTAATCGCTTATTAGATCAACTTTCCTGGTATCACAGTGTTTACGTACATGTAACCTTTATTTTACTTAATAATGGCCCAAAAGTGCAAGAGTAGAGAAACTGGCAACTCAGATATGCCAAAGAGAAACTGTAAAGTGCTTCCTTTAAGTGAAAACATGAAAGCTCTACTTAAGGAAAGAAAAAATTGTATGCTAAAGTTGCTAAGATCTATGGTAAGAACAAATCTTCTATCCCTGAAGTTATAAAGAAAAAAAGAAACTTGTGTTAGTTTTGCTGTCATACCTCAAACTGTAAAAGTTATGGCCAAGTGGTAAGTGCTTAGTGAAGAAGGAAAAGGCATTAACTTTGTACAATAAGATATTTTGAGAGAGAGGCCACATTCACATAACTTTCATTACAGTATATTGTAATTGTTCTATTTTATTATTAGTTTGTATTGTTAATCTCTCACTGGGCCTAATTTATAAATTAAACTTTAGTCAGCGGTATGTATGTATAGGAAAACACATAGTAAATGTTCAGTGGTACCTGTAGTTTCAGGCACCTACTGGGGTTCTTGGAAGGTGTCCCCCATGAATAAAGGGGGACTACTGTACTTGTCAATTTGCAAACGTTTTATAGAACAGGTAGATAAGGCTATTATTATTTAATTATATAGTCACAGTTCATGTAGGTTTAGGACATAACAACATAATTATCCAATCTGGTTAAATATGTTAGTCTGCTACATATCTGCATTTGGAAATAAACTTTTATATATGCTAATAAAATTAACTTCTTCCCATAGAAAGAATGGATGCCCTAAAACTTAAATAGACACATCTTCCTTCTTGTCACATGAGAAGAGATGCTTCAGAGATAGTGATTTCATCATGTCAAGTGTATTGCTGTACAAAAACGTTATAGGTCCAAACATTCTCTTCCTTAGATTGAAAGGCTTTAATAGAAAAAAAAAAATGTGACAATTACTGTAGAGTTAAGCTTTTAATCCTTATGTTATTCTAATACTCAGTGTTAAAGTGATAGAAAATGTCACTTTAACTCTCCTCCACAGCCATGAATGATAGTGTAATACAACCCTTATCCATTACTCTGTCACTGTAATTAATGAGGTCATCCCAATATCAATACATGTAGTTGAATAGCACATGATAAAGAATCAGAATATTGTAGTGAATTCTAGCAGAATCATATTTTAAAAGTGTAATTGTTTCAGTTGTATTTCAGAATTATGTGTATTTTTATCTAAATGATGGACAATAAAATGTCTGCTTGCACTTAAATATGTTATAAGTTGAGTATTGAGTAATTTCTACAAGCTTATTATTACTGCCAGTTGGATCATCTTTAAGTTTAGAGGTCTTGTACAATCATATAGGAGAGTACAAAATGTTAATTAGATTGACTGATGAAGGCTTCAGCAGTGAAAATATCTACTCTCTGAGTAACTAAAATCACCAAATTTAGCGAAAGAACATGTGTTTTTTTATAGCCCGAAATTCTTTCATGTTTAAATGTGGAATCTTCTAGTCTTTCTGTTTCATGACAAGGTGAAAAATACCAACTATTTAAAAATAACAAAAGCCTGTCCTAGCCCCAAAGAAGTCTCCCAACTTATTATTTGATAATCTTAAAATAAAAAATATTTCATGTGCCTAAAATTTCTAGCTTTCACTTTTACCCTTCGTTAAAAGTCAAGATTCTTTCCACAAAAGATGGGTTCATAAGTTTGGATAAAAGAAATAATGTCACTTCTTTACAGAAATGAAGTTTGAAAGAGTCCCAAAATAAATTAGAATTTATTCAAAAATCTTTTGATTAAAAATTGTTTAAAAAAATTCAAACTTTCAAATTAAATATTGAAGTTCCAAGTTTCTCCTACTTAATCTCAGCCAAAAATGTCATGATAGAAGGTACTGTAAAGTTTTCTGTACGCCAACTTCTATTTAGTTTAGACCTAGACCGATAATGGAGGGCAAAATATTCTAAATTTTGGGAACCCAAATATGAGCTAAATTTGGGAAGTCAGATTTGAAACAAATGCTAGGAGCAGCTTGCAATTTTCTTTATATAACCTTCAAAATCAAGATGGTTATTCACTTTATTCTGTATTTAAAAAAAGAAAATATTCGAGGTTGAAAGTTAACCCAGCAATAAAAATAATAAATAATGTTTTATTTTCTGTCACTATCAACAAACCTATATTAAGTAAATGTTATGCAAGTGACATGAACAATTTCAAATGAGTTTCTGTGTTGAAAATAATTAGTATATATTAGTTTTTCCAAGTATATTTTAAAACAATTGAAATATTATTTAACCAAAAAGCAGTAATTGATCATAATTTTATCTGGGAAAATGATAAAACAAAATATAACTGAACTTTGTTTAAATATGAGAGAAAATTATACTTATAGAATTCTTTTTTTATTTTATTTAAAAAAATTTTTTAACATCTTTATTGGAGTATAATTACTTTACAATGGTGTGTTACTTTCTGCTTTATAACAAAGTAAATAAGCCTTCTAAGTTATAAGATAATCACGTATTTTTAAAAATCATCCCTGTCAAATAAATGTAAATTATTTTATACTTACCTTGACATTTTTTCTATAAGATTTGCACATGTGAAATACAAAAGAGAAAATAAAATGTGGAATTAAATTTTAATGTTCATTAAGTCACATTAGAGGGTCCATTTCATTTTTAACTGAACTGAGAAACTTTATATCTTATTCACATTTGATTACCATATTTCCTTACTTGCTAGGTAAACATGAGACCTTTTCATCCTGGATCATACAAATTCCACATCCCTCCCCAAACACAAAACTGTGCCAAAATAAACTGGTTCTTCAGCTGTATTAGAATCACTGATAATTTAGAAAATGAATTGATTGTTTCTTGTCAAAAAAATAAATATATGCAAAACTGTGTGTATTTTATTAGGAAATTTACAAAGTTAATAACCCTTGTCCTAGAAAATTGATATGAACTGTTATAGTCTGTAATCTGAATGGCTGTCACTACATAGGAGCTACAAAAAGAAAGAAAGTTAAAATCCAAGGAGATAGGGCTTTTGTAATCAATGTGTGGAAAGAGTCAGAAACAAAATTTTTGTTTGACCATGAAAATGTGTTCTAAATGCTTCTGCTGCCTTTCAGATAGAAAACAATACAATCTTTGGCCAAACACATCAATCCTCTGATTCCAGATGAACTCATACAGCCAATCTGATGTCAAACAATTTTTATCTCTAAAGTTGAAAAAAAGTATCTAAAAATATTCTTTATAATTATTAAATTTAATTTATTTAAGCAGCAACTAAATATACATACATACAAGTATTTAAAAGCTACCAAGTACACTATTTAATGATTGATTATAACTACTCTTTTTATTCTAGTAAAATATCTTATTTTTGTTAACCAAAGCATTTGACTTACTATTTTACCTGAAGTTTCACTTGTGTAGCTCACTTATTTTTTTGACGTTAGGAATTTATCTTCAATATGGATTTCTGTGATTTCATAAGTCAGAAGCTTGGGATCAAAAACTTTCAAGAAACTCACTATGATGAATATTAAAAATATATAGGATCTTAGAACATTTCAACAGACCTGTATCAAGACCTACTTGATACAGGGTGAAATGGGTAAATAAAAGTTTGCAACTGATTATTGATAGAATGTTTTATGTTATTCTTTACCAAGTATATTTTCTTTTATTTTTACTATTTATTAATTATTTATATTAGGTGCATATGGTCAAAATTCTTAACTAATAAGATATATATATCTTGTTACAAAAGAAAATTCATCTCTTTTGAATATTTTTTTATGCTTCCAACAAATTATTCACAATAAATTTATTTTAGATTTAAAGCTTTGCATGCTCTTCACCTATTCTACTTTAGCAATTCCTTCAAAAATAAGAGCATTCTATTTGTCAGTCACCAGATCCCGTTATCAAAGTTAAGTAATAACTTGAAGCAAATTCAATCCAAAACAAGACAAATTGTGTGGTTATATTTGTTACTTAAATTACAAAATATCATAAGTTAAGGATGTTTTGATCATCTTATCTATAAACTGTATCTAATAAGAACTTGTTGGGTAGTTGTTTTCAAAATCGAGAGAGACACTTTACAGTTTGTAGGTTCATGTAAATTAGTAATATATCATCAAAGAACAACTTCTGTTCTTTGCTTGGGAAGTAAAATGCATGGGAAATATGCTGTTTTCAAAGAAGTTTAGTTGTACCCCACAACTAAACATCTCTAAGCAACTGCTAAAATTTATTGTCCATATTATTATAAACAAAGGTTTATTCATTCTTTGAATTTTTTTCAATTAATTTTAAGTTTGATTCAAAATCATGGATTTAGTGAACTTTCTAAATACCTGCTCTGTGTGTTTATCATTGTTTTTCTTAGCTATGAAGAATATCTTCATTATAAATAGATTTATTCATTTGTTCCCTTTTTTCATTTCTGGTTAAAAGTAACTTCTTATATTTCCCAAATCATAAGGTATCAAATTGTGGTTAGAAGAGCCAATATTTTACCAGTCTCTGTTAAAGGTACCACTCTGTGTTTCTAATAACAATGTGCCAATGATGTGTTTTCATTTCGTCACAAGTACATATGTACACCAATACCGTTTTCTTCAACATTTCCTATTGTAAGAGTAAATTATGTGATATGTGTCATCAAATATAAACATCTTACAAAATGCTTCTGATGTCACTGAAAGTGAAATATTTTATTCTTACCGCTTCAAGTGACATTTCACATATGCAGCAAAAATTGATTGCAAAATATAACTGATATTAAGGGATACTAGATAGTAAAAGTAATTTAATTTTAAGAGAAGTCATATATGTTCTTTGAGCAGAGCATACAGAACATTGAGCTTGATTCTATGACTATTGTTAATTATTTAAAAGGGAAGGTAGAGTATAACTTGCTTATATTAGAAATGGATTCACCAAAATTCAAGATATAATGAAATCATTTAAACATTTAAATCATTTAAACATTTGAAACTCACATCTGACTAACACATAATTATCAAACAATAATCAATAAGGTAAAATTTTCAAATGTCCTAAATGATTTTAATAGTGAACTTGAATGGAGAAAAAAAATCCCTATTATACATGGCTGCTCCTATTCCACCATGTCTTCTCTTGTTTTCCTAGTTATCCCAAGTCCTCTGAATGTACTGTTTTTATAAGCTAAAAATTGATTTACACATACACAAACACATAGACTCAGGTGAGAAAAAATGGGAATCATACATTTTAATTAAATTCTTTTCATTATCCATGCCTTGTCTATACTCTTTTCTGAGCTGTCACTTTCAACCCTCACTCTTACCAAAGGATTACTGGATTCAACCAATAAAGAAGCCTTTATCAGTGTGAAATATTGCACAGCCACTGAAAAGTGCTGAGCAAGTAAAAATAAATCAAAAGGAAGTGAAGTGGCTCTACCAATGCTGAGACCATGAGTCAATCAATAGTGAAAAGAATTCAATGAGGTAAAAACAAAATCCTTTTAAAAAATATCCTTAGCTGCTCTGGTTTCCTTCTCTGTTTTATTCCACACTGACAAGAAGCATCACGTTTCTCCAGATCCTTAAACCAGATATATTCTCTTTGTACCTCTGTCGTTAAACTGATGAATTAATCTTGTGCCTGTGCCATGAAAATTTACTCTGCACACCAGCAGAATAAGATTGAATGGAAGGAGACCCCGAATTACTTTTAATGGAAATATATAAAACTTAAAAATAAATATTATATTGTCATATGTCATAAATATGAATTAGCAGATACCGTCATGATAAAAACAGGATAGTAAAACTTAAAATGTAAATGATGTCATAAAAAAATTAGATTGATCAATAATAAAACTAGAAACTGTCAAAATGAATATGTAAAAATAATAAAACAGTATATAAAATAATATATTATGTATAGTTTTTGTATTAATGTCCCAATTTATTCATAAAACCTCAATAAATAAAATATATATGAAAATACATTTTTGTATTTTGTATTCTATTTTAATACACTAAAAAAATACATAAGGCTATACATAAGAAAACAAACATTTGGGGAAAAAAGTAAATGAAAAAGTGAAATAATAATTTTATTCTAAAGCTCCTGGTGCCTAAAGCAGTGGTAAAAAATATGAGTATTTTTTTTAAATCACTGGTTTTAAAAGATTAAAATTATTGTCTTGCTTGATGAGAATAATCTCCCGACTCCCATCCCTGTAGCATTTTTTTAAAAGAAGCACCTATGTGATGTGGGAGATAGTATCCTTCAAAATGTCATTGCAATAAATAAAATTGTAAAATTTAAGTTTTTTTATGAATTCTGATGTACGTATGGCTCAAAAAAGCAATCTAAGGGTAAAAAGACAAAACTACAAACCAGTAGAGGCAAATCCATGAAGGTCAAAAGCATTATAACCTAAAAATTGAACTTATCTGAAGATCTGGCTCAATCCAGTCTCTAGCTCTCTCTCTTTCTCTCACTCTATGTGTACATATGTGTGTGTGTGTATATTCATTTATATAAACACTCATTTATATATATATTCATTTATATTATGTGTATATCAACATATATATTTTGGAATACATACATTGAAGCAGAAACTATACACTTCTCATGCAAACAATAGTCTCTTTGCCAAGTGACTGATAAATTTTGCACAAATCAGATGGGTGTGGATTGATACTTAGAGTTAGTGGTATGAAATAAGGGATATACAGAGTGGGTTAAATACCTCTCCTACCTACTCTCATGGCTTTCAGTCCTTCCTATGTCATATAGTATCCTTATTGTGTATTTTACTTCACACACGTAGTGAAATCAAGAACTTTAACTTCAATTATCAGAAATCAGAACATTGGCTAGCTCATAGTACATGCTCATAAAATACTTGTGGATCACTTAATCAGTGGGTGCTTTATGAGTGTAATACCAGACAAAAACTGTTGAAAAATGTAAAGACTCATGGACAAAACACACATTAGTTATGAAATTAGCAAAACAACACACTTTTCCCTTTCTTTCCCCAATTAATTATATGATGGGATTCTCGAAATATTTTAAAGTAGTTATGAAGTATTAGGAAATGCTATGTTTATATTTTGGAAATTAAACACAAATCCGCTTTGCATCTATAAGATGTTTTTAAATAATTGAAAATCTTTGAGAAGCAGATGTCAGGCATAAAAAGAAACTTACAGTCAAGAACCATTGTAAATGGTGACTTTGGTAAACATAGGCTTAGAATTAGGTCTATATGAGGTCTTTGTATTATTGTCACAGAAAAGAATTAAAAAATGAACTTCTACAACTTCTTTACTTGGGACTTGCTTTATAATATATTTTTGTGTTATTATAAGACTATGTTTCCTTAATGGTTTAATTGTGAATACTATCATTCATCATTTACAGTTCCTGAGTTGCATCATGAGAGAAATCAATGTGCATGAAAGAAGAGAATCATAAAAAATGCAGTGATCACAGGCAATAAACTATAAGGTGATAGATTACCTTGGCCCTGCCTAGTCTTATCATAGAACCATAAATAATCATGCTAGTGAATAGTCTTTGTCTCTACAGTTTTATCTAAGTAAAATGAAGCGAGAAGTTGACACCGTATTTTAAACAGATTCTGGTTTATCTTTGGATGTTTGCATGAGAGAGATTAACTTTCACATCATTGCTCAATTCTATTTACATTGGCCGCTTTGAACTTGTTAGTTCATTTGGAATACCCTTGAATATGTTTGTGTATATAGAGTCTTAGGACCTGAATAAAAATCAATAGGCCACTTGAGAAATTAAAGTAGGCAGTGAGTATGTAAGAATTTAATGTGAATAGAAAAATTAGTTTGGCTATAGATTTTCCCTGACAAGGAGTCTCCGTGAGAACAGAAATAGTAATCGGTTTTGTTCACCATTGTATTCCCAGTGCCAACCATTGAGTGTGGCACTTAAAAAACTCAATAGATGTATATTGAATTAGTTTTGAGAGTTGCCAGCACAATGTAAGAAGCTGAATCAGTTGCAGCCTAGGGAAGCCATCTGCGAACTAGCTTCTGATACAAATTGAAGAGAATGCATTAGACTCTTTTACACTATATCTGCTCTATGAGAATTTTGGGAATGTAGAGAATAAATACTTTCATTGTGTTATGGGAAAAGGGGAACTTCATTTTTGAGTCAAAAGAAAATCAAAAGAATATTTTGATGTATTTCCTCTAAGAAAGCAGCTGGTGGATATCTTCAGTGTTGCAGCAAACCAAATTTTGTACAAGTTGATGTGGAACAGCATGTTGATCTATCCTGTGTTGCTAGATTTGTAGTATGTCCTCACAGCATGCTTAATGAGGAGTTCATGATATTATGGACAATAAGGCATTTTGTAACCATCAATTGATCCTTGCACTTAAAGGTGATTTATCCTCAGCCTGCCCTGGAGTATCTTCTGGCTCGAGGCTGAATTGTCAATAAATTTTCTAACTTTCCCTGGATTATATAAGATATAACAGCAATCATTGCTAAGGCAACAAACCATATATATTACATCACAGAGTATAACTAAAAGCACAGTTTTATATAATTCAGATATGAAATCATAATGGTTTGGAGAGTTGTATATTAGAATCAATTTTTATTATAAATTTGCTAAAATTTAAAATATCTGTAATACAGAAAACAAAGCATGAAGTTTCTGTTCATTTTTTTTCCAACTTCATTGCCAAAGCAGATCGGATTAGGATATATCCATTGTTATTCCATATCACAAGAGCCAGAATGAGCCCAACATTCAAATTACATTTTCTCTGGGGAATGCATAAGCATCATCTAACTCAATAATCATTAAAAATGTGGTGCTATACCTTAAGCTATACCATTTGAATCAAGGGGGGGTGGTATTTTTACTCTTAATCTATGTTATGAAATGGTATCAATTTTAGATTTAGGTATTTAACAGTTTTGTAATTTCTTTTTTCATCTGTTGATAGATTAATGCATTCCAGGAGCATTGTTAAATACCTCTTCTCCTCAGGTCACTAGACCTAGGGGCTGTTTTAAGTAAGCATCCAGATTCTGGGAGAGAAGAATCTGGCCTTTTCTTACATCCTCCCATCAAGATTCACACAATGGCAATATCTTCAGATGTATGAGGAACAAAAAGCATTAGTGAGATATTCCCACTTTTGGACTTTTAGAGACATCAATTTAAAATACCAAGCTCTACACAATCATAGTGTAAATTTGAACGATTTATTTTACTGTTGTAAACTTCAAATTCAAAATCCTTAAAACAAGAATAACATTAATAATCTTGTAAATATTTTAAAATATTATGGAAATGATATGGTATAATGCATGACATGCCATCAAAAAATATTAGCCATTACTCTTTTTTTTTTAATATTTTTAAAAAAATTTTTTGCTGTACGCGGGCCTCTCACTGCCACGGCCCCTCTCGCTGCAGAGCGCAGGCTCCGGACATGCAGGCCCAGCGGCCACGGCCCACGGGCCCAGCCGCTCCGCAGCACGTGGGATCCTCCCAGACCGGGGCCCGAACCCGCGTCCCCTGCACCGGCAGGCGGACTCCCAACCACTGCGCCACCAGGGAAACCCAGCCATTACTCATTTTATTCATCAAATAGTTGAGGATATTCTGGCAAAGCAACAGTGATAAAGAGAGGCTAAAATCTCTACCCTCGTGGAACTGGGTTCAAATCATAATATACATTAAGTAACTGTATGACTATGGACAAGTTATTGTCCCAACCATTAAAGTGTTGATCCAGATTTTTTCCTGTTATATCATCCTTTCAGTCTTTTATTTTCTTCATATAATTTATTATCACTGAAGAATAGGGTCACCTACGGTCTTATTTATTACTACATATCTGGTACAGGTTCAGTGAGTGGTACACTGTTATAACTCAATAAATAGTCCTTAGATAATCAATAAACTTAGCTCACTTACGCTCCAGATTCTTATTCTTTAAAATGGGAATCAGAGAAGTGCACATCTGATAAGAATGTTGAGAATATTTAAAGACATATGACAGGTAAAGAGGCTTAGAATAATGTCTTGGATAGCACAATCACTTTATTAAATGATGGTGGTTGGTTGTTTCATATTTTTCACATAAAATTATTTTTTTTCCCTTGAATGTTCAGTCATTGTTCTATGTAATATTTCTGAAAGAAATCATTAACTTTTTAGAGATGTGAAATCTAAAGTGTTAACTCTTTCAGAAATGTTAAATCAACAAATAAAATAGGTTAATAATTCACTACTGGAATTTTTGAAAATAACATATGCTACAGCAGTGATAGTATCATTAAATATTAGCTTACCACACTGTTTTTATCATCTTACACATCTCACACAAAAATTTGTCTCCTGCACTCTAGTCCGTAATCTATGTATGGTTAACCAATGGCTATTTCCACTTGGTTCTCCTGCCATCACTCAGTATGAAATCATCTTAAATATGAAATATTATAATCTCATAATGGTTTCAAGCCATTATCTCAGACAAGTGTGTTGGAAATCCTTCAATCACCTTCACTCCTCAACTTCCCTTATCTCCTTTAGCCATTCAGAAGCCTTGTCAAATTTTAATTCTTGAAAAAATTTTCTTCTGTTTATATCAAGGACTGTTACTGAGCTCAGGTTCAGCTGTTCATCACTCAAGAATCCAATACAGAGAGTCAAGTGCTGGGTAAAAGGAAAGATAGCTTTATTGAGAAAGCTGGGAATCCTGGGGGGAAGGTGAACTCATGTCCCAAAGAACCAACTCCCCCTTGCCAATCAGGGGGCAAGAACTTGTAGGAAATAGGCTTCAGCCTCCATGACCTTCCCTGAGTTCCAAAAAGCAGGTTCAAACAGTTGCTGATTAGGGAAAGGAGGGGATGCAGAGACAAGGGAGGAGAAGTCAAGAAACAGTAGTGCAGCCTTGAGACTGAGTTCTAGTTCCACATCAAGGGATACACATAACAATATCTTTGAGCTACGCTGCAGAACTAAATCCTCCATCAAATGGAATATGTTAACTACATGAGGAAGCAGTCTTTATTCCAGAGAGAAGATCACAGTTTGATAACCTCAAGAACCACAGAAGCTCATCAGGAGACCACCTGAGACCAGATTAAAGGAATGCATGCCTTGCACACACCCTGATCCTTATCAGCAGCCCCACCCTTGAAACATTGCTGTAAAACACCTGACCAAATTCCCCTGGGTTAGGACACACAGTTTTTGAGGGCATTAGCCCACTGTGTCCCCCTTTGCCTGGCAAAGCAATAAAGCTATTCTTTTCTTCTTTACCCAAAACTCTGTCTCTGAGATTCAATCTGGCTCCAGTGCACAGAGGCCGAGTTTTCAGCATGAGTGTTCCACTGTATTATTATACCATATTTTCTTTATCCATTCATCTGTCAATGGATGTTCAGTTTGTTTCCACATCTTGGCTGTTGTGAACAATGCTGCATAAACATGGGAGAATTGAAATTGTGATATCAAAGAAATATTAGCACTCTCATTGCCTTTCAAATGAAGATTCAACTCCATAAACAGTCATTGTATGGACATATGAACTGTGCAGTCACAGGACTTCATGCTTAGAAGGGTTCCATGTTTGGTTTAATGATCTGCTGTCGATATCTTGAATTTTTTAATATTTTTAAACAAAGGGCTCCATGTGGTTCACACTTTCTTTTTGCCCTGGTTCTGACATACTACGTAGCCTTGCCTGAACACTTAGCCTGGTGTCCATTCATTTTAATAATCCTTTCCAATCTCATCATTCACTAATTTCTTCCTTATATTCTTAAATTAATTAAGTTTACTGTACTTACTATTCCTTATACATTACTCTCTTCTTATCTGTCACTTCATATTCTCCATTCAGTTGGAATTCTTGCACACTCTTCACTGCCTAATTCAAGACCAGCTCAGTAGTGAACTTCTTCATGAAGTTGAACTGACTATTCAGATACAGTAAATTGCTCTCATTGAATGTGTAGAGCATTTTTTTATTTGTAGTATCCATTTAATAGTTATCTAATTTTGTTGTATTTTGTTATTTTAATTTTCCATAAATTGTTGTTACTATACCTAATTTAGTAGCTCCTTAAAAGCAAGAACTGCTATTTGTTAGATGTTTTATTGGTCCCACTATACTTATTAAATTGCTTATCACAGAATTGTTATTCAGTGATTATTTTGACCAAAAAGTAAGGTAGGTAAATTATCCTAATATATTACTTTATAACGTTTAATGATAAGCTATATGGAAATTGCCTGAAATAACCTGCATTATATTATTTCTTAGAGCAAAGAAAAAGAGAAACACATTTCTCTGGGCCATAACAATTTTGAGGGGAAATTTTTTTACACATAATTCAAAAGTTACTTCAAAATTTTATTTGATTTAGCTATCTTTTCTATGTCTTATTATCTATTTATTATCTTCAAATCTGACTCTCGTCCTTCCAGCAAAATTCCAGGAATGTTATCTTTTCTTTCACTGCCTAAATTATTTAATTTATACTTAAAATTAATCATGACAAACCATTTATTTCTCTTTTTAACCCCCCACCTAGATCTCCTGGTTATTCTTCATGACCACCATGCAGTCCATGTCCCAGAATTGTGAGCACTTATTTTAATCATGGATATATCCTTGTAGTTGCATAGAGACAAATCCTCCTGGTTATAACTATTTCCCCTTTTGTCTTTTAATCATGTCATACTGATATTTGCTCTATCTGGGACCATAATAAAGAGATTACATCATCTCATCTGCTCTTTTCACCTTTCCCAAATGACCTCCATTTTCAGCACACATGAAGACATCTGTTGTATCTACTCTGTTTTATACAGAGCCATTCAGGAAAATTTTTCCAGATCTTTAATGAATTTCCCCAGGAAGTTTTCAAAATGCAAATTCCTGGATTCTACCTAGATGATTCCGCAGTTACTCCACAGTCTACACAAAACAAATCTAAAAGAAAAAAGCAACAATCAGTTAGCATTACTGGTCTGGTTAATTAACTTTACAACATAAATCATATAAAACATATCTTCACATAGTCCAGTAGATCCAGTATCACTTTTGTCATGTTGCAGTCCTCATCTCACTTTTTGTTAATGAAACTGCAGACTGACTTATTTATATTTTATGACCACATAAGTGTTTAACATAAATAACTGAAGAACAAATGAAAAATAATAATTTTTAAAGATTAGTGCTATTAAGACTTTTAAAACTGTATTTGTGTGACCTTGATTTCTTCAGCATCAACAAAAATATATGCTTTCTTTGCTTTGCATTAATCAGGTTTCCTTGATATTTTCAAAAGAAATATACTAATAAAAACTTGGATTAATTCTTACAATGCATGTTGAGGTCAGATAACTTTTTCTTGTAACATCACTTTATAGCATTACCCATTGTCAGTAGCTATATGTAAAAACCATTTTAATTGTGGTAGTTTATAACAAGCTAAGGAGATAAAACATGTGGTATCTTATTTAATGTGACACAATTATTAACCAGAATCAAATTTTTTTGAAAAATAATGCATCGATTATTTCACCAACATCAAAGAACGTGCAGCTGCAAGAAATATAATTAAAATTTGATAAATAGAGTTATTGATAGCCACTGAAATTTTGTTCTACTTTTCACTATGAATTATTAGTCTTATAGCTTACATTCCTCATATCACAATCCCAGTAGTTACATTTTTAGAAAAGCCAATATTTAATTTTTGCTGCATAAGTCATTAAATAATCAGAACCTAGTTGATGTTAGTTAACAACTATTTATTCTAAGCAACATAGTCCAACTATGCAGTAAGCATCCTTATTTTCAAATATATTTAAAATATTAAGCATTCTACACATAGCCAAAAGCAATTGTTCCCCCTAAAAAATATGCATTTTAGAATGACATTTTAGATTGAAGCTTCTAGAGACAATTTCTCTAGATTTAGCTTACTTCAGAGTACTATCCAACTTCAAGGATTTTTTTTTTTGTTGACAGCTTTTTTTAAATTTATTTTATTTTCTTCTACATATGGCCACATTATCCTGTTTATCTGTGTGTCTTGAAATTTTGAGTTAAAAACTCAATATTTTAAATACTATAATGTGAAAACTCTGAAAACACAATTCACACCCTCCCCCCCAAGATTTGTTATTAATGTTATTTTTGTTGGCATTGCTTATTGGTTTAGCGACTCTGTTGAACCAATTCTATAAAAATCAGTACTTTTTTTTTTTTTTTTATGATGGGAGGCCACCAAAATATCTGCTTAGTTAGCTTAGTGGTCACTTAATAATTGGATAAAGCTGACCAAAATAGTAGAGTTGAGCTTGCCGCCTTCCATGGACACACCAAAATTACAACTATTTACAAAGTAACTGTCAATGAGAAAAATCTGAAAACTTGCAGAAAAGATCTTCTACAACTAAAGATATAAAGAAGGAACCACAATGAGACAGGTAGGAGGGGCAAAGATGAGATCTATTCAAGACCCTTACCCCTGCATGAAAGACCCACTGTCCGGAGGATAATTACAATCACAGAGGTTCTCCCCAAGCAGTAAACACTCTGAGCCCGACATTGGGCTCCTTAGCTTGGGGGTCCTGCACCAGGAAGACTAGGGTCCAGAATGTTTGGCTTTGAAGGCCAGAGGAGACTATTTTTGGGAGAGGCAGAGGGTTGTGGTGAATAGAGACTCCACTCTTAAATGGTACACACAAAATCTAACATCCCAAGACCAAGGAGAGGTAGCAATTTAAAAGGAAACTTGGTCAGACTCACTTGCTCATGTTGGAAAGAGAGTTTCCTGAAGAGGCAGGAGGCAACTGGAGCTCACCCTGGGGATATGGACTCTGGTGGGAGCCATTTTTGGGAGAGTATTCTACAATGAGGACACTGGCACTGGCAAGTGCCAGTTTGGAATCCTCCCTCTAGCTTATTAGTCCCAGGACCCAGACCCACCCACCAGCCTTTCTGCACAAGTACTGGTACACCTCAAGCCAAGCAGTTGGACAGACAGGGACACAGCACCACCAAAAACCAGACCAGCTGTTTAGGACCCCATGAGCACCTGAGGACTCAGACCCCATCCACAAGAGGGCCCAGGACCTGAAGTGGCCCACCAGTGTACTGTCACTAACCTCAGAATACCTTGAGCCCTGAAGCCAGCCATCAGGACCTGCCCCACTCACCAACAGGTCAAGATCACCTCCAGGACCCCCAGGCCCTGCAGCCAGAGACTGCAGATCCCAGATTGCTCACCAGTGGACTGGCACTAGCCCCAGAAAAACCACAGCCCCACAGCCTTCCATGTCAGGATTCAGTCTACCTTACCAGCAGAGCAATATCAGCTTTGGGATACCCCAGACCCTGTAGTCAGCTGTGTCTGTAACCAGTGCCATCCACCAGTGGGCCCAAACCAGCATGGGGACCCTACAGCTAGAGACTCTGGGACTCAGCTCTACCCACAAGCAGGCTGGCAATAGCCTCAGGAAATCCCTTGACACTAGCTTTGGAACACACTGGATATACACTGGATCTCACAGCCAGCCCCATCAGGAACCACCACCCCCCAGCAGGCCGACACTAGATCTAGTAGACCCAGCCCCACAACCACTCACCCTGGAATGAAGATCCAACCAATGGTGGGCAAGCAATATCCCTGGGACCCCTGAGGCTACTCATCCAGTCTCTTTGTGATTCAGCCCCACCCACCAGTGGCTGGCAACGTCTGTACAAGGCAAGGCCTGGCAACTAAGCAGACTGGGAGCCAGGCACGTCTGTCAGACCACCCACAGTTGTCTGCCTGTTACAAGAGAACATCCATGAAACCCACAAAGGGGGTACTCCTAGAGCATATGCTTCTGTTGACCAGAAGAGATTGCACTGCCAGGACACATAGGATGTCTCCTACAAAAGGCAACTTCTCCAAGACTGGAAAAATACAAATACATAGAAATAAAACCAGTGATTAGGCAAATGAGATGACAGAGAAATATGTTCCAAATAAAGTAACAAAACCCCATAAGAAGGGATAAGTAATCTAACCAGTAAAGAATGATCATAAAGATGCTCAAAGAACTCGGGAGGAGAAGGAATAAATAGAATGAGAAATTAGAAGTTTTTAACAGAGTTAGAAAATATAAGAAAAACCAAGCAGAAATGAAGAATACAATAACTTAAATTAAAACACACATACACACACTAGAAGGAATCAAGAGTAGGTTAGATGATACAGAGAAATGGATCAGAGAACTGAAGACAGATTAATGGAAACCACTGAAGCTAAACAGAAAAAAGAAGAAAAAAACTAAATAAGGACAGTTTAACAGACCTCTATGACAACATTATGCATAGTAACATTTACATTATATGGATACCAGAAGATGAAGAGAGAGAGAAATGGGCAGAGAATATAATAGAACACTTAATAGCTGAAAACTTTCCTACCCTGGGAAAGGAAACAGACATCCAAGTCCAGGAAGCACCGAGAGTTCCAAACAGAATCAATACAAAGAGGACCACACCAGACACATTTTAACTAAAATTATAAAAATGAAATATAAAGAAAGAATATTAAAAGCATCAAGGGAAAAGCAACAGGGTATGTCCAAGGGAACTCCCATAAGGCTATCAGCTGAATTTTCAGCAGAAACTCTGAAGTCCAAAAGGGAGTGAAATGATATATTTAAAGTGATGAAAGGGAAAAGCCTACAATTAGGAGTATACTACCTAGCAAGGCTGTCATTCAGCTTTGAGGGAGAGATCAAATTGTTACAGACAAGCAAAAGCTAAAAGAGTTCAGTATCACAAAATTAGCTTTATAAGAAATGTTAAAGGGACTTCTCTAAGCAGAAAAGTAAAAGCCAAGCTAGATATATGAAAATTACAAACGGAAAACCCTCAATAGTAAAGGCAAATATACAGTAAAGGTAGTAAATTAAAAAATTATTGAGCTAGTAGAAAGGATAAAAGAAAATGGCAGTAAAGTTATGTATATTCACAATTAAGGAATTGTGAATTAAGTAGTTAAGGAATACACAAAACCAATATTTATAAAGTATGGTGTCAAAAACAGTGAACGTGTTGTCTCAGGGAGTCAAAAATGCATGATTGTTAAAATTAATTGACTCTTAGATGATCAGAAACCTACAGTAATCATGTGTATGTATACACACATATATGTGTGTGTATAGCTATATATAAACCTCATGATAACCAAAACCAAAAACCTGTAATAGATACACAAACAAAGAAGAGAAAAGAATCCAAACATAACACTAAAAAATAGTTATTAAATCACAAGAGAAAAGAACAAAGAAGAAGAAAGGAGCAAAACAGAGCTAAAAAAACCCCAAAAACCCCAAAACAGAAAGCAATTATTAAAATGGTGGTAAGTACATAACTATCAACAATTACTTTAAATGTAAATAAATTAATGCTCTAATCAAAATGCACAAAGTGGCTGAATGGATACAAAAACTGACCCATATATTTGTTGCCTACAAGAGACTCATGAAAGATACACATAGACTGAAAGTGAGGGGATGGAAAATCGTATTCCATGGAAATGGAAATGAAAAGAAGCTGGGATAGAAATACTTATATGAGGCAAAATAGACTTTAAAACAAAGACTTTAACAAGACACACACATATTTTTCCAATGAAGATGTACAGATGACCAACAGGCACATGAAAAGATGCTCAATATCACCAATCATCAGGAAACGCAAATCAAAACCACAGAGATATCACCTCACACCTGTCAGAATGACTATATCAAAAAGACAATAAATAACAAGTGTTGGTGAGCATGTGGAGAAAAGGGAACCCCCATACACTCTTGGTGGGAATGTAAATTGGTGCATATACTATGGAAAACAGTATAGTGATTCCTCAAAAAATTAAAGATAGAACTACCATATGATCCAGCAATTCCACTATGCTAATGAAACAAGTCAGAGAATGACAAATACTGTATGATTTCACGTATATGTGGAATCTGAAAAACAAAACAAATGAACAAACATAACAAAACAGAAATAGACTCATATAGACAGAGAATAAAAAGGTGGTTGCCATAGGGAAGGGGGGTTGGGGAGAGGAGATAAACAGGTGAGGGTGTTGAGGTACAATCTTCTGGTTGTAAAATAAATGAGCCACAGGTATGAAATGTACAGTGTGGGGAATATGGTCAATAATTATGTAATATCTTTGTATGGTTACAGATTGTAACTAGACTTATGATCATTTGAAATGTATAAAAATATTGACTCATCTATGTTGTATACCAGGAACTAACATTTTGTTATAGGTCAATTATACTTCAAAAAAAAACTCATGGAAAAATAAGTCAAATTTGTGGTTACCAGAGGCGAGGCCGGGGGTGAGGAGAGGGGGATTTGGATGAAGGCAGTCAAAAGGTACAAACTTTCAGTTATAAGATAAATAAGTTTTAGTGATTTAATGTACAACACAATGAATATAATTAACACTGCTGTATGTTATATGTGAAAGTTGTTAAGAGAGTAAATCCTAAAAGCTCTCATCACAAGGAAAAAATGTTCTATTTCTTTAATGTATCTATAGGACATGATGGATGTTCATTAAACTCATTGGGATAATCATTTCATGATGTACGTAAGTCAGATCATTATGCTGTACACCTTAAACTTATACAGTGCTTTAGCTCAATTATATCTCAATAAAACTGGAAGAAAAAAATATGATTGGATTCCTTAATGCCTTGAAACAATGTCTCCTACCTTTTGCCTAGTGGTGCTGTTTTAGTGCAGATGCAAGCCTTCATTCCTCCAGCAGTTACCACTGTGGCTTAGACTTCATTTTCTGCGTGCACAGAGCTTTGATATCAACCAGAAGTAAGATATTAGGGCCTTCTAAGGTCTTTCTTGGTTATGAACAAAGCCCTGCACATGTGCACGGGCTTCTAGGTCTCCAGAAATATGCTGGAGGTTTTTAAACCTCACATGAACATTTTTCTCCACAGATTTTCATTTTCAGGGTTTTGATAATCCTCTTGTTTGGCCCAAGTGGTATTACTACAACAGGCAGCCTCTGTAAAGCCTTTGGGAAATGTATTTCCTCACTGAGCAAGATTTCAGTCAGGCAAAAAAAAGACAAGCCCTGTGAGTGGGGTTTTTCATAAGAGTTGCCAGATGGGTCACATTGTGACAGCTTTCCAAGAATGGGACATTTTGTATTTCTTCAAACCTATCTGGCTTCCCCAGTGGCTTCTAGCTGCTGGTGTTCACTGAGATTGCAGAGCCACTGATTTTCAAAAGCTAAGGCAAGTTAAACATCACAA
The DNA here is from genome assembly GCF_003031525.2 of Neophocaena asiaeorientalis asiaeorientalis. Taxonomy (NCBI): domain Eukaryota; kingdom Metazoa; phylum Chordata; class Mammalia; order Artiodactyla; family Phocoenidae; genus Neophocaena; species Neophocaena asiaeorientalis. The sequence continues at coordinate 2,572,897 of NW_020172369.1, read as the reverse complement.
AGCTCACTCTTCTTAGTGAGATTCAGCCATTTTTCTTGAATAAACTCTCCTCCAGTTTTTGTAAGTCATTGGTCAATTTCCAGAATTCTGAACATGTTGATTTTTTAAAACTTTCCAGTGTTCTTTTTGATTTTACCGAAGAGAGGATTTTAGGATGTCATTACTACCTCATCTGGAAGTACTTCTCCCTCTATTACTCTTTTTGACTTGTGAGTTTTCTCTTTACTTAAGAGTAACAGTAGAATTTAATTAGCATTAGGAAGCCCTGAGTATGATCTAAGAAATTAATATACAGAACATATTCTTCATCCCACTTCAATCACTGTTTCTCCAATTTTAATTCATGAGCAAAATACTAAAAACCATGGACACTAGACATTTAGTTACAAGATGAGAAGCTCTGATGTTGAAAAAACTCAAAGTTCACAGAGCTACAGGGCTACCAAAAGACATTTTTGCAGCTAGAAATGATTGATTGATTCTAAGTTCAAAGAGGCAAAAATATTCTGAACTTTCACTCTAACCTCCTTAAAAAAAAAACAAAAACAAAAAAAAAAAACACCTGTTCCGTGACCAAAATCCATAGTCATCAGCTTAAACATGTTTGAGAAACCTAACATCCTGAACTCTGGTTCTATTTCTGTTTACTGACTTTTCACTGACTCTTTTCGAACTGTTATTGACTGTTTACTGACTTACTCCTAAGATCTCCTGGCTTGGAAAGGGAATCCTGCACCATCTGCTCAGCAAAATAGCAGAATGGCAGGTCATTCCTTCTTTCTTACTCCTTCTTATGTATAACCTTTTTCAAACATTCCTTCACCCTTCAGTGAGGGAGAAAATGAACCATACTCATGCTCACCCTGCAACTCTAACAATTAAAGCTCCAACAGATTACCTTATCACAAGACTGAGAAAGAGCTAAGAATGTTAAAACACCTGATATTTCTACTGTCATGTAACAGATTGTGTTAGGACTTTACAAGCATCATCTCATTTAGCTACAACTGTTATATGCATTGCCCTAAGTTGACCCCATATTCCAGTTGCAGCACTGAAACTCAAGATTTTTCAGCTAATTAGTGACAGAGGGGAAAAAAAACCAAACACAGTTTTACATGAATCTAGTCTATGCTCTTACCAAGAGTTTCCCATTTTCCCTCCTCCCTTTCTTCTTAGCACACATGCACTCTTTCCATTGGCAACAGATTCCTCTATTCACTCACTGCGTTGGAAACAAATTAAATGGCCTAATTTTTAAGCAGCTGATCTCTTAGATAAGTAACATAAGTATCAGCAAATTGTATAGCCTTCCATAATCTCTCTTTCCTTTAATCCCAAAGTGTAACACCTGGAGTGCCCAGTCTGGAAAACGAGGGGAAGCTGAGTCTTCTTGATTTTTGCAGAAGACCTTATATTTTCCGGTTGTTTCTTGCCACCTTTGGTTCTGAAATGATGCTGTAGATGGCACTGATACAATGTTTACTGTCATATCAAACCACTTGGGGAAGTAATTGTCCTCTCTTCATACTTCTTCACTGTGTCTAAACAAGACACTTTCCCCAAATAAAACATTCGTAACATTTCCTCCAAATAAAAAATCTGTAACACAGGAAATGTTGCAAATCAGACAAAATATAAGCCCTTAGTTATATCTGCCATAGCTCATATGGAATATATTTTACCAAAGTAGGTTATATATGTAAAATATGCATAAAATACATATTTATTTTATTTATACTTATAAATATTAAATTTTTGTTTTAATAGTTATGTATTTATATTTACAAACACATACTTATTTTATATTTATATTAGATATTCCTATTTTAAATATTGTTAATTTACCTAAATTTATTAGAGAATAAAATGAAAACTGAATTGTTACATTTCAATATTTAAGTTGCTTCACAGCAATAGGCTTAAGCTAAAGAAGGAGATTTGTAAATATAAGAACAACAATGTAAAGAGTTTTATGAAGTTGGATTCATTTGTAATTTTATAATAAAACACGTTTATTTTCAAAATAACAAAAGGAAAAAGTTTAGCATATTTAAATATCTCACTTCTTTCAGTCGTTCCAGTTTAGCTATTTCAGATATGTTAATATTTTAAAATATAAAGTTTATGTTATTTGTATTATGATCCCTTAAAAAATGGCCACAATTTAGTATTTGGACTATGCTTATTGTGACTCCAGGTTTAAGAAAAATTTTATTTGTCTTCTTTTAACCTTTGCCCCTAATGATGACTTCATTTCCATATATCAACAACCCTCAAAACTTCCCTCAGGCTACCATTTGCAATCAATCTGAGCCCCTCCAGCCCCACTCCCTCCACCAGTGTTCTAATTTCTTTTCCTACGTTTGATTTGACAGTACTAGACTTTGACATACGCAATCATTTAGTTTTGTGTCGTGTGTCTGGTTTCTTTCACTCAGCACTTCTTGGAGATCTGTCCTTACTATTACATGCATCAAGAAATGAATGAATCATTTTTACTCGAGAGTAATGTTCAAATCTCTAAGAATACTAAAATATGGTTCTTTCTTATGCTGATGGAAATTTGCGTTGTTTCTAGTTTGGAGATGTTATGATTAAAGCTGCTTTTATAATCTTTTATGGACGTTCTCTTGGAAATACACTCATGAGTGAAAATTCTGGGTTACAGCGTAAATGTATATTTAGTTTTATGAAAAATCTGTCATACTAATTTCTAAAATTATACATTTTACATTTCACCAGCAAACTATAGGAGCTCTATTGCACCACACCTTCACCAACACCTGAGGATGTTAAGCTTTTCATTATTTTTCCTACACAGTGGGTGCCTAGAGATATATATTATGGTTTTAATTTGTATTTACCTAATGTCTAATAATATTAAGTACTGTTTAATGTACTTGATGACCATTCAAATATCTTTCTTCGTTTAATGCTTTTGCCTATTGTTATTTTGTTTTTGTGGTGATTTATTATTGAGTTGTATTATCTTAATATGTATTCTGGATATAAGTAATTTTCCAGACCTATGTATTATAAATATTTTCTTTACCCTGTGGTTTGAATATTTATTATTATTATTTTTTATTTTATGGCTAGTGGTTTCAGGATCTGGTGTGAAAATTATTTGCCTACACCAAGATCACAAAGATACTGACTCTCCTTCCCCATATTTTCTTTGTCAAACTACATAATTTAGATTTTACATTTATGTTTATGATCCATATCAGATTAGTATTTGTGAATGTTTTTAGGTAAATGCTGCCTTTTATGGTTTTCAATATCCTGCTCCATTTGTTGAAAAAGCTTCCTTTCCCCATTGAACTGCTTTGGAGCATTGGTTGAAAATCAGTTAAACATAATGTGTTTTAGCTTTGTCAGGATTTTCTCATCTGGTCAATTGATTTATTATTACCTTTATTATTATTATCACAGTATAAAATACTATAGCTATATGATAAATGTCCAAATGGTTTTTCTATTTTTTTTTTGCATATTCTAAATCCTTCATAGAAAAATTTCATATACCTTTTAGAAAAACTTTGTAAATTTCTTTTAAAATATCATACTTTTGTGATCTTAATGGGTTTGGATTCGATCTAGAAATGATGTGAGAAATGCCATCAAAATTGAGTATTCCAATACATGAACATAGTATATCTCTCTATTTATTTGGGTCTTTAATTTCTCTCAGCTATGTTAAAAAGTTTTCAGTGCAGAGATTTTACCCATAGAACATTAAATTTCCCCCTCAATATTTTATAAACTTTGATGCTATTTTTATAGTATTACTTTTTAATTACAATTATGACATGGAAAAAACAGCATTTAATCCTGAAATTAAATAGATCCTATTTCAGAATCTAGTTTTTCCACTTACTAGTTTTTTTTTTTTTAACCTTGAATGAGCATCTTAAATAATATGTCTCCTCACCCATAAAATAATGAAAAAAATATATACTTGTAATGGGCATTTTAAATTCTGTTATTATTTATATACCCCCAACTTTGGATTTGAATATCCTATATTATGAGTAGTGCCAAGAGGCAGAAATAAAAAGACCAAATCTTCACTTTCTCTCCTTCCTTGATTGTTACTGAATGGATGTATAATCAATGCTTAGTCTGTTACTTCCAATCACCCAGCATTTTAACTTATTTTACAAGAAGTGAAGCAAGGTAAGGGGAATGGAGAAGGACACTGGTAAACAAAGTAACTTTGCAGAAGCTAAATAGCAACAAAGCTAGCAATGAGTCCAGTGTGCCCTGCTGGCAATGCAGTGGCTGGAGCTCTGAGTCTCTGTTCTCTCCAGAGGTACTTTGTGTTAGGGATGTGGCAGTGTCTGTCTGCTCAGCCTCCATTGCTCATGCTTCTTTTGTGAGCCTGGTTCTCCAAACTTTCCAGGGACACTATGAGACACCTTAAAACCCTGCAATAATTTCTATTTCTGTTTAAGTTAACCAGAGTCAACCTCTCTTGCTTTCTACTAAGAACTCTAACTAATACCCAGTTTTACATAATCTGTGTAAGAATTAAATGAGATAAGTAAAGAACCTGGCACAGCATCTGCCCAAAGTAAGCAATCAAAATGTATTAAGTCTTTCCCTAGTTTGAAATATTGCATTCCATTCTGAATTTTCCTTTAAACTCCACTTGTCAATAAGAATGATTAATTTAGATCACAGAAAACATGAAACTTTAATGAATAACCAAATCTTTCCCAATTCAGGTTTATGTTCTGTTTAATTACACTAGGAAGCAAAAGAGAATTCCCAAACTCATTTAATAGTCTGGATTTTTGTAAAATCAAAATATATTAAACTCCTAAAATCTGTAAACATATATTAATATCTAGCAAAAGAAGTTTAATCCCTAAACTTTAGAATCCTCCCTAGAATGTATTTTAGCCTGAAAGGTATTTAGAGGGGGAAAAAAAGAGTTATGCAAGAAATACAATATTGAGACACATTCTATGCCATATTTATGGGTATGTTAACCAATAAAATAATGGTTTCTGTGTAGAATTGTGTTCTATTTTCTGCCAATAGAATGTAGCATCCCATTTACTTTTACTCCAGCTAGGTATTTGTTTTCAAGCTTTATGGACTTTTCCTATAATAGATCCCTAATTCTTATTCAGTAGCATTACAAAGTATTTTTTACAAACAGATACTTTGTTCAGTTAATTTTTGGCTCTAAAACTTTCTTTTATATTCTTGTCTTACACGAATTAAATATGTGATTTCTCCACTCTATTTCCTATATGCTTTCAAAGCTTCCATAAACATATGGCCATGTCTCACACACTTCATTTGATAATGATATTGAACCAAGATCTTTGCAGTATTAACTGGATCTTAGGAGAATATTCTTTCTTTGTCCATGCTTTTCTACTCACTGTACGGTTATTGGTTTTATTCGGAGCACAGGCTCCGGACGTGCAGGCTTAGTGGCCATGGCTCACAGACCTAGCCGCTCCGCAGCATGTGGGATCTTCCCGGACCGGGGCACGAACCTGTGTCCCCTGTATCGGCAGGTAGACTCTCAACCACTGCGCCACCAGGGAAGCCCTACACCTTTCTTTTTTAAGACAAGCTTTTCTACCTATTCTCTATTCCTCCCAGCACAGAATATAGTTTGCACCCATTTCTGAGTCACTTGGACAGAAATTTGAAGCCCAAGATTATTAAGGAGTATTAACCAGTACAAATATATCCACTGAATTAACCTCAGCATGAAAAGTCAGAAGACCTGTTTTAAATCCCAACTACAAAAATTTTTTGTTGATTTTTATATGATTTCTGGAAAATTTATTTGAAATTGTTGCATCTCAGCTTCTTTCAACTGTAAAATGGGGATACTAAAGGTAATATGTACTCTACCTACTCAGAGTGTTACCTTGAGCATCAGATGGTGCAATATGTGTAAGAACAATTTGCTAAACTAAACAGCACTTCAAATTGCTTCTCCCTATGAAAGCACTTATCACAATAACTGATAATTATCTGTTAACTTTTTTTCACCCCCTTCTAAATCCTTTCTTCCTTGAAGGAAAGATAAATGAATGAAAATGTAAATTACAAGTTCCAGAGCCCATAAGAATATTATACTACTAGAAATCTAAAAGATTTTCACCACTTGCTGTGCTTTTACAATCTCCTTGTTCTTGCTTAAATTTAGAACCATTTTATATAAACTCTGCTCCTACTGTCTCTTTTTTTCTTTTATCTCTTGTTGTTTCCTTAAATATAAAATGGGACAGAATTAAAGAGAGCATGTGGTCATAAAAATTTTGCTCTATAGACAATGGCACATATATAAGAGAACATGGTTTAAGTAATTAGTAATGGAAAACAAAGTTTTAAACTTTGCTTGTTATTCAGTTAAAACTGTGATTTTTGTATTTAATACGTTTTATAAGTAATTTGCCCCTGTATAATTTTGGAGGACATATGTATGTATAAATACAGTAATTATTATTATTATAATGAAAGGCCTTAGAACAAAAAAGGGAATTATGTTATTTACTATGGCAGAGATGGAGTCATTTCTGCATTCTTAGTTTTACAGTTAACCCTTGAATAACACAGGTTTGAACTGCATGGGTCTTCTTCAACACAGATTACTTCAGTAAATATATTGGAAACAGTTTTGGAGATTTGAGACAATTTAAAAAAACCTACAGATAAACCACATAGCTCTCTCTCTCTCTCTCAAAACTGAAGAAACTGTATATCAGCCTGTCATCACAGGATTTTTTTAATGTCTCAATACTGTATTATAAATGTGACTGTTGTACTGTATTCCATAAAAATTTTATAACAATTCACTGATTAGTGTATATACTAGGCTACTGTGAAGCAATCATATCAATAATACTAGGCTACATAAAGCAATTATGTTGCTGCTTCTTTTTTTATCAATGAATGGTTATACTTGTAAATAAATATGAATTTCTTTTTCAGATTATCTTTTCTTTTTGATGTCTAGTGTTAGTAATATATATGACATCTACAGCATTTGTATAATATTAGACAATATTGATGTAGATACTGACAGACTATTCATCTTGTAAATAGATGCCATAAACTTACAGTATCAATAAATACAGTACAATACTATAAATGTATTTTCTCTTCCTTATGATTTTCTTTTATTGTCTTCTATTTTATTTTTTAATTTAATTTTTTTTTATATTGGAGTATAGTTGATTTACAATGTTGTGTTAGTTTCAGGTGTACAACAAAGTGATTCAGTTATACATATACATATATCCATCATTTTTCAGATTCTTTTCGTATATAGGTTATTACAGAATATCAAGTAGAGTACCCTGTGCTATACAGCTATATATTGATTATCTATTTTATATATAGTATTGTGTATATGTTAATCCCAAACTCCTAATTTATCCCTCCCTCTCACCTTTCCCCTTTGGTAAACATAAGTTTGTTTTCGAAATCTGTGAGTCTGTTTCTGCTTTGTAAATAAGTTCACTTGTATCATCCTTTTTCTTTTCTCTGGCTTACTTTATTGTCAGAATGTAGTGTATAATATATATAACATACAAAACATATTGTTAATCTACTATTTATGTTATCAGTAAGTTTCCAGTCAAGCCTGGGGGGAATCAAGAGTCATAAAGTGATTTTCTACTGCGCAGGGGTTGGCATCTCTAACTCCTACATTATTCAAGGGTCAACTGAAACCTTATTTCTGTTTTCATAATGTAAATGTGTGTTGAAGTAACTTATCACTTAGAATGCACAGAAAACATATCACGTTTCATTGGAGATCTTATTGAACAAGTCACAGCTAATTTATTTTCAGATTAAATAGTGTTTTATTCGAGAACCTGGTAGGAAAATTCTTTCTCATTGTAATGAATAAAGTCAGTAAAAGTATAGTTACTCTAATTCTTCCCTTTTGTTTTGAGCCAGGATTTCAAGAGCCCTGGAAAGAGTTTCTGTCATGAAAATACCTCTGTGATTTTGAGTGGCATAAATTAAATATCATGTTTCATTGAAAATTTTAACTCTAACAAAAGTGATTAACATGAGTCTACAGAGAACTTTGATGGCAGTTGTGAATAAACAAGAAAATAGAACAATTCTATGGAGATCTAGCCGGTATATCATCTTGCTGGCTTTTTATTTATCAAGTATTCATTAAGTATATTTGTACCAAATACTGTGCTAGGCAACACAGTTCAAAGATGAGCACAATTATTCTGACAGCATCTAAAGGATACACAGAATATAATGAAGTTGGGAGGTAGAGTAAGATAAACATAGCCAGAATTTTGTGTAGAAAGAGTGTATTTTGAAGACCAGAGGCCCTGCATAAGAGCCCCAAATCTTTTACTGGCTAGTTTTCTGATGTTGGTAAAGAAAGTTTACCTCTCTGAATTTTCCTTATTAGCAAATTGTAGGCAAAAATATTATCTTCCTCACAAGGATGTTGGTGATATTAGTTTAAATAATATGGGCAAAAACTTCATAACCCAAATGCTTAATTACTACTATAGAAAAGGAATTGGGTATAGATTATAGATTATAGAATTAGGGTCATCAACAAGCTTAAAATCCAGTACTGCCAAGATAAATTCTTCTTCTATTAGAATAGATAACTGTTCTAATTATCTAATTCTAATTATAAAATTAGAATCATTAGATATTATATATCTATTTTATGGTACATTTTCACATGTCATATATTTCAAAATATAGTGCACAGCTTTTCATATATATTGAATTCTATTATTTTACGAAGAGGAGATAGGTAATAAAAAACATCAGTTAATATAAATTTGCACTCAGTTTTATACACATATTGGTCAGAAATACAGCCAGAGAGAGTATAATATGTTATACTCTCAAAGCCTAAGTAACAGAATAAGATGGAGTTTTAGATCTCACACTTTGTGAGTGTCCTTAGAAAAATTGAATTCAGTTATTTTCCACTAACCAATTCTTCCTGTTAGAATTTTAAATAATATGCACAATAATTACTTGTGCATTATTAATGAACACCTTGTGAATCCAGGTGAAGACTGCAGGCAAGAATATGCCATCTCCCTGTGGGTAGACTAGGTGGTCATTACATAATGATGTCCTGCTCCTTAAACAAAGTCTATGTGTGTGCCATGTTACTTCTCAGTTCCCAGAGCTCTTTTATATGATTGTTTCATTTGACACTTAAAACAACCCTGTAAAGTAATGAATATTTTAATGCATCTTATTGGGGATTATGAGTGGTGAGTTTCAGAGAAGCAATAGTTTTGGTACACAAAAGGAGTCATAGCTCTCTCTGTTATACTACACTGCTTCCTTCTTACATGGAACGATTATAATCATGCTTTCTAAGAGTGGTTTATTACAAACACTGCACATAAAATACCTGTGGTTTAGCTCCAGGTTTTACCATAGCATCATTGTAATTTTTCTTTCTCTCCCCGCCGCCACAAAGATATTTTTATGGATGGGTGAGTAAAGCAAAGGAATATTGTTATTGCTAAAGGAAAATTAAATAATCATAATATTAGAAAGAAAAAAAGAGATGGAAGACGGAGGGTGAGACAGAAAACTTGAGTAATCTGATCTCATTTAATAACTGCAGAGTATTAGTAGGTTAAGCACATTAACCTAAAGTCGACCTGTTTCCTGATGATCTTTTCAGGATGAGGACCTTGTCACTAAATCCTTTACCACTCTTGCAGAATTCTTTCAGAGTTTATAGCCTCAGGCTTAGAACATACTTGTATGAGACCATCTCTTAGAGGAGTTTTATGTCAGTCGATCTTAGCAGAAGTTGAGAATAGACTATATTATATTTTAACATTTCTTCTAGCTCAGGGTTTTATGATCCTTTGGAGATTCATAATCTCCGATATCTATGACGTTCCTTTGTATTAATCTGAGTTTTTCTAATTTATTACATCACACTAAATGGTGCCCTGGTGGTCTGAAAAATGAATGTGTGAACCCAACCCTAAATACTGTATTTATTACACTTGCCACTACTCTTCTTTTCTTTGCATATTTTCTCTTGTGAGAAGGGGGAAAATCTTTGTCAAAGAGCAGTATCAATTGAATTTTTTGTTCATCAAATATTAGCTACAGAAGGTTAGGACTCCATTTTCTCACAGCAGAAAGAAGAGGATATTATATATACCAGCCAAGGTGCTAAATGACTTAAGGTAAACAACACTTACATCAAAAT